>NW_026901291.1:3000000-3458134 GCF_033783945.1 Neopsephotus bourkii | reverse complement strand
GTGTAATGAATGTCTCATGTCTGAAACACTGGGCTGGATTCATCAAAGGGAGTTAGTAATTACCAAATTGAGAGAATCATGAAGCGCTTTTCTAAATTTGAAAGGCTCATCAAGAATAGATCAGGAGCAGGCAAAATTAATAGTTATGAACTCATTTCCATAGAAATGGACTTATTAGCAAGCATGCCAGCTGCCTAAAATTATAAGGTCTTTTCCTTGTGCTTGCAGGAAATAATCTTTTTTTATAGAAGTAATTTTGACTTTTTATTTTTTTATTGCTCCTCTAAACTGAGGTTTGGCAAAGTCCTTCCAAACTGTGATCACTGGACAATAGAAATACTTAACTAAAAAGAGAGGAAATATGTGGAAAGGAGAAGTGATTTATAGTCCTTGGAATCCATCAGACTCTTCCTGATGGTGCAAGTGTATTTAAGAGCAAGATGGAATAAGACCCAAGAAAAAGCTGAAGAATCTTTATAGGATAAAGTTTGGATTAGCAGGATTTAATGGCTGATAACAGCATGAGTTCAGTTGTCGTCTTCTCAGCTAGTGGATTTTCCCACTGGTAATGTTTTGTCTTCACCAGGCAGTTGTAGATCCACTTCAAAGACCAACATACTGACCACCAGCTACAGATCAGACTAAAAGCTGAAGATTTGCCATGGCAGGGTGGAGTGACTGCCTTTAAAATTGGTTATAGTATAATGCTCTATAGCCAGGAGAGAGATTTAGATACAGGTGTTTTGATGTGGATTTATGAGGTAATGAAGCTGATGTAAGTAAATGCTAAGCTTCAAAGTCGTGAGTATAGTTTAATCTATCTCTGGTTTTACTTTAGCAACCCACATCAATTTCAGTGGAAAAATACAGTTGTTTTCTGCATAGTGCTATAGAGGATGGTTAATAAATGGCAAGAATTACGCATATAGTGCCAGCCTTCCCCAGGGAAAGAAGCCCCTGCAGGATAAGAGATGCAGCAGCCAGTAGGAAGGCACTAGTCCTAGCAAGAAAGAAATTCACTTCTCAGGTTTTATCATGGGTTTGTTGTAAGCTTGTAAGAGACTTAAAGAGGGCGGATTAGTCCATTGGATGCTCTGTGTTTCAGATACTGTAGCATTTGGAATTGCTTGAAGGCTGAAGAGCTAAAAAGGGAGATCATAATTTTAGAGAAAATTTACTTACCCTCTGTTAAGATACAATAAGTCCATTTCTTTCAGCAAAAGTCCAAATGAAAAGAAGTGGATCCTTTAATCAGGTCATGCTCCATGACTTGCATCTGAGACAAAGCAGCTAACATTTGATAAGCCATGTTTTTTTTCCAGATGATGGTAAGGATTGGCTTTGGCACCAGGACCAATAAAGGCCTGGGAGATCTGGGAAGTCAGCTTTGCTTTAGTTTGTACATTAGTATTAGTTAGACCTGAGGAGGGTTTATTTATGTGAGTTGCTGCTCTTTTGTGGATGCACAGAGACTCATTTCGGATCCGGCAGTGTATAACCATGTCTGCCTTTAAATGAAACTTATGTCTTTTATAGCTGTACAGCCGTGCTAAGGATGCAGTGATGGTCTTTGCATATTGAGAGGCACAAGAATCATTTTATTCCCTGGCAATTACTTCAGCTTGCTATATAGTCAAGATGCACAATCTTTTCTTAGGGAAATCTGAGTCCCAGTCTGTCTTTAAAATATAAAACCACTATTGTGGTTACTTTTTGGATGTGTAAAAATTAAAACAGGAGGGGAATAATGGAAGGCACGATGGACTGAGCTCAAAGAAGTGCCAATCAGAGGGACACGTGGAATAGATTTATCAGTGAAGGTTAACCTAATACATTATTTAAGTGGTGAATCTAAAGCAAAACTCTCCATCAGTGGTTTTGTTCCAAATTTGAATCCACACAAGGGTGTTTTTGTGCGTGGCAGCTACTGACTTTAACAGATTGAAGCTCAATTGCAGATCTACACATAACTTACAGGCCCAGTGTCTAGATCCACAGTCAGTGTAAAGCTCATCTTGAAATCTTATTCCTGTGTTTTGAGGAAATTAATTTTATGTGATTTAGATAAACCAAACTGCCAGAAGTGATACACAGAAAACAATGAAGTTGAGCGCTACTTTGTGGTCTTGTTTTTGACTGAAATGGTTTAATTAAATCCCTAGTATTGTGTAATAATTTTTGTCTTAAAAGGGTTTTACTGATTGTCTGGTTGACTACCCAAAAGATGCCTCAATAGCTTCTAGTTTTGCCTGGAGGTGGTTATTGTCTTGTGTCAGCATGGAAAATATTTATCCTCCAGGCATTGAATCATATGCTTGTGGTGTTTGTTGTCAGAAAGAAAACATAAAAATCAGTTCCTGTTCAGATTGGTTTTTTCCTTTACAATGTGCCTTCAGAAACATATGGCACAACCAGATTCTGCCTCTGTGCAGCTGGGAAAAGGAAAAGGATGTTTTAAGTCTCTATTCTTTGTAGCAGAGGCTAAAACTTTTTATGAACACAGCTGTTAGAGTGATGACACACAATGTACTGGGGAACAGGATGGAGGGTGAAATAATATCTGAGGGCTGCCTTCGCGCATGGGACACTGCCCTGTATCGGGAACAAGCCATAGAATCATAGAATAGTTAGGGTTGGAAAGGACCTCAAGATCATCCAGTTCCAACCCCCCTCCTGCCATGGGCAGGGACACCTCACACTAAACCATATTACCCAAGCCCTCGTCCAACCTGGCTTTGAACACTGCCAGGGATGGAGCATTCACAACCTCCTTGGGCAACCCATTCCAGTGCCTCACCACCCTAACAGGAAAGAATTTCCTCCTTATATCCAATCTAAACTTCCTCTGTTTAAGTTTTAACCCATTACCCCTTCTCCTATCACTACAGTGATCTCATGCTCACAGTAAGAGCCCATTCAAGTCAATACAGAGTGGCCTAAAATACTGCAAATTCAGATTTTAACCTATTTTATGAGCACATACCCTGAAACTTCAGTAACACTGGCAACACTGATTGTCTCTTTGACGGTGTGAAATTAAGCGACTGGGTCTGCAGTCAGGTTCGCTGCCTTTCCGTCCCTGGAAAGAGCATCCATGCCCTGTAAGTGCACCAGCGCGCCACGCTGCAGGTGTCTGTCTGGGAATTTGGGGCAGGAACTTGCATGCTGCTTTGTAAACGACCTTAATTTTTGTGGAAGTAAAGCGCTGGGTGAGCACAGTCTGTTTCCTAAATAGGGCTCTGCTGTGGATACAGCAAGTGCTGGTGGTTAAATCTTGGTGTCTGTTTTCTTCTCTGTAACATGAAGATCTGTCTTTCTAACCTGAGGATTAATTATTAATATTTACATAGTGTTTGACCAGAGGAGAGTGCTGAGTGTTGTTGTTAACAAAAGAAGCAGAAATAATTTAAACACAGTTCTGAATGTTCTGCATTTTCATCCATTTCTTTACCTTCAAACTTTTATTTCCAGATGAGAAATATATAGTGATCACCATGTAATTACAAGGCTGAAGCACTAATGAGAAGAATGTTTTCATGAATTGAAAACAAGGATAATCTGCTCCCATTTTTTTGTTGTGTATAATTTCTGCAAATCCATTTTTTTCCACTGAGATAAAGTTTGAGTCTGAGACTGCCCCCCACCCCTTGCCTAGAGCTCATTTCTGATACAGCATGAGGAATGGCCAAGTATTCTATTGTTTCACAGCATCAGAATTTGCAGAAACAAAATTATAATAATGCTATATTAAATAATTTAGCAGCATCTGTGCAATGCAGTTCCCAGGTTTTGGGGCTTATTCTGTACGTTCATTCTGATTATGGCAAATGAATATCACAGTTTCATGGGAAAAATGCCTCCATTTCAGGAAACTAAAAGATACAGTGTTACTTTATCTAGAAAGTAGCTGTTTATGCTACTTTATACCCAGTATATAGTTTTATTTAGGTTTCTGTCAGTGTCTTCAAGTGTGCGTGTTGAAGTTAATGGTGAATCTTCTGGTGAACAGAGGAGAAATCAAAATGCACGTTGTGACATTGTGACATCCTGCTGATGTTCTGGGAAATTCTGTTGTTTCTTTTCTCCAGAGCGAACATGTCCTCCTTTGAGATCCTGGAGATGGACTTTGAGATTGACAACACCAGCAGCCTGGCAGGGCCCCAGCAAATCACCTGGCAGGTGGAATACCCTCGAGATGATTCCTTGAGCGAACTGGTGGTCTCCGAGATCTTTGTCAGCCGGACGATGTTCGTGGGAATCGTTCCTCTTGCCATGGTAAGAACCTGCTGCTGCTGCTTCTTGCTAAATGTTTCCGTTGATTCTCGTTAGTATTCAAGGGAATGTGAGCCATTTTATTATATGCTACTTCCTATGCACCTGCTGCAAGTGATTTAAATGCAAAAAATACATTTCAATAATATTTTATTTACCTGATATGCTGTAACAGCTCCTTGGAAACCATTTGAATCTTTTGTGAAAATCCTTTACTGTTTGTGGATTATTGGCCTGGTACAGGGTAATAGCTCCTCTGGAGCCATTGTCTTCTGGTGTATTAATGTGACTGCCACGCGTGTGCTCCAAGGGTAAATGTTGCAATTAGTTGGGACATTTTCAGTGAAATAAATTGGCATGCATGTGTGGGAAACTTCATTGCTAAACCAAACAACTGGACTGTTTTCTGCTTTGCTTTTCCCCAAAGAGCCACACAGCCTAGTGAGCTGCAAAGTGTCAGTTTGACAGAAGGTCCATTTGGAGTTACAGAGAAAGGACAAAATGCTTTGTGAAGATGGAGGTGTTGGCCATGTTTTCCAGGCAGGGTTTAAGGTGTACGTGTGCAGAAAGCTTGAAGCTGATGGTTTATTTAAAAAATGCAAATATCTCCTTTTAAAAATCAAATGCACCTCTTTTGGGAGGGACCTTTGGCCTGCATTTGGGTCTGATGGACTTTTCAGTACTAGTGCTTTAAGCTTACACGTGACTAGTTATTTCAGTGGTGATATTCTGCTGTAAAACCATAGAGACAGCCAGAGAACCTGGATGTTATACCAGTTCTTTCAGGGACACTCTGGTAATATCTCACTTTCTCACAAACATTTGCCCTTCCTTTCTGAGTCAGTCTGTGCTGGTTTTCTTTCTATTCTTCCATATAACCAAGAAATAATGGTGATTTCCTCTGTGTGGCTACTAGCTTCTCCTACTGGGACAGAAGCAAGGAAAAATGCTTGCAAAGGTTACACTTACTGGCAGCCCTGGTGATAGTCAATAGAGGATTCTCCTCTAGCCCTTTCTTTTGAAGCATGTAGGAGATGAAACAAAACTCTAATTGTGTGGATTAAATTATCTAGTAGGAATGGTGAATCAGGTATAATAAAGACAGAATATGGTGCATGAGCAAGCTTTCACATAGCATTGCTGGTTTAAAGTGGACAGCCTAGAGTTTGTGCCGTGCAGAACACCACAGACAGAAAAGAAAATCCAACCCAAAAGCCCATTGTGGATGTTGGATCAGAGCTTTGCTACTGTCTCTGCCAGGGCTTCATTTCATCTCTTTGCAGTTATGACAGATGTTGGCCACTTCCGCTGTCTCTAGATGTCCTTGGACAAAATCTGAGGCTGAACCTGAATTGAAAGTGGAGCTAATCTAATCTCCAATACTTTGTCATTTTAAACTAACCACTGAGTAAAGGAAAAAGATTTTTTTTTGTAAATTCATGACCTTAATCCTTAAATGGGGCTCTCAGGAGCTTTTCTTCGCTTGTGAGTGTCCTTGGCTGGCTCAGACCAAGGCTGATAGGAAAATTGATGACAGCAGTGCCAGGAACAACACTTTTTCCTTCCTGTATGTTTGCCATTTTCCTGTGCTGCTCCATTTAGCAGTCACTAAGTGGTGCAGGTTCTGGCACTGCATTGCCTGGCAGGACCAGAAACATGTTCCTAAGGGCCGGAATTCCTGACTGGAATAAGTGCATTTTAATGTTCATTCCTCCTCGAGATCTGCTTGGCTCCTTGGCAAGGCCGTCTCCCTCTGAGTGCCTAAAGGTATCTAAATGAGAGTTTTGTCAGTTCCTGGACCCTGGTCCCCCAGAAGGGTCAGAAGCTAGTGTGTTTCCATGCCTTTGTGTTGCATAGAACATAAATTGCTTGCTGTTCCTTTTCACTGTACTGACTCTTTCATTGTAAACATTGAATATTTATAGATGAAAACATAAGAGTTCCTTGGAGAGTTTAAGATTTGAGCAAAACATCATTTAGTCCTTGATTTTCAGGAGTGAAGGTTTTGGTGGGTTGTCAGAATCTTGTGATGTTCTAGTGGTAATGACACCAGCATTTGCATGGAGAAATGCAGCTTGATGTCATGGAGAGGGAAAATTTCCTTCCAGTAAGAAGACTGAGTCAGTTCCAGTAAGAACTTAGTGGAGGAGAAGTTAGCTGTGAAATCCTGCACAACAGAAGTGGACTTCAATGTGTGGTTCTCTTTCTATAGACCGCTTTAGTTCTGCTAATAAAATGCCATCCTCCTCCATATGGTTTGGAATATTGCTGTTGGCTGGTACAGCTGGTCATGAGTTTAACTTTGTTTTCTGTGCTACTTTCTTAAACAGGAGAAATTGGAACAAGCCCCCAGATAATTTATTCTGTGGTGACTCTGGAGATAGTGGCGGGGATAATTTTTTTCTCGTATTTGGTTTGCCTTTTTATGCAGATAAAGATACAGGATGCATGGTAACCTTTTAATAATAGCCTGATGAAAAGAGCTGGTTTTTTGCTTTAGTGAGTTTATGAAGCCCTTAACATCAAATCTCATGCTCTTAACAGGTACATTTGGCAGCAAGCTTGAAAGGCATTTTTTTGGGTGTTTTGGGTTTTTCTAAGTGGAAGATACTGTTGATTTTTGCACATTATGTAGCAAAAAATAGTTCCATATTAGCAGACAGTCTTGCTGTGATGAATTCATATTGCAGATTATTTCTGGCTAGTCCTCTGGTATCAAATGAGCAGTGCATTAATAAACAGTGTCTAGGGATGCGCAGAAGGAAGGAGGGCCAGGCAGAGTCTAGACCAGGGTAGCACCCACCAGCTGTGCTCTGTGCCTGCTCTCAGCCCACTCCTGAGGTGAGGTTATGTGACATTAACCCAGTGGAGGAACATTGTGATAAACTGCAATGCCTGTATGCTGTGACCAAAGAGGAGCAGAGATACTTAAGCCTTGATAGGGACATTAGGAAGTAACTGGAAACTCATCAGCTTGTGAGGAAAGTAGAAATCATCAGTGTAACAAACCCAACTGTTCTTCTTTCAGTGTGGTTACTGTAAAAATACTTGGGGGCGGGAGCGTGGTTTGCATATTTTTTTGGAAGGGGACTAAAATTCAATCTTGGAATATTGGGAATTCCTCCCAAACTGTCACTTTTAATTTGAATGATCTTCTAGATAATAAATTTCAGCGCCATTTATGGCCAAATTCAGTGCATTTAGAATACAAAAGAGTTAAACATTTGCACTGATGAGAGAAATTAAAACAAAATGCCATGTTGAAAGAGAGCCTGCTTTCTGCATCATCTGACAGTGCTCCCCAAATCCTTGTAATTGAAACATCCAGTTTCAACAACTGCACAGGGCCAGCTGGGATTTCCAAGGGAACTACATCCAGATGGGAACAGCACAGTCCAGTAATTTAGGATTTGCTTTCTGAAGTCTTCTCTCTCCTCCTGGGTGAGCAATGCAGACTCTGTGCACAGAGATGGTGGCGTGGGAGCACAGGCCAACCCTAGCTGACATGACAAAGAGAAAATACTGAGAGGGGTGATCACAGCTGTGTGCAGGCTGCACCCCTCAGGAGGTGATTTGGATGACAGCTTGATAACCCCACTGCTGCCGTAAGGGTTGACTTCTGTGGACTTGTTCTTATGACTCTGCCTTTAAATCATAAGCCTGCTGAGAGCCTTCAGTCCTATAGCACTTATTATAGAGGAACATAGTGGGGAATGTTCTCTTTAAGCTATGCTGTCATTTCCATCATTTTCAGCTGCTGAAGAGTGTGGAAGTGACCCATTCTGTGTGTGTACAGCCAAAGTTGTGCTGGAAAACACACTCGGTTTTACTTGGGGAATGTTTCGAGACATGAAGGGACATAAGAGGGTAGGCTGTATCTTTCAGTCTGTGTCCACCCTACAAAAAAACCCAACCAGTTTTTGCTCAGTCCAAACGTGGCCTGATTTCTGTTCAGCAGGCGAGTAGAGCACCAGTTCAGAATCAACCCAGAGCGCCAAGTGCTGGTGTCTCACTGGCACCCTTTCCAGCGTCATGGAGGATCTGATCCCAGCTGGTATTGCTGTGTGCATTTTACACCACTTTGGAAACAGATGGTTTATTTTCTCTAGTGTTCAATGTGACTTATGCTGGGATGATCAGACAGGATTCTGAGCCTCACATACCTATCCTACCTAGCCTTTGGCTTAGATACTAACTGATCTCCAGAGTGCTTATACCAGTAGTCGGTGTGTAGTTCCTGGAAGGTTTTGTTTCTGTAGATAAGGCTAGATCATGAAATTCACCATTTCTGAGCATGAAAATTGGATACATGAATAGTTGTCCTCTTGTACAGCTGTAGAGGTATAAAAATACATGTATTGAGACAAGGCATCATAAGATACCCAGATATAAGGATGGATGATACATGATACTGTCTTAAGTGACTTTATTCCAGACTGCTTTAGAAGTGGTCAGTGAAGTTTTAGGTTCTTTGGACAACAGGCTGAGAAAACACAGAGCTCAGAATGTAGCAGACTGCTGTTTAACCACAGAAGCTGTGCACCTAGGTTCCTGGTAAGAGGGAGAGTGGACTTGAAAGGGAATGAAAACTGTCTGTGTGTGTATTCCTCTGTAAGTACAACTTTGCAAGTCATTCTGAATTTGTTTTCTGTGAACTGTGGCACATAAAATATGTGAAGATGCATTATCCTGTAACTGCCAGAGCATTTTCTGATAGCTAAAAGGGATTGGGTGGGCCTGCTTAGGTAGGGAAAAGAAATAAATGCTAATTCCTAAAACTCCATGCAAATTAGCAAATTATTTTTTCCTTAAGTACTCTATTATTATCTAGTATTTATGAAGTGTTTTATATTTTCAGAACACTTTACAGGAATTAATTAATCAGACCTGAATAAACTGAGCTTGATGAGAATGGAAAATTAAATGGAAATTAAGTTCCTCTTACTTAGTTTTACCTGTTTCTGAACGATTCGTAAGTCACTTTTCGTATTCCTCAAGGTACTTTTTAAAACACTTAAAAAAAATCCTACAATGCTGTACTTATTATCTCTAAAACCTGTTTTGGTTAGAAAAGAGGTAGGATTTATACCATCAAGAACTAATGTCAGCACAGATGAGTGGCTTTTAAGAATATAAATGCTGTTTTATCACCTAAAGCTGTGCATAACTGTTTAAGCTGATTTAATTCAGGCAAAAATGCATGGATGGGAGGTTTGCTCCCTTAATTTGAATCCTATTTAGAAACTGGAATATTTGGCTCCTGGATGTTTATTTAGAGGAGAGTGGAAGGAATATTTAGTTTTATCTTAGGTTTTATCATAAGCTTTTGAGAATAAAAAACTATTGAGAGACTTTATCTATAGAAAATGAAGGAGATTGATCACTGCACTGGGGTGGCTGATTCGGCATTGCAGCCTTCTAGCTTGAGTGCTACTGCATTGTCCTCTTGCAAGATAGGATGTCCCTAAATACCTTTGAGGATCCAGGCCGGGCTGTTCAGTTTAATGTTCCACATGGCACTGCGTGTCAGGTGAAAATGTCAGCTGCTTCTTTCTGTGAGGCCTGTTTTCTTTTTGACAATAAATGTCTCTGATAATTGATTCTTTCAACATCTGGTCTACAGATCAACCTTGGAACTAATGTCCAAAAAGTAGAAAGGTGATCTATTCTTATCCTGTTGAGTAGAGTAACAGATCAAGGGGAGGAAGTCGAACACAACCACATCTGAAGTTCTTTTTGGCTCCACTGTTAGTGAATATCAGGAACAGACTCTGCCTTCTGATAATATTGTTACTGGCTATAACCACTGCTATTTTCAAGTAGGTTTTATGGCAGTGAAGTAGGATGTGAGTTGTGAATCTGGTTGATGTTTAATGCATCAGAAGGGGTGTTTTAGGCATCCGGCAGATCTGTCAGAACATTGTGAAGTTGGATCTAAACTAAGTGCCATGGTATGCTTTAATGTAATAATCTTGCGATATAATAATGTTGCAAAGTGGAATTGTGTGTCCTGCTAATTAGAGAAATTGATAGCACAGACTAACCTGTCCTATCCACTGGTGATACGATTCCTACAGTTTTAGCTCTTGGTCTAAATAGATATAACCTGCAGTTTCCATAGTTAACAGCAAATAGCAAGGTAATTGGTAGAGTCTGACACTCCTGGGGTGCAGGAAACAAACACTGCAACAGCTTTGAGCCTGTCATCCAGGTTTCTGTCACAAATAAATGTGGTTGGATTAATCTCTTACCTAACTAACAGTTGGGGGAAAATGACAAAATAGGAAAAATCCAGGTCTTTTAGAGAGTTTCTAGGCAACCAGGAACTTAGTCAAAGTAAAGAACAAGACATTGAAGAAATGTCTTTTAACTGCTTATTATAAGGAGGCTTCGGCTAAGGCTGAGGGCTTGAGGAACAATAGGTTTAATAATAGATGAATATCTAGCATTCTCTTCTTATCTAGGAAAATGATGGCTTGGTCTGTGACTGGCAGCACTGGTGTTTTAGCTGTATGTGTTACAGATCCTTTCTTGTATAGTAATAGAATTGTGATTCCCAGACTGTCATTATTCTAAAGTGTTTTTCAAATGCAACAACCAATATTTCACCACTGTTCTCAGCCCCTCAGCCTGAAATATTTCTGTATATCCTACAAGTATTTAATCTGTGTCTTCAGAAATCTTGTCTCCTCCCCAAAAATGTAAGCTATTGCTTGACTAATAGTTTACTAATGTTGTGAATCACTTAGAAGCACAGATGGCTGTATATACTCCAGTGAGGTTTCTCTTAAATGGGAGGCTGAATAATAGTATCTCCAGTTGCTGCTGACAAACGTACTGACAAGAACACCTGGAAGAATCATCCTTAAAGATGCCCATTTCTAGAAGTCAGGCTGAAAGGGGATTGCTGAGGGCAACACTTTGCTTATTTGGCTTAAAGAAAGCAGGGGCACGGGGTGAGCGCTTGGAGGGTTGTTGTTTGGGTTCTGTAGTCGTTGGTTTTGGTTTTAGTGTGCTGCTAGCTTTGGCTGTCCAGTCTCCCGTGAGGAGCAGGAGGGGAAATGAAGCTTGGCATGAATGCCACCAAGACCCCTTTGTAGAAGAGATGGCATGGCCACCTTCATTCATGGAGAGCTCATCGCTGTCACATCCAGCTGCATCCAGCCATGGGCTGCAGCGGTCCTCCATGCTGAGTGAAGCCTGTGAGACCCTCTAGTCAAATAAGCAGCCATTCTAAAGCTTACAAATCATGTACAAGGCCAGGCTGGACAGAGCTTTGGGTGACATGGTTTAGGGTGAGGCATCCTTGCTCATGGCAGAGGGTTGGAACTAGATGATCTTAAGGCCCTTTCCAACCCTAAACGTTATTGTGATTCTATGTTTCCTGGTATTACTTATATTGTTTTGTAGCTTTCTCCTATGAGTCAGCTGAAATGATGTCTTGATCCATTATTGAGGCTTGGCTGCGGCTTTCAGTCATGACAGTTCTTGTTCCCTTCTTTGGGGAAAAGGTTTCTTCTGTGCATTCATTTCAATTCAGTACAAGTTAAAAGATGTCTGAAGCAATGTGAATTTGAGTGTCCATGTTCCTACGCCCAACACTGCTGCATCCAGCTATCAGAAAGGGAGTCTTTAAAGATAAAACCCCCAAACCTTAAAGAATTTCTTAATGTCATGAGAGCTTCTATTCAGACAGCAATTAAAGGAGCACATTCATGCCAAGATGGAAGTTGACCCAGACTTAAGAAGCAGCTTACCTTCACCTTCAGCTGAAATATGAAAATGTCAAGCTTTAGCAGCCTCTGTCCTTTGTGCTCTCTGGGGTCAACTATAGACCCCAGAACACTTAATCCTGGAATGTCAAAAGTACCAGAGTAAAATCAGTCATTTCTACCAAGCCCAGATGATTTACATATTTTAGAGGTTGGCTAGGATGTATTCAAATGCAAAATGTCCCATATGTGTTTATCCATTGCTCTTAATGCATATTTTTCACTTGAAATCGCCTTAACCTTTGGCCTTCCGGCTCCCTGGAAATTATACAGCACATCTTTCTGTGCAGTTCACTCTGCACATAGAGTAAAACGATTTTGTCATTCACAAAATTCACCATTTTGTGGCAAAACTATTTAAAGTAAACTCAATGTAGTTTTTCCTCCCAGAAATATTAGGGATTATCAGGATTCTTTTCAATAAAACCAGAATCTGTGACTCTCAGATCATGAATTTCAGTGTGAATTTTAACAATAATTAACAGGAACAGGATTGAAGCCTTGAGCTTCCCTAAAACCCCACACTGGAAGGACTGATTTTAAACTCAAAGCAAATGAACTGCTGTGGAGAGAGCACAGAATAAGAAAAGGGGAATTTTTCTTTTGTATTACTGTATTTCCTATGCCCATAGCGAGTGGTTTATGTCTCTGTAGCACAGATAGTATCTTCTGCAATTATCGCCATCTTCAAATGGATTGTCATAGGGAATTAAATGGGTTTGGCTTGTAAAGCTGTCCTGACAACCACAGGACGAATTTTATAGGGAAAGATGAGATTTTAAAGGATTTCTTGAAACATATCACCCAAAATACAAAGCACTGAAGACTTTGTTAAAGTTTGATCCATGTGAAGGTGCTCACTGAAATACACTGGAAGAAGAATGTGTGGGGAGGGTGTGACATGGGAGTGCCCTTACGGGCATGGTCTGATTGAATAAAGGCAGGAGATGACAAGATGCCTGTGAAGAGACATTCAGAAAAGCTGTGTTGGATTGATCAAAGTTGTCTAACAGAGGAAAAGACATTTTTCTTTGTAGAACTGAGGCTTTTGATTAAACTTGATTAAATAATGTGCAAATGGTCAATTTTGAGAATAGCCTTTCTTTTACCTTAAGCAAAACTGCCCCATTCTGGATATGGCAGAATAAGACTATTTGATAATTTCAACCTTCTTTCTCAGTGTTCTTCTGAAAACAAAATTCCAGCCAAATCTTAATTTCAGGAAGTGTTTCTGTTTTAACTGGACTCCATTTTCCAAAGGATACTCTGTTTTTCCCCTTTCAGTCTTAATCTGGGCATCTGAACTAGATTTTGGATTTGCTCAGTGTGAACCATTATCCCTATTTTCCCTCTGCTGAGTTAAACATACTCTGCCATTTAATTTTGGGAGTAAAAAAGAAAGAGAAACCAGAAGAAAATGTGCTATTGGTGGGACAAAAATAATGGCATTTTGAGTGTTTCCATGAAAGCAATGTAACATGACAAATTTTAAGAAGCTCTGTGAATACCATTAATATTTATGATGCACTCAAGAAAACAGCTATTGTGTGCCACATCCATCACAGATAAGAATTGTATTCAACTCTGTTGGATGATAAACATTTAATGTCAGTAGCTAGAGATTATGAGGGTTTTCATACTCATGTTTTATGCCTGCTTGAGTAAAAGCACCACTATGAACCAGTAATTTTCTTTCATGAAATTAGATACACTTGCTGATAGTTGTTACAACCAGAGTCCAAAACGTTAATGAATATGCAGGGAGTGCCAGTGCCAAGTGCTTCAGAGATCCTGTTGCAAGCTACTCAGGATCAAGTCCTAAAGGCAGTGTTTCTCACTAATCCTCCTCTTGGAAATCACTCCACAGTTTACCAAACTGCAGTGATTTAACCACATATTGCTAGTTGTTTGCTGTTTGGGTGAATGCTAATGATTACCCCATGAAACAAAGGCTGTTCCAGCATAAGCAAGCTGGCTTTTCTATCTCATGTATCTCTTAAAAAGAATTCCATCTCTCTACTACCAGGAATGGGGCAGGATTGCTTGTGCCATGGGAATGTCTGCTCAGATCCCACACCAGCATCTGTGTTTAGATAACATACACATGAATGTCCTAAGTCTGGCATTGCTTTTCTTCATTGTCATAGCTGTAAAATACATTGTTGGAACTAATTTATGATCATCCAGGCAAGCAACTGCTGGGAAGAGATAAAGGGGACATCTCTCCCCACTCTTGCTCTTAAGCACTGCCTGTCTGTTCCCTGTGCCATGCAGCCTGGCAAGCTGCATTGCCCCAGCCTCCCTGGCTCCTGGTCGATGCTGTCTTTGCTCCTGTGATTAATCTCTGACACAGAGGTTGTGTGCATTGCCACTTCTGTGTTCTTCTTGCTCTGCTGCCTTATTTAAAGTGTAATGCTTTGGTGACACTTCTTTCTGAAGATCAGACTACTGGTGCCTGAATGCAGGCATCTGTGGTCAGGTGTTTATAAAAAAGCTGTATTTGGGAGGGTTAACATTGCTGCCCGTGTATCTAAGGGCTCTGCCTCCTTAGTATGAGGACATCCAGGTATTCCTGCAGTCAGAGTGATCTGGGCTCTCTTTGGTCCATGTGGAGAGTTACTATTCTTAGAAAACCCTCTCCAACCACTAAATTCTTGTTCGGAGTAAGTGGTTCCAATAATAGATGTGCTGAGGAAATGCTAAGAGGTGCTCTACTGCTGAGCTGGTACAGCTGGGCTGCCTCCAGAGGGCTATTTGGTTACCTCTGTTCCTTTAGGTTTGCTTTTTCTGTCCTTATGAAAAATCTGCTATGGGGATTTTGGTGCAAGCTGATGGAGGGATCCCTTGACAGACCAGCAAGAGTGGTAGGACCTCCTGCGGGCCAGCAATAAGGGCACAGCAAACCTCTTGGCAGAGGGATTGCAAGAGGGATGAACTGAGCCAACCTGTAGTGATTCTGCGAGCGGTACAGTCCATTAACAGGACACAGACCAGGGAAACTCACTGCGCTGGAGGGAGCTACAAAGCTTTTACTTTGTGTACTTAAAATGAGACTCTTCTTGTTCCTTAACAATTACCCAGTAATTTGGCTGATGTGTAATTTTTTCCAGTGTGCTCATTTTGGTTTCATTGCCGATTAACTGAGCATTCCAGGCTTAGTCTACAGCTGATGGGCCACTGATTTGAACTAAAGCCCTCATCAAAGGGCATCATTTGTTAAACAGGGAGGAAATCGCAGAGATACTGAAATTATTGTTCATTAAATCAGCACCCACGAATATAATGGGCACACGTGAACAAAATGCTGTTTGTTGTGAGCTGTTCTGTTAGCTGGAGAGGGAGTCTTACTAGGACTATTTAATTGTCAGCTTGTATTTCTAGGATGTACAGTGAGCCGAATACCTTCTGCATGAATTCATTCTGTGTTGTGTATACATGTATGAGGGATACATATAGTTTTTAGCTTATACAAACAGACCATGTTCTTGCCAAACAGATGCTGTATTATATTGCCTAAGTACATGTTGCACTGAAAGCTTTTCTTTGTAAATGGTTATTTGTATTGAACACAACTCGTGTTCAAAGCTGGCATTGACCTTAATGTAGTTACTTCTGATATACATGGCCTCAATATCAATTAGGCCTAGGAATTATTTTATATGTAATTTCTATTTTTTAGTTCATTTAAATAGCATCATAAAGGTGGAGCAGAACAGCAATCAGAGAGCTTTAAAAGTTGTAATGTAGCCTATTGTGCATAAAGAAATTTCATCCAAAGGTGCCTCAGCTTTACTGAAAGTGTTAAGCTACATCTTTATTAAGATAATCAAGATACTCTAATGTGGTGCTTTGGGACAGCCTTGTAATATTCTGAGTTGGCCAATTCGGAAGCTCTTGAATGAGCAGTTTTTACAGCTCTGCCTCCCATGGAGCTGGAAGGCAAAACTGCGTTGGCACTTGTCTGTGAGCTCTTACAAGACCAGTCCGAGGCAGAAGGCAGCACTCCCTCATAGGGATGGCAGGAGTGAAGGCATCAGAACTGATGAGGGCAGAGAGGAGCAGGCATTTTGCAAATTGCAGGTTTATTTGAGGGGCAATAAATGCATTCCTAGATGTGGCCGGAGGAGGAAATGGATCCAGCGAGTTTCAAGGGATAAAATGTTGGCATCAGACTGAAATTTGTGATCAACAGTGAGAAGCTGATTGAATTTTGCATAATCTTTGGGCCCTTCTGATTTTAGGTTGGTAAATGCATTGAAATGGCAATGACTTCTTGTCATTCCAGCTTGCTTTCCACCACTGCTGGGAACAGTGCTGCCCAAAAACTCAGTGCCGTGGCATGACTCCTGTACTGGAGCTTGGGAGAGAGCCCAAACCTGCTCAGTTCCTGCAGAAGAAGAACCTTGCCCTGACTTACACACTGAGCACAGCCAGTATTTGCTGTTGCTGCTTGTGCAGTCTCCCAGTAGTGTTGTAGTAAAGAGTAGGAGGAAAGAGGCAAAGAATGTAATTCAAAAATCACACTTCATTCATCCCCATTCCTGCCTGTGTCCTTTTTCTTCGTGTTGTTTCCTTGTCAGGAGCAAGCTAATTGCCATAGCATTGGCTTGGCTCTGCAAAACAGGAGGATACACAAATACTGAGGTTTGATAGGCAAAAATTGCAGAGCTCTTTGGACGGTTGCAGCATTCTGGTGTGCCAAGCATGGGTTATCAGGCTTGATGTTGCTAGAGATTTAAGTGACAGAGTATTTGATCTCTGTCTTATTAATGTGTCATTTGTCCCTTAGAGGATGGATGTCAGAATGCATTTGATCTGCTAGAGTTAAAAACACTCATTGTTTCAGCCTCCATTTCGTAGCTCACCTAATGAAGAACAAATTTCAAAGAGAGAAATCTGCTATTAAATTCTGTGTTAGAACAGGGGCTGTAGTGGTTGGAGCTGTAGTGGAGCTTTTTGCCTCTGGATTGCCAGCTGAAATCTAACTCCACCAACAGAAACAATAAATGTTTACCATATAATATCTAGTTTCTAGGCACTTGCAATAAATGTTAAAAGCCTAACTCCTGTGGTTTTATGAGGTGGGATAGCCCTATGGCTGTGAAGTATTGTAAGTCATGTTCATGGCATTTGAGATGAGAGTTTTCAAGAGCATCTCATGGCTGGATTTCTGGAAGTTATCAAGACCCAAGGAGTTACAGATAGTCACTTCATGGGATTTTGAATGGACCTTGCTGTTTAGCTCCTTTAGACACATCTCTGCAAATTGTGGCTCTTAAAGGTACTAAAGTGTATTTTCAGTGTACTTCCAGTGAGTTGTGTGTGTCTGAGTGTAAGGATGGGCCACAGGGGCACTGGGATGAGCAGAACCTCAGCTGCCTGGGGTATCGTAAGTCAACCACAACTTCAATTATTTTTGTTTGGTGGGAAAATATTCAGGTTATGAATTAATTCATAGAAAGTAATTCCAATAAATGGGCACATTTTCAGGTTTTCCATGGTCAGTTCAAATAGAGGAAAAGGAGTGCAAAATTCATTGAATAAATTATTCATTCTGTTCACTCAGCTATAGCTAACAGTGAATTGTCTAGACAGTCATTACTAATTTTCAACCTATGCATGTTCACGCAACACTGCTGTGTGAATAGGTTCCGTATACAGCGCCTTGAAATAATAGTAATAGATGTAAGTCAACTAGCAGGTGATTTTAATTGGGAAATTATATTGGATTTTGCTATTGAACTTCCATAAAACATTGCATAAATATTGAATCTTCTGGATGTTTTTCTCCAGTTGAAAATACAGGCACACCGGGTTCTGTGCTAATTTAATCAGTGGGTAAGCAAACATTTTATTTATTTATTAATTCTGCTGTAAAATCTTCTAAAACCCCGCTAAATTCAGAACAGAGCAAGAATCTACAAGGAGTCGGATGCAATAACAATGTTTTCAATTTCAGTGGTGATTTTCCCCTAACTAGTTTGTACAGCTCCTTAAGGAGGGCTCACATCTACCTGTCTCAGTTTACTGGTGTGCTGTAACACACTCCTGATGGCACAAGCAACAGAAACCTTAGTTCTTCCCCTTTATTGCTATGGCAAAATAATCAAGACTTTGAAGGATTCCCTTAATGTCCTAGGTGATGCAAGTCCTCTGCAGTGAGGGATCTCACCTCTTGCTTAGTTACTGGCTGCTGGGGGATGTGGGTGCTGGGATTTGTGTGGTGGAGCTGGTCCTTGAGAATGGACCTCAGGACATCTCACAAGTTGATACATGGCCATGGCTGTTGGCCTGCAGCTCTGTCAGCACTCAGCAGTGGCACAGATCTGTGCTCTACCCATCATCAGCTTTGGGGATGAGACATGAGGAGAGCAAGTTTTTATATTCCTTTGACTTTTTGCAGAGATCTCTATTATTGTGACAGGGAATCAAAGAAGAGTTGGATTGAAAATAAAGCAGAAAATCATCATCTAGAATAGATTTGTTCTTGAAGGGTGTTGCCTCATGCAGTAATTGCAAGTTTGTAATTTTGTAGTGCTCAGCTCCTCTGAATTGATCAGAAACTTGCTGATAAAGCTCCTCCATTTCATTTAGGGTAACGTGCTTTAAGAGAAAAATAGCAGGAAACCCATACAAATGATTGGAAATGATGCAAAAACTAGGACATTGTAAAAGAATATTTGCGTGAAGTTTTGGCTTTGTGTGTGTCAATTTAACCTGCATTCCTTGGGGTTTGACTTAGAGGTGCATTAAAAGCTAACCATTAACCCTAATAAGAGCTCTGGTTCTAACTTCCTATGTGCTTAATGTTATCTTAATGCAATTTGATTTGATATTTAATTGCAGTAATTTAATTAATGGTTCTGTAAATAAAAAGACTAAGTTGTGCCCTCCTACACACACAGGTATATATGCACAGCAAGCAGCTCTAGTGGCTTCTGAGAGACTTAAATTTATGTGGTTTAGGACAGAATTTAACCCTAAGGATGTGTGATAAAATGCCCAAATCCCAGACTAACACTGTAATGGTGTTTGCATTGGAAACATTACAGTATTAGCTCATGCTTACAGGTGGAGAGTGGCATTTAAAAAACAAACCTACAGATTTCTCCTTTATCCTTGTCAACAGCGGTAAGTCACATAACTGCTTCCGTGTATGACAGGGTTCCATTTAAAATAGTTTACAAAGACTTAGTTATTAATAAAACTTATTAATTGGATAATCTACTGTTAACATTATTACAGAATCCCACTGGCCCGTTGGGTTACTTGCAAGTCAGAGCTTACAGGTATTTGTAAATCTTCTGTTGGTGTGCCTGTAATCTTTTCTAACATGCTGCTCATGTCTGTTGCACACTTAGAATGCCTATTAAATATCCATTAGTCTCCCTTATAAACCCTTTATAAATAGAAGCATGTAATAGAAAATGTAACCAAAATCATTAAGGCTACATGGTGTGC
This sequence comes from Neopsephotus bourkii, assembly GCF_033783945.1. Classification (NCBI taxonomy): domain Eukaryota; kingdom Metazoa; phylum Chordata; class Aves; order Psittaciformes; family Psittacidae; genus Neopsephotus; species Neopsephotus bourkii. The sequence goes on along the minus strand of NW_026901291.1, from coordinate 3,438,629 downwards.
AAGTTAATAGTGGCAATCTTGAGAAGTTAGGGAGTGCATGAATTAAGGGAATTGTATTCATGAAGTAGTTTCTTAGCACAAGAGAGTGGCACTCCCACTGAAGTCAGGGATTTCCCATAGCATCTACTGAAGATATAGTTCTTTTATAAATCTACTTATAAACAAGAGCTGATACAATGCAACTTCAGCTCTACCGAGGAAGATGAATTCTTTTTCCATGTTTTTTGGGTAGAGTAGATCAATGTAAACTACAGCTCCAAATATTTATACCAAGGAGGAGGAACATCATGTATTCATGTATGGAGAAGGTCCAGGCTCCCTGCTGTTGCTGCTGTGAAATGCATAGGTATTCTGCTGATGTTAATGGAATTCTACTGTATTCTCTATAAAATAAATCGCAGACAGTTGTTTCTACATCAGCCCCTAAACTGATCCGACTTCAGCATAAGCAGTGTCCCACTTCAGCATAATTGCCCACTGGTAAGCTTGGGGGTAAATCACATTTGTGTTCCTTCAAATCCATACCTGCTGTAAGTAAAATCTGAGTAAGACCTTTTGCCTGACTTTCTCTTGCCCTGAGTTTGCATTGCCATTTAACTGAGCATTATTGCAAGCACGCCTGAGGTACTTTAGAAGTAGGTTTGATTTTGAAAGTGACACTTGACCCTTAAGGATAGACCAGATTTGTGTATACCACCATTCTGCTGTGGCAAGAGCCAACTGTGGTCCAAAGTCTGATGTACTCTGAAAACCCACAAAGCAGTGTGGGAATGACTAGTACAAAACCCCAGGCAATAATGGCAATCAGCAGGCCTTTTTGTTATGCAAAGGAAAAAGAATCAGATAGATGGAACAACAATAACAATGATTCAAAGCCCTTTCTTTCAAAACATCTCTTACAATTTCCAGCTGCCTCCCTTCTTTGTCACATCTCACTTCTCAGATAAACAGCACAATTGGTCAGACTAGTACTTTGCCTTTGCTGTTTTCACTCCTTACTCACTGTCTGTACCTGACCCCCAGCTCTTAAGAGCCCGACAATTAAGTGAATTCCAAAGAGGATTACAATTGAGAATCAGAGGATATAAATGTGATTTAGCACGGAGTGCTGAGCATGACAAATCATTTTTGTGCCTAGGCCTTACTTGTTCTGAAATGAGTTTCATTTAGAAACACAGAACAGATGCAGCCGTGTTCCAGTGCCAAGTGTCAGCAGTGCAGCTTCTGGAGATTGGCTTTTGCAAGGCTTACTGATTCTGTGATATCTCTACTGAAGATCTAAGGGCCATCATTTTTGTGGTTGTTTAGTTCGGAGAAGAGAAGGCTCCTGGGAGAGACCTAATCACTCTCTACAACTACCTGAAAGGAGATTGTAGCAAGGTGGGAGTTGGTCTCTTCTCCCAAGTAACAGATAACAGGACAAGAGGAAGTGGCCTCAAGCTGTGCCAGGGGAGGTTTAGACTGGATATTAGGAAAGATTTCTCCAATGAAAGGGTGGTCAGGCATTGGAACACACTGCCCAGGGAAGTGGTGGAACCACCATCCCTCGAAGCGTTCAAAAACCACATAGATGAGGTGCTTAGTGACATGGTTTAGTTGTGGTCTTTGCAGTGCTGGGGTAATAGTTGGACTTGGTGATCTTAAACATATTTTTCAACCTAGTTGATTCTATGATTCTATGACATACAGAGACACACGTGTACAAACCAATCTCCCAGGTTATTTTCTTCTCTTTGGAAGAGCTGGACTGAAAGCATTGCATTATAGAAGGAAAGTCCAAGGATGTTGTGAGGTGGGCTCAACATTCCTCATCTATCTGGCTAGAAGAGGCAGGAGATCTTGATGCCAAAAGTTTCCAAAACATGTAGTTTAAGTGTACAATGGAAGAGAAACACTTGTTGAATGTTTTCCTCCTGTGGGTTACCCTGTGAGATGTTTCTCTTAGGCTTTCACTACTACAGAAGCTGCCTAAAGTTTCATTGATAAATGACAAATCTCTCACAACAGAAAAGGACATTAATAGCATGCACGTGTGTGTTTGCATGTGTCTGTGTATCGAGTTGCCTTGGAAACAAGAGGAGAAAGCACCATGAACCAGAACATGCTTTCCATTTAAAGAACACTTGTGCTATTGTAAAACTACATAAAAAAATAATCACATTCATTCATCTGTTCTGCAAGCATCTTACTACAGCCGGCCACGTGCAGTGTGAGTGTGTGAATGCCATGTAAAGGTGACAGAAAGCCACTTGACTTTGGTTCTGAGCATATTCTTGAACAAATGAGTTGACATTGGTGAAGTTGTTAATAATGTGGGGAAAAAAGTATGTAAATTACTAAAGAAAATTGGCAATGCTCCAGGTGTACATTAAAGTCACTAAGTTGTAATGTAGACCTGGAGTATTCACACTGCAAAACACAGCGTCCAATTTTACCTTACATATAAGAACAGCTGGTTTAGCATATTGGCCTCAAAGACAGTATGTTGAAACAGCTGTCCAAGTGTTCTGGAGGTTAATCTACCCAATTAATGTTTGTGTATTTTTCTCCATTTATTATAATGTTTGCACCATTCGTTGTGAGTATGTGAACAAAATACTGAATATAAAGTTTTAGTCATCAGTGAAATGAGTATCAGAATAGCTTGCGTGAGAAGAAAATCTGCTTCTAAGTGACACTGGGTCTTGGAGAGATAAACGTTGTCAATACAGATGCTCGTCTTAGCAGCCAAATTATGGTGGGTTTTTAAGCATAAATTTCAGAGGAGAATCAGTAGCAAGATTGGTCTGAGAGACACAAAAAGGCTGGACTTTCACATGAAGTTCTGTGAATAATGACATTCTCTGTTGGCTGCTGTTGCCAAGTCACCTACGAGCTTCCACCTTGAGTAACTTGTAAGCTGCAGTTTCAGGTGGCCTAAACCAAAACAGCAAAACCATTTTGGCCTTTGATCTCTGATGAGCTGAGGGCTGTCAGTGCAGGGATACATGGCAGCCAGAGTTGTCTTGCCCTGGTGCACTTGGAGGTGTGATGATCAGGATTGGGTACAAAGCATCATGGTGCTTTCCTCATTGCCCTGAGCCCCTTGGAGCAGCTGAAAGACACACATCAGCCCCGTTTATGTGGTGCTGCATGCCTGAGAACAAGAATGATGCCAAGAGAGACAGTTAACATGGGTGTGCTCTTGTCATTGTCAAAAATGACCTCCAGTGAGATTTTGCCCTGGAGAGAGGTGTGTGCTCAGGGTGCTGTGCTCTAAAATCATGCACACAGAAAGGCTGCATTGCTCCCACCTCATCTGAACTAATTTTGCAACTTTTTATGAACGGGATCCTAGAACCCAGCGCATTTTGTGCGTATTCACTGCCACCAAATTGCAGACAGCCACTGTCAGAAAAATCCTCTGGCAGTCCATTTGACCAGAAATAGATAAAATCTAAACATCACTTCCAACCTTTCTAAATATCACTGCACATGTAAAAATAGCAAAATCTTTGTAGATCAGATCCCAGTCCACCTTTCATGTCAGTGTTTTCTTAATCAAATGTAGGGTTTCTGGCTTTGTTTTGCCCAAGAGACCATGCGCAATAAATGGGGAAGAGTTATCATAAAATTGGGTGAAATACAGGCAGCAGCTACACACAGCTATGCTTAATGGGTTCTACAGTCTTGTTTTCTGCACTGATTTTCCCAGCTAAGTTTATTCCCCTCTGCACTGAATGGCAATGCAGGCTGGAATGAGGCTTTTTAGACTGAAACTCTATTTATGAGTTTCTTGGCCAAGAAAAGAGAAGAATAAAACAAACCGAACCAGAAATGCTGCAGCAGAAAAGGAAGCTGCTGCAAGCCATGGCTGCCTGGAGACAGCCCTGTCAGATGGCTGCCTCATGGAATGCTGCTGCTTAAAGTGCACGAGGTAGAGTCTGTCTCAGGCTGTCGCTGTTTCTGAGCCTCATCAGTGACATAGCCCAGCACTACCTGGCCAGGAAGCTTGTCTGTCATCCTCTCTTCCACTCCTGTCACAACTAGTCATTAGGAAGGAAGAAGTAAGGTTTCAGCTTTATTCCGGGTTGTTCTCCATAATGCTTTTTGTCAGATTGCAACTTGCACGATTGCCTTCATTAACGAAGGGGAAGAAAAACAACATTAAAATGCGTGGTACTACTGCTGCATCTAAGAGAGTGTAACCTTTGGACAGTTAGTTAAATGTCAATGTCATTTAACAATAAATGAAAAAGAAATACAAATTTACATTTGATGTAGCTGTTGTGATCCTTTGACTTTAGAAATTGGGCATCGATTGACCACTTTATATCATATTGACCATGAAAAGAACAAACATTTGTACTTCAAAACTAGCCTGCAGGAAAGGAGGAGAATGCAGAGTGAAACTTTTGATGATCTTTTCTGGCTTTTTGTTACAAGCTGCCTTCTGGCAATTCTTGGGCTTTTGGAAAACAATGAAGTTGAATCATGGCAAAGGAACAAAGATGCAGTGAAGCGGTTTCTGTTTCAAGGTCCAGTTTATCTGTTTTCAGGTCACTCCTGTTGCCTAGAAAATTTGGAAAGTCAGCAGTGTAAATGAGTTACATTACCTGCCGTGTGCCCACTCAGTTCTTCATGTGGACTTTCTTATTCCCAGACCCAGGTTCAGCTTTTGTAGGTGGATGCTCTCATCTAGGTTTTGCATTCGTACCTTCATACCTAAACATGCTTCAGTTCTGGCATGAGCACTGATTTTATTCTTAAAGCATTGTCCATCAAAAACCTGAGAAGAACACGTTGAGGCTGTGCTAAGTGTGTGAAGTGGTGCTGTGGTGGGAGGACACGTTCCACCTCTGGGTCTTCAGCTCACTGTGATGTCCTAGCAGAGCTGAACTTCCTCTGCTGTGCTGCTGTTTGTTTTCTAATGAAATAGGCATGGAATGTTAGTGGTCTGTGAATGAGAGAGTTTATAATCTGGTTGATGCAAGACACTTTTTGGAGGAAGGCTTTTAAAACAAAATGTGGGAGCTGCTGGCCCATATCTGTGCCATGCAAGCATGTTTGAGCCACCCAGGAGGTGAGGTGTCATCAGGGAGGGAGAACGTGGCTGAATACTTCAAGGTGTAACAAGAGAAGGGAGAGAGCCAGAATTGTAAATGGAAGGTGAGGAGAACTTGCTCTTTTCTGTGTGGTAATTGTATAGGGGTGCTTTCAATTGAAAGCAATTTTGAGGTAGAATTCTGTGTTACATTTATTAAGGCCTTTAGGTGTGACACTTTCTCCTGCTTTGTCAATCCTTTGCTAAAATGATGTGTCAAAATGCCAGAGAACCTTATCTTTTCTTAAGCTATGTCTTCTGTAAAAAGCATCTTCCCTTGTATTCACCTGTCCATTTATCAGGACAATGACTATGCAGCAAGAGGACCCCATCAGCTGCAGTCAAGGAAGAATATGGCATTAGACCTGAACTTCTTCCCACCTTACAACAGTAAAATTGATACTGCAAAAGAAATAAATGTGGGTTTTTTTCCTGTATAATGTATTTATTTGTTTCTATATAATAGACCTATTTCATTTGCAAATCTGTGCAGTTTTAAAGGAAAAATAAAGAATGAATGGTTAACACAGCCTGTTTTAAGGAAGAGAAATTTCCTTAATGGAGGCAAATAGCAGATACTCACCCCATTTGAACAGTCCAGTAGTGGTGATCTAATTTCTCTTTGCAACTGAGTCAGGCTGTGCAATTTTGTGTCTCACATTAAGTAAAATGGCAACAAATGGGTGATGTTTTCGTCCACTGAGATAGTTCTTGTAGGTGAGTTCTTCAACACAAATTGAGTAACTCTCTTTTTTCTCTCTTGCTCTACCTACTTTATCTTTCTGGAAGATCAGTGTTTTTCCCATTACTCATAATGTTACAGGTTCTGAAGAAATAGATTGTAAAGCCTGAGTTTGAATCATGTCTTAATGATTTCTAAAGGCTAATTACGAAGATAATACTTTGGAAGCAGAGATAGGAGTCTCTTTTTTTGTTTCCCTTCCGTCTTTCAGTGTCTTTTGTTAAGATAGAAAAGCAAGTCAGCCATTACCTCATAGAGTTTGCAAACAGTTTTAATGTTTTAAGACTGCCTTGGAGTCCTGCTTGGACTGAGTTTGGTGCTGAGGGTAAGCGGCAAGGAACCATGTTTAAAATTCTTTATTAAGGAAATATGTTGTGATTTTGATACAAACTTGCTTTCATAGAATAATAAGTGGAAGACCTTTGTCTGTTTACGGAATCCTTGTACTGAAAGCCAGTAATACTGTCACTTTCTATTCCTGAGAAACATTAATGTCATCTGCTTTGTCTGCTGCTGTCTTGCTCCGTTTCAAACACCCTGTGTGATGACATTGGAAGCCCTCTTAAAGTGGATTTTTTGTGATAGTTTCATATTAAGAGGTGTTCTGTGATTTTTCTCATGAGTGCATTCAGCTGTCTGTGCCATTGCAGTATATGCTAATATGCCATTATCATTTTCCACTTAAGAAAGGTGACAAGGAATACAGCCTTTCTTTCTTTCCTTGCATCGGCTACTGGTTGCTTTATTTGTAGCCCTCTTTATTTCTTTACAGTCAACATACTTGTTTTGCTGCACAGGTGAATTTCATTTAACCAACCAATAAATTAACTGTTAGAGATGTTGCATGCTCAGCATTTATTCGTTGGGCAAAAAGAGCATTTAGTAGGAAAGATGTGGGAATTGGTATTTAAATTGTACAGAATTAATAACCCGAAGACAGCGAGTTTGAGTGTAACTTCTCAGAAAATGCATGGACCTGGGACATTGGGAATATGGATTCAGTTTCTTGATCTGTCACTGGCCTGGTGGGATTTCTTCTGCCTCAGCTGCTTTAGCTGTATAATGAAGAGAAGTCTCCTATTGTCCTTGGCAGAGCTAAGAACTGGTTTTGAAGTGTTATGGAAAGACACGATACTATAAGGAGTAATTTAAATAAATCATTCAATATGTAATTTTTAGAGCAGATGAAAGAGAGACAGGGGAAAAAGATGAAACATGCAATAGTTTGATCCTGATTTCACAGGACTTTTACATTTGTGTAACTATGGTCTTTATTATAATTAGTCCCTCCTGCACCAGTCTAGCCGAGAGCAGAATCCAGTCAGTGTTTCCTAAATGTCTCCTAAAAGACGATGGATTCTGAGAAAACACTGATGTTCTGAAAGCTGTAGCTCAGCTTTTGAAACATGGGTAATATTGTCCTAGTCTGTGGGAAATAAATACACTGCACGAGAGTTCACGGGGAGATTCAGTTGTGAAGACCAAAAAGGGATTTTGTTCTGAACTTGAATGAAAAAGAAGTTGTTCTTTATAAAGGTTGAGCAAAAAAGAAGTAATCAGACATTGGGGCATGTGAGAAGAAGGCAGCACTTCTGAGCAGGTACAAGGTGAATGGACTGAGAAATTAAAATGAAGAGCAAAACTCAAGCTAAGAAGAAGAAAAAGGCTCTGGTAGTTCTTGATCAGTCAGAAGACTCAAAAACACCTCAAAAGGAAATCAATATTATTATTTGAAAGAATTCACAATTTTCAATTTTAGCTCCTTTCAAGAGGTCTCTTTTTCTTAGGGATTTTTTTCTTGATTTTTGTGAAGAAACTTGTTTTGTTTTTTTTTCTGTCAAAAAGTTTCCAGGCAGTTCTAAACACAGGCAGGAGACATCTTCCGTAGTGTTCGTTTAAGTAGGAAGCAAATGTTGAAAGCTTGAAAGGCAACAACTTGGTTAAGTGCAGTGGAAGTACAAGGATGAGCATTGTAGGGTTGGTGGGTGGTCCTCAGTTTGATGACTGAAACACCTAAAATCTCAATGTGCAAGAACAGTAAAGGCTGATGTCTGGGCTAGCTGCAGATGTGTCCTGGTTTTTATTTGCCCTGCATCAAATACAGCAGTAGGCAGCTTTATGGAGTGAAGTAGATAAAAGGAATAGTTGTATGGTCTGTGAAGTCTGTGTCACTGTAGGATGCATGCAGTGGTGTAAAAATTATGAGGGGTCCTGTTAGCTCCTAGGAGCTAACAGTAATGTGTAAGTACCAATTGTGATTTTGAAAGCAGGAAGGGATAGAGTTTCTCTGCTGTAATTCTAGATACCAAGTCTAAACTAGACATCTGAGCCCTGTAATAGGCAATGGAGAGGGAGAAAACTTCCCAAGTGTCACTTACACTGTCCCAAGACAGGGACTGCCAGAGAGAGAACCACTCACCACAGGCACTTTGCTGGGATAAAAGCTTTTCTGAGGGAGAGCAGCAGTGGGAAACAGCCTGCTCCCAAAGCGTTTGCTGCCTGAAAAGCCAGTCCTGCAGCAGCGTATGTGTACCCTTTACATCAGAGAGTAGTTGAATGCAAGCCATGAAATGACTTAAATAGGTAAAATAAGTAAGTACAGCAGTCTGGTCCTGCCAGATATGACAGACCATCTTCAAGAAGAAACACCAATATTTGCTTGAGTAAGGCATGGTCTTTCTTGTCAGATCCATGTTCTTTGGAAAGCGATACCCTCCTTTTGCAGGATGATGAATGTGAGCAACTAGTAGATCTTTATTCCGTTCTAAACGCTACAATGTGCTTCTCAAATATGATTAGTAAGTATTTACAATTACCTCTGTCCAGAAGATACAGCTCTTCATTGAATTTTCTTAGTACATCATGAGCTCTGGAGTTACAGCAGTGTTTGAACTGTGCGGAGGGAGAAGATACAAAATCCAGTTCTTCTGAATACCCTGTCTAGCAAATGCTAGATGACTGTCTTCAGCCAGGGCATTTCAGAGGACTTTGCACCATGTCACAGTCACTTTTCCATGCATATTCTCCTTCTCATAAATAGGTATTCTTAAGCTGTAGCCACTCTTTGAATGGCTTAATGAAGTAAGTCACCATCCAGAGCAGAAAGAGAACCCACACCCCTCCGTGAGAGGATGCTCCTGCAGGACGTTGGGAAGTCATGTAGACATGCTGTAATTAATTTGTGCATTCTCCTATAGCATTAAACAGCTGTTATTACAGAAGGACATGGATTTCTGCCCAGGTAGCACTCATGGTAGAAGACGAGCACACAGATTGCTGCAGTAAACTCATGTGATATGCAACCTTATGTTTCAGTGTCTGTAGTTTTGCACTTGTGAAACTGAAGCCTTTTCAAGTCGGCAAGTTGCCAGCCCTCCTTTTGCACTGGTGGCATAGAATTTCCTCCAGAAAACCCTCCTTTCTGTCTCCTTCTGAAAGAAACTGTGGTGACTAGGAAAGGACCCACAATGTTGTTAAATGTTTTTAACTCTATGGTACAAAGACACAGAGCCAGAAAATTGTATCTTTGACTCCTGTTGGCACTCAAGCAAATCCAATAATTAGTTATGTTCCATAAACTAGGCAAAGCATGGCCTCCCTAGGTTTTTCTGTGGAAGGGAGAAGTGTTGGTATTATTATTTCATGCCATTTTAAAACAATAATTAGTGTATCAGATTGTACTGAGGCTCAGGTCATTGCTCTTGAGTAGACAGCTCTACCCATTTTGTATCCTCTTGAATCCAGGGGGATATTGTTTGGTTTCAGTTGGAGGTGACCCAACAATTTTATTCAGTCAGAACATGATCATGTTTTTCTGGAATAAAAAAAAGGGAAAAACAATATCTTTAAATGAACTTTGAAATTCTAAATATGCTTAAAAATGTTTTCCAATCATGTTCTATTGAGAAGTCTGTCAGATGAATGCTCAGATGCTCTGCAGAGCTCTAAATACAATGTAAATTCCAGTGTGAGTGACTGGCAGAGTTTACCATACTTTTAGGCAAACTTTGTCCTTTATTTCTTGGTGTATTACAAGGCCCTGGAACACAAACTGGGAGCTGTCAGTGTCAGTTCTTTACACAGACAGTGAGATGTGTGATAGTTGCTCTCCAGCTGTAAGAATTTCCCATTCCTTCTACCTCCAGTGTACACATCAGAGCAGTGATGTCATGATGTTTAACACAGCAGGCTTGGAGAATAAGCTCTATTGGACATAATGGGCTGAAATGGAATAGTGTGAGCCGATCTCAGGAAAAGTCCTTTGCTCATGCAGAAGGCACTGGTACTTAGCTGAATAGTAGAGACTGCCTAACAGGCTGCAATTACTTCTGCCAAGCGCACCAGGCTGTGTTCTGAACCTTTGCTTAATGGGGACAGATCTGTTCTGAGTTATAAAAAATAAAATAAAAGTGCCTCTGGTCATAGATATGACAGTATCTGTGCTTCTAATCAGGTTTCACTTCAGCAGCAGGTTTTGCTTGTTCATCCTACATAAACCCCAAAACGAGTTGAATTTCCTTCATTAAAAAGCCCCGTGAAATGAAATAAATCTCAGCTTTAGTTTCCATGAACTCCAAGACAAAATTATCACTCCCACTGATTGTGTGTGCCAGGTACATGCTGCTAAGACCTTCCTTCAGTGTATCTGTGGCAAAAAGACCAGTTAAGCAACAAGAGTCCACTTTGGAGTCTCTGTATCATGCTTTGTTGTGCTATAGCAAATTGTTTTTGCAGCACACACTGATAGACATCTAGAATAATATTCAATTAGGCTAATAGTTGCTTATTACATTGTTCTGCAAGGATCAGTAATTAAGAACCTCTCTGTATGGTTCAATCTACATTAATTAATTTCTCCTGCAGAATATATGCACCTGCCTGTTCTTCCTTTGGGATCACAATGTGAAGTAAAGCTATTATGCAGGTAAACAAAAGAGATCAAGGATGACCTTTAACTTTGACATGATAGCCTGCAGAATTTGTGATTTGCCATCTGTCTAACCGATTGCTCCTAATAATGATATGCTGGATGAGAAGCTGATAGGAGGAAGCAGAGGTTGGAGTGGTGTAGGAATGACCTAGCAACATGTGTGCTTGTCAGGGCAGAAGGACTCATGTGTGGCCACACTTCAGGCCTCATTCTGACATCTGAAAGCTTAGTAAACACTTGATTCCACAAGTGGCTCCACTGAAATGGTATTTGCCGAGTATGGAATTGGCTGTTAGGTCCTTCATTAGGGCTTGTAGTGCATCTCATTTCACATGCACAGCCTCTGCAGACCTGAGGGAAGCCCTTGGGCAGCCAGGATGGACAGTGCAGCCTATGGGTAACGGCTGATGAGCCGTCTGCCAAAGCAGCTACCCGCACCCCTGCTAGCATTACTGGGGGTCTGGCTCCTAGGTGTAGTGTGGACTGTCTGTATGCATGTGGGGAGGAAAAAAGGGTCGGACAACAATGTGAGCTCTTTGCAAGGTTATGTTGTCTGATGTTCCATGAACTCATCATTCCAGTTGTTTGTTCCCACCATTAGGTGACAAAATGGTAAATCTTACCTGATGTAACAGTAGCTTTCTGGCAGCCAGGCTTCATTAATATGTATTGGAAACCTAAAATGGTATTCAGCTCTGAGGGGGGGGGAAAGTACAGAATTGCTTTGGATTATAATAATTTCAGCAAAGTATCTAATTTATATATTAAGCTTGCTTAATGGACTTATATAGCCTTGCTCTTTGATCTGAAGAAAAAGGTGGTGAATAATTTATCAAATATAAAAACCTCCCCTAGCCCAGCCCACATGTCACAATCTGCCCTATAATTTACATGTCTTAAGAGGTGCTGTTTCCAGGCAGGAGAACTGGTTCCTAAAGATCCCTTCTAATAATACACATGTATTTTCACGAGGTACACTCTGGGGAAAAAAATAATAATGAAGGAATGCAATTCCGCAGACAAATGTTTCAGCTGTGTGCCTTCTTCATTGGAGACAGTGATGTCAACTAAATGCCAAAAGGCATTTAGCTGTAGCATTTGTCAGTGGAATAGGGTTGGCTTTAGGTTTCCCTCCTGCTTTACAATTGACTGTTTATTGGGTTTACTGTACTGTAGCATGTTTTGTTAACCTCTAAAAAAACCCAACCAGTTTGTGCATTAATCGCAAGGGTGATATCTGTCATAGTAAACTGGATCAGCGTGGGGCTTTTGTGCCCCTTCAGACTTGTGGAAATGATGCTGACTCTTCCTGGAGGGGCAGGGGAGATGCACTGGCGGCTTTGGGCTGGGGTCAAGGACCTGCCCAGGTCTTGGCTCCTGAAATGCTTTCTTGTGAGGTGCATAAGCTGTTTCTCCATGTCTTTATTTCTCAAGCAGAAGAAGGGGCTGACATATGTCATGTCAGCTCACAGAAGCTGGGTGAGCTGCCATAGAATCGCATGCCTAAGGAGCATTTATGTCGATGTGGTGGTGTTTAAACCCTAATTACTGGGAACTTTGTGTCCGGAGTTACTCAACTGGTTTGTGTCTACCTGTTGCAGTCATTCCTCAGTAATCCCTGCTTCTGGTCACATGCATAGGTAATCCCAGCTCTCTCATGACTCCTGACACTTCTCCTATTCACATTTCCCCTCCCGTTTCTCCAAAGCAGTGAGTTGTCAAACATTTACTATGCCTGTGCTGCGGCGTTTATTCATATTTAAATAAAGCCATTATCCTGGCCTTGAGTTTCAGTAGTTTTCTGCTCTTCCTTTAGAGTATTTCTCTCAGCAGTGCCATCTAATCAGCTTTAGGTTTTAATTAAACAGCTGTCATTTGCTTCCTAGTTCTGTTGCGACCTGATGTTGTATTAAATTTTAATTTAGCCTAGGCTGGATAAGAAGTAGATTCCTTCAGACAACAAAGAAATGCTATTAGCAGGTTACAGTTGTAATTAAGAAGAGCTCCGCTGAAGTGCGAATGCATTCACGTACAGAAAAGGAGCTGGAGATAAACATGCACATAATTATTATTCAGGGATAGAGCCTGCAATATGAGTGTGTAGCTTCCACCCAGCCGGCTTGAATTGAAGGTGTTGGTCAAGACCTGGCAGCTGAAACCCTCAACTAAAGAAATAGGAAGGGAATTCCAGATTTTCACCTGGGATTTGGCAGTGCCAACAGTTAGAGGTTTGTGCTGGTTGGAGTCCGTGGGTATTGTTCCAGATGTTTCACTGATGCTGTACCACCTGGGAGGACCTGCCTCTGTAAATCAACGTTACTACCCTCTCTACATTTTAGATGCTGTTAGAAATAACCAGTAGAGGTATCTTAAATTCAGTAAGCCTTTTCTTCTGCAGTGAGACATACCCTGGAAATATAAACCAAACCTAACAGGATTTAGATGAAATGATATTACCTGATGAAGATGCACAAAAAAAATCTTTATAAATCTAATGGACAGTTAGTTAGTTCAGTTCTGCCTTCATATTTCTTCCTCAGAGGAAATATATTTTTTCAGCCTGCAAATAGCCAGCTCTTCAAAAGGTCTTTATGCAGCCTATTATACTTGTGTAGCACTCGATGCAGGCATCAGGCATCTGAAATACTGATTTATATAATAGAATTGCTTACCAATGAAGTGAGGTTTTTGTGAAGCAGCACCAGCTAATTAGTACGGTGGGTACCTGTTCACACTGGGAAGGAGGGAAGGTTCAGCTCAGAGTCAAGAGTAGGATGGGCATATTTCAGAGCACACACAAATAGCAGGGTTGTGAAGTGTCTTCTGAGGCCTTTTATCTCATGCTCATCTTCACAGGGAGTTTACAAAAGGAATGCAAATGTCATTATAAACTTTGCATTATCCTTCAGAGCATCAGAGTTTGACTTCAGCTTGGTAGTGAAGCAGCACTGAGAGCTAAAAGGAGGCTAGAGGGTGTGCTTATTCTTTGTCACACAAGGTGATACAAGAGCGCAAAAACCAAAGCAGTTGTTCGAGCCTGTTGAGAACCTGTTTCCAAGTCCACTGAAGTCAAAAGAAGCCTTTCATATATTGACTCAGTAGGCCTTTGGATCAGACCACATGATCTCCAGGGGTCCTCTCCAACCTTAATGATGCTGTAATTGCATGCAAGTGCTGCCTTCCACTGACATGTTACAGGGCTGTGCTAACAGAGAGTAGGCCTGGGAGTGGAATTAGTTGTGTGTTCATTGTGTGTGACCTTGTCAAAAAGCCTATTTCATTTGCTGCACTGAAGGAGACTATCGGTTGTGGAAGAATGGTTTAGAAATAGCACACTGGTAAACTGCTTCTTGACAGTGTTTTGACACAGAAGCACTGTGTCTTCATCATATATATGGTATATGTTTATATTGGGTTGATTGGCTGCCCTATCCCTGGCAGTGTTCAAGGCCAGGTTGGACAGGACCTGGGGCAACCTGGTCTAGTGGAAGATGTCCTTGCTTGTGGAGGGGGGTTTGGAATGGGAGGAGCTTTAAGGTCCTTCCAGCCCAAACTGTTCCTTGATTCTATGATGGCTTAGGATTCGTAAGTCCCATAGGATATTTGTTGTTGTTTTGCTGGAATCTGCCTACCTCTTCTCTGGCATATTTGTGGATGAAGCACCCTCAGTTTTTCCTTGTCTTCTACAACCTCTTTCCACCCAAAATACATCTAATTGTTTTCTTTCACCTGGCAGTGCATTTTCCTCTTAGTTTAGTTCAAACCTCAGCCTTTGTAAAACTTTTAGAGTTGTTCTTTTACACTTCTCCTTTTGTCACATACTTTCTTTCCTGGTGTCCCTCCTTCATGGTTGGCAGCTGGTTATAAATAAGCCCATTCAGCATAAAAAACCTAGACAGGCATTTAATGTGTAAAACATCTGGCTTATTCCTCACAGAGAGCAGAACAAAGACAGTATATTTATTTTGTGAGGTATTATTTAGAAAAGCATCTCTATTCAGGACAACACTTAAATGCTTAAATCACATTGAAGTCTAAGTGTCAAGTTGAGTACATACTTCTAGTGCTGTTCTGAACAGAGATGGACTTGAATACATGCTTAAATGCTTTCCTGGAACATGACTGCCCATAAAGCTCTAGTAGACTCTATTAGTTAGCTGGCACTAGTGTTATTAGTACTTCAACTCATTTAATTCAGGCTGCTTTTTGTAGACGTTTCCGACTATTGATTAATAATACATTGCAAGTGTTTATTGGTCTTCTCCAGCCGTCCTAAGCTTGTGGTCAATGACCATTATTTTCTATCAATCTAGCTGGCTGACAGAAGCAAATGATGCATCTCCCTATGCAAGCTGCCATCAAATTTCTCACTAAAATCCATTTCTTCTTCCACCAATTCTAATAATGGAATTTAAAGTTAGATTAGTTTGAAGCAACTTTAGTTCCCCCCCCCCCCCAGCTGGCAAGCAATTAGTTTTATGGAAGTTGAAAAATGAAAAGTGGATTGATTCAAAGCAGCATTTCCTATTGCAGGCTTTTTGAAAAGGCCAAACTGAATCCCTGTGAAAGCACAGATTATTCCTTGCCCCACATGTGTGTGTCCAGTTGTAGGCCTGCCAGAAGTACTGTTTAATAGAGACAAGCTGCTCGTAGGACTTTGAAGGCTGTTCCCCTCCAACCTCCATACCTGCTTATGCAAGGCAGGGACCTCTGTAGCAACTCATTTGGAGTAATTAATCAAACTGCAGCCGTACTGAGACGCAGAGGAAGGCTGTGCTAATGGAGTCATTAGAATGCCAGCACTGAGAATTCATCAGGATTAGAGATAAATGTGGTAAAACATCTCTAGGTGGGATTTTGATAGGGAAAGATCAAAAAAAAACCCAAGTATGTAGATTGCATTGCTTAGTTTGTAATACCCAACTTCATGCATAGTTTTTCCCATCATGTATTTATAGCCCAAAAAGGGAACATGGTCAACTTGCAGCAGTGATAGCTGTAACAGTGAGGAAGAAATGCCATTATTGTAATGATTGATAATCACCTCTCATATCACTGGCATGATCTGGGGCCAAGGGGTGGGCAGAGTTGCTGGCACCCTCTGAAGGTCATGCCTGAATCACACTGTGGTTCTGGCAAGCTGTAGATATGCCTTCGTGTGTTGTAACTGTGTTACAGATTTTATTGCTGTAGCGGCCAGACCTGAAAATGGGCTTAAAAAGAGTCAATCTATGTTTATCAGAAACAGACCTTGATGGTCCAGATGCAGTCTCAGACCATTGACAGCAGGGACCTCCAAGAGTGTGTGCAAGGAAGGGCTGCACCTCTGCTCTTGTCCCTTTGAGAGGCAGGGTATTGGTGTGTCAGTCTGAGCTCTGTGGAATTTTCATGCTTTTATGCTTCTCTAACTCCCATTCTTCATTTTTGTTCATGCTTACAGGACACAGAAGTCCTCAACACGGCCATTCTGACAGGCAAAACGGTGTCTGTACCAGTCAAGGTGGTTGCTGTGCAGGAGGATGGGTCCGTGGTCGATGTTTCAAACTTCACTGAGTGCAGGTCAGCTGATGAAGACGTCATAAAGGTAAGGCACCCATATGGGGTGGAGAACAGAGTTTTCACACTTTTCTGCTCTGCCACCACTGTGTTGGGACTTAGCCCCCATTAGGGACCTTACATCAACCGGTTATTTTACAGTCATGGCTGTTTCTGAGGTGGTGTATTGTTTCCGTGGTGTAAAGAGGAGAGCAGTCCCCAGAGGTTATGCAGGGTTAGCATGTTTCCATCAACTGGAGCTGGTTTTGCTGGTGTGTTCCATCTGGGAGAGAGGGAGAGGGTTGCTGAAAGAGCAGTACTGGTCTGTCTTTGGCTGGCCAGCCAGCGCTGATGAGAAAGAACGTGTTGTCTGATGCATTCCACTTGGGAAAAGTCAACTCCCCACACTGGGGTCTTTGTTCTTGTGTGGCCTTTTTACATCCATTATTTAATATTTAATATTGTAACAGTGTACAGCAAGGTTTCCTACATGCTCCTGACTGCTTTCCACTCAGGAATTCCGTATAAGTGAAGATACTGAACTGTACCAAATGTCTGGAAGGAATATGACAGAGAATAGAAAATAACAATCATATTGCAAACATTCTTTGAATGAGAGCTGGGAGCTTTTAAACAATGTTGTGGCTTGGGGTTTTTTAATAATAAGCTTAACTGGTCCTCACTCCCTGCCATAGATGAAAATAGCATAATGTGACTTTAGCAAGACATTGACTGTGTGACTTCTGACACTGTTGCATGGCTTTCTGCTTTTAGCTCATCATTATTTTTAGGCATAAAAAAGCTACTTTTGAACTTTTTTAATAGGTTTATTTGTTTCATTACTTGGTTTGGGGGTGTTTTTTTTTCATGTTTTAAATCACAAAACAGTTTGGGTTGGAAGGGACCTTAAAGCTCTTCCAGTTCCAACCCCTGCCATGGGCAGGGACACCTTCCACTGGAGCAGCTTGCTCCAAGCCCCTGTGTCCAACCTGGCCTTGAGCACTGCCAGGGATGGGGCAGCCACAGCTTCTCTGGGCACCCTGTGCCAGCGCCTCAGCACCCTCACAGGGAAGAGCTTCTGCCTAATGTCTAATCTAAATCTCTCTGATGTAAGCTGACCTCTGTCAGTTTAAAGCCATTTCCTCTTGTCCTGTCCCTACAGGCCTTTGTCAAAAACCCCTTTCCAACTTTCTTGTCAGCCCCTTTAGGCACTGGATGCAGGACTGCAGGGGGGGATGTCACTAGAGTGAAGTAGAGGGGGAGAATCACCTCCTTTGACCTTCTGGTCATGCTCCTTTTGTTGCAGCCCAGGAAATAGTTGGCTTGGGCCCATGATGAGCTTCTTGTCAAGCAACACCTCCAGGTCTTTCTCCTCAGGGCTGATCTCAATCCATGAGATTTAACTTAATGAAATAAACTTAAGAATTGACTACAATGAATTCTGTAGGGGTGGGCTTTTTTTTGTCATTATATATGTATGTATATATGTATATGTTTCTTAGGGTAGTCCTAGATAGTTCCTTTGTTTCAATTCCAGGAAAATACAGTACATTTTATATATAAATGCTATAAAAATAGGGTAGTGTGGTCACCCTTTTTACACAGTAATCCTATAACCTATAGTTCTTAAAATAAACTGTCTCTGTAGCTTTCAAGAAAAAACTTTCTCCCCATATTCTAGCTACCAATTGTGTTCTGTGTGAATGTTTTCCAGACCTGAGCACTTCTTTAAGTTCTCTTCAGACTGGATTTGAAACCCACATCCTGTACCTGTGTGCTTCTAACCTATTATTATAACCTCTTTGTAGATAGGGCTGCAAAGGTCCCAATAGATAGCTTGTACTTTGTCAGATAAATTTCCATGTTCTTTAGCTGGCTAAGGAATTGCACACTGCAGTGCTATTTATTTTGAAGATGATATGCTGGAACAAAAAAATGCACCTTGTGACAACTCTGAATAAGCTTGTTACCAGTTTTTGGAATAAATTTA
The DNA here is from genome assembly GCF_033783945.1 of Neopsephotus bourkii. Classification (NCBI taxonomy): domain Eukaryota; kingdom Metazoa; phylum Chordata; class Aves; order Psittaciformes; family Psittacidae; genus Neopsephotus; species Neopsephotus bourkii. The sequence goes on along the minus strand of NW_026901291.1, from coordinate 3,420,349 downwards.
ATTCTCTAAACCAAACAAAATTTCATTGCATTTTAGCTTCAACAACAAAGATATTACTTTGCAGTTAAAGAGATTACAGAGCTACTGTAACTTTGTAGGTATTTCCTTTGAGAGACTTGTAGGTAGGTGAAAGATGTAGGTAGCAATAGGAGAGGCAGGGTGGGTTTGGGCAAAAGCCTTAGTGAGGCAATCTCTGCTTACTTCTGACTTGTTTCAGTAAGATTTAGCTCCATTTATCACGAAGGGAAATAATAAATAAAATTCAGATTATTGAGCAGAGGCATGTGTGCTGTTGTATCCTCAGACAAGATGATAGCTTGGGGCTCAGTTACAATGCTTGGTGTTTTTCAGACCTCAGAGTGTTTTACAAAGGACATTAGTGTGATACTCCCTTTTCGTGGAAGTGACTGTTCCAGTGTTTAGCCTCAGCCAGTGATGGAATAGGTTTCTTGAGTCTCTAGCCTGTGATTTTGTATATTTTCCCATATATATCAGGTAGGGGGAAAAAAAATCAGTATTTCTTTTCCTGTAAACCAAATTTTGTCCTTACCAGAAGGAACATGAATGACTGTTTATGACTCTCTTAGTTGTCAAAGGAAAAGACTCTCCTGATAAATTTTGCTATTCTTTTTTGCAGTGTACTGTACAGCTATTATTTGATTAATGGCTGTTATTTATCAGTTGATAAATATGAACAATGAATTGTTCATATTATGAACTCCGGCACCAAGTTATATATCATCAACATATTGCTGAGCCTGTCTTTTCTGTGCACTTCAGAAAACCAGATCCAGATCTAAGCTTTTCTTTCTATTAATTTTCCTTGGGCTTGACACAGTTAGAGAATACTGAACTGAGCAAGATAGGAAAAGATCAGGGAAAATACTCCTTTCTCCACTAATAAAATTAATACCTGCAGACAACATTAGGGAGATGTTGCATTTCAGAAAGCTGCCTGTTGAAAGTCCATTTGGTTCAGTCAGCAGTTCTGGTTGTTATGGTTCCCAAATTTCAAAGGTATGAAGCTGGCAACTAAGCAAGGCTTGCCATGACCTCTGTGAGCAGAGACAAGATTTCTAGTTGTGGTTGTGGAGTTACACACTTCAGGAAAGGAAAGCTCTTGTCTTTGACCATCGTCCTCTCTTGGTTTTTCAAAATGGGTTGTGTATCCGGGTGGAATTAGATCTGCTCCAAAGCACCTTCAAGCTGATGAGCATCCTCCCATTCTTTTCAGTGATCTAATTCAGCACAGAGCAAAACACAGGCCAAAATTCTGCACAGGCTTTACAAGATTTGCACTTTCAATTCTTTTTGGCTTTGGTAGTGTGTAAGTTGGTACAAATCAGGGCTTCATTTGACTCCCGTGTAAATTACTTGGGTATCAAATCACTGACAGAAAGGAGAGAACAGCTCTGGGATTCTTTCCCAGAGCTGGTACCTAATGAAGAGGTCTGACTGTGGTCTTGACTGAGTTTATTCTGCATTGTCCTGGTGATATAAAATGGGAGTAGTGTTATTTTTGTGAAAATCACATTATGCCTATAGTGGATTTCAATCACAAATTCGTGAGAGGTGCTCTCAGACTGAATGCCATTCAGGTATCATTTTTTTAACTTGAAATACATGTATTGGTTGCAGGATTGAATCCATAACCATTAATTACCTGAGGTAAGATTTAGTACAGAGCTTATGCGCCTACATTTTTGTCAGCAAAATGAGTATTCCATTTACAAGCCCCTTTGCTAAAATCAGTATTGACTTTGCTTCCAAATTTGTGTTGCCATTTCTATATAGGTCACACTGCTAAACCCTCTAATAGGAGTTGTCAGGCATTTTGGATGTAATTGCCTAATCTTAACCTTCTTTTCGCTGCTAATTCTGCCTTTATTGTTTCTTTGTAATTGCAGAGATATTCATATTCTTTTGGGCAGAACAGAGTGTTGCATTCTTAACCTTTTATTTCTGTTTAATAGCTGATGATTTAGCAGACAATTAATGGAGACAATTCTTTGATCACTGCTGTAACACCATTATTTTCAATTAAGACACAATGAATCGTAGCCAGTTTAAATAAAAACAGACTTTGGCCCAGGCTGGTATGTATTTATGCAGAATGTGCTTCCACAGGCAGTTACCTAGATGTCACATAGATATAAATACTACTCAGAGGTGGTCAAAGAGGTAGATGATGTCTGAGTGATTTATTTGTAGGCAAGAGATGGGAATCTTTCCTATTCTAAGCTGTGTATTTCCTCAGCGGAACAGTTTAATAGCTTCCCAGCGAGAGAGTATTTCAGTCCACACTTTTCAAAGCCTACCTAATTAGGTAAACATAAAAACACATCTCATGCTCTTTGACCTTGCATTTTCTGATCTTAGCATGACCTGATCCTCAAAGGGATCTCGCAAATAAACTTAGTCCAGCTACAAGCCCTAGTCCCTACAATTGCTGGTTGCTGCAGTCGGACATAGCTCTCAATACTGACCAACCATTTTGACAGGCTGCCCTCTAAAATATTTTGATGGAAACATTCCTGTATGTCAGTGGAACCCTTTTGCTTATTCCATTATTGAAAAGGAACATTGAACGCTGTTGGCATTTGAGGGAAAAGATTGGGTTTATGATTAAAGCACTGAACTGCTTCTCAGCATTGATTTCCATATCTCTTGCTGATTTCCTGTGCGACTGTGGGTAAATCACTCATTCCTCTTGGAATGTTGTTTCCTTATCTGAAAACAAGGTGGAGAAATAACATCCTTTTCCCAGCCTTGGCCTGCCGTATGTAGTTTCTGAAGCTGCTGTTGACTCTGAATGGACAAAATCCTTATCTCCACTAGAGTCTCATTAACTTCAGTGGTCTTTTGCTACAAACTCACTTGAAGGACTTCTCTCCCAGTTTCCCCACTTTTCCTGCAAATCAAAGCTAAGTAGGGTTGTGGAGCTGAAAGGAAAATAGAGGTGGAAACTTGATGGAATTTATTGAGAAATTATTCAGCTACTTTGGTAATGGGCAATGAATGTACTGAGAGATAAAGGCTCTGTAGGCGTGGTGGGATGAACCTTTCTATACGTGTACTGAACCGTGGGGCCTCAGTCTTCACGGGTAGGGGAAAAAAGCCTTGAGGAAAAAAATTAAAGCAGTTTTACCATCACAAGGCCCACCTTTGCTGATCCATCATGCCAGGAAGTGTAAGAACTGCTCAGGTTGTGCTGCCTGCTACAATGGGTTTTCCTTGCTCCCCAATGGCTTTTGATCCATAGATAGAGGGAAGTAAAGAGTTAGACCAGCATTCATGATGGAGGGAACACCTCGAGATGGTTCATAACAGGGGGAAGTCTAACCTGAGGGGCTTTGGCACAGTCAATCTTTACAGCTGCTCAGAATCTCCAAACAAGATCCATGCACTCCTTTTTCCTCCCTGCAGAAGTGCCTTTAAAAGCCTGAACCACAGTAATGTCACATGAAGAACCATTCTGAAAACATCGTGGTTATGTGGTAGTCACAAACATCACCCACAAAGCAGCATCAAGTGAGGAAACTATGAGGACAGCTTCTTAGTCCAAATGTTTATGTCAGTGGTGCACAAATGAAAGGGGGGCAGCTGCCCAATGAATTCATTCTTAGATTAGTCATGTTTTCCTGTCTCTTGCAAGTTACCCGCAAATTGATTGATGGTTCAAATTAATCTGGGCAGTAATTCAAATGGCTTCCATGGAGGAGGTACACCATGGGCTAATTTAGCCTAATTTTTTGGTAAAAGAAGGGCCCCTCAATTGAACAGACAAGAGTCAGAGGGCCTCATCCTGCCCATTTCCACCCACATATAAAGTGCAATGGAAGAGGCCCATTGTGCCCAGGCAAGGGCATACATTAAGAACAGTGGTGCTTCGATAATACACCATGAACTCGCCCTGCACGAGAATACACTTTTCATGTTAGCTTGCTAGAGGAAAGCACTTCAATGAATTATTCTTCACCTTTTCATAATTTCCTGTCTAATTATAATGAAAGTAAAATTCAAACCATACCTCCTACTTTTCTAACACAAACCTTGACTTGAACTCTCTATAATTAATGTTAAAACAATAGAAGCCCTAATTTTCCTAGCAGCAACCAGCTAGGCTTTATCTAATATGCAGTAAAAATAGCGTAGGAAAGGCAGGAGAGGTAATAGCTGAAATAGATTGAATCTGAGGAAGGTTCTTCCTTCTTCCAGACAAAAAGCAGGTGGGTGACTGAGGACCTTATTCAAGTACTTTGGGCACAGTGTTCTCAAACCCCAGCACAGTAGCTGCTGCAAGGATCCATGAGGAAAAATAAAACCTAGGGAAAGGAAGAGATACTGTGGTTCTCCAATTTAGATGATACAAAATTTTTGGGAACAGTTCCTTGCTGCAGGCTCAACAGCATATCTTAGGACAATTTACAGAAGGAAGTGCCTGCCTGGAGTTGTTAAATGCAACTATTTATGCAGGAGCTCTGAAAACAAAGCCAGAGCCTGTAATTCGCAAGTTCTGCAGCTGCTTCCCCATTAAAGTATGTGATCAAGAATGTAATGTACTTGTACATAAAGTGCAGCTAATCTTACTCCTCCATCTATCATCTTTTTGAGTACCTTATCCCTGTATTATCCAAAAGCTTTATTTTGTGGTCACTTGCGCAGAAATTAACTCACTCCAGGAGTCCAAGCTCTTTCTGGAAGCAGTTTAAATACTCTCTGTTTATGTGGTGGATTTACTTTAGTGCCAGTTGGTATTGTCCACAAGTCATTTTGAACTAGATCTTAGTTTTTAAGTGATCTTTTTCTTCAATGCAGCTGAATGCTGCCGAAAGCCCTGGAGGCTTACCCACCACTCCATCATGCAGGGGATGGGCTGGGGCTGTGGCAGACAGCTGATCAACTAGAAAGCTTTTGATGTGTGACTGTTCCATGTGGCGAGTCTGCCTTCCTGTCGTGCTGGCCTTTTAATCTCACCTGATTAGTGCCAGTGAGTCTGTGTCATCAGCTCCGTGAAATCAGCTCTTAACAACCTCAAGTCGCTGTCAGCTTCCTCTCCATCTCTGAGAGCTGGGGTAGTGAGTCCCACAGTCCCTTACAAAGCCCCTGCAATAATGACTTCCCTGGTGCATGGCAGAGGCAAGGGGTTTATGGCAGTGAAGTATTCCTTAGCTGAACAGAGGGAGTGCTTAGGAGGTGAGGATCCTGCTTGGGACCAAGAAGTTCTGGTTTACTTCTGGTTTAAGCCAGACCTTCTTTGTGAAGCTGCTGGTCTGTGTCTCAGTAGGGCTACTGTGGTGGTAAGGATTCTCTTAGCCTAGTGGGACTTACTGGCAAGAAGCCTGTTGAATATTGTGCCATCCTGTCTTTTGCAGCTGTAGACAGATATATCTAAGTTAGAGCAATTAACTCTGTATTAATTAAATATCCCTCAGTTGGTTGCAACTCATCAAACTTTTGAATTAGAGCTTCTTACGATTTCTAGTTATTTTGGCCCAAATAACACCCTCTTTGCCCCCATACAGACTTCATCTTTATGAGTCATAGGAGATAGGCAGGAGAGTGTGGCAGATTTCTCCACAATATGTCAACTGTTGAATTAAGGATTGTGCCTTTTTCTGAAGTATCAGAGGTTCTGACATTCGGGTCACTGGATTGTGCTAATTAGTTCCATACACAGGCAAAGGATGCTCAGAAAAGAGTCGCTCAGCCTTGCTGCATGTTATCTTAAAAATATCTGACTGCATTTATCTTAGAAAGCGTTCTTGTTACACAGCAACAGGTTGAAATCTATGTTGTTTTATGATTGTGCCAAAATGAAACTTCGGGTCTTGAATCATATTTGCACACAAACCAGCTCCATGTATAGCAATAATGATGCCAAAGAGGCAATCTCACAAACTCACATATTGAAGAATTAATATTCTGTACACAGTACACATTGTACACAGTTTATAGCAAAATATATGTGTGTGTCTTCCTGAAGCTATTTTTAAACACACACAGTCTTCAAAGCCAGCTTGAGAAAACAGTGTTTTGTCTGGGAGAGGATACGTTAAGAACAGACCATGCCGACATGTGCAATTACACAGATCTCGGCAGAGATGCTTATGGTGTCTTCCAAGGGACCAGCTGCTGCTTCAGAGGAAGACAACAATTCTATGGCTTAGCATTTGGCTGCTCTGAGAGCAGCAATGCAAAGGGCATGGATCCCAGTCCTGGGAAGGAATCATTAGCCACAGTACTGCTTAGGATAAACTCAGTATTTTATACTAAGAGATGCACAGGGTAAACAACTCGGTCCAGGCTCAACAAAGGCAAATGCAGCCATAAGTAACTGCTGTTGGGAGAAAATGGCAAACTTCTGGAGTCATTTTCTCTAGGCTCTATAGGAAATAAACTCTATAAACTTTAATGCAGCCAGCCATTTAAATATTTTGATTGCAGATGCATGAACCTCCTGGATTCTGAGGCTTTTATACCTCTTGAACTCTCATTCTGGCTGGGCACATTAATTCAGATTCCCATTGTCGTCAAACCCCTGGGGCCAAAATGTGCTCTCAGCTAAAGTCAGGCGACTGTGAAAGGCATTGGAGTGACAGAGGTGTTGGAGAGGGCAGTTTGCTCCATGTGAAAGTTAAAACAGCCATTAGCTGTCAGCTGAGAAATGTTTTTATCTTTCACCCTGAGAAATGTTTTTATCTTTCACTGATGTGATAGTTGAGAGGAGTAGACCGGGCAGCAAATGGTGCTTTCTGGATGGCACAGCATCCCAGTATAAGCAATAATGTTCTGGGCACCCAAAAAGTATGTTAAAATGAATCTTTCGACTCGCAAACAGGCTCTGTGGGTCTCAGCTGGATTTTGAATGCAGCTTGAGGATATGTTCTTGCGGTTTCACTTATCCACACCTGTGTTTTAGTGCTGTGTTCTGAGATGCATTCCCTTGAGAAGCATAATTGGAGTTGACGAAGGTGATGAGGCTGACACGCCGCCATCATTTTGAAGTGCAGTTAATTTATCTGCCATAAAAAAGCACCTCCCATTGATGGTCTCCAGCTCCTTTCTCCTCTGCAATAGAAGACTTTTTCTTCTTGCTATGTTTTTAATTATTAATACTTCTGCATTCTCATATAGAATTGGAAATCAAAATGAAAGCTGTTTTGATTTCCATCACAGGAACAGCAACAAGAGGAGAAGTGACATGTAGCCAGGCAGATCAGCACTGGGATGTGTCTGGGTTTTTGAGGGGAATGGGGAAAATTCAGCCTTAAAGAATAGTAACTAAATACTGGATTAATGACTCAGACAAGTCGTTAAATAGGATGAAAGAACAAAGTGAAGTTATAAATGGTATTTCTTTTGCCATTTGCATGAGGTACAGGGAATGGAAGGTACGTGCTGGTGCAGGGCTTTTCTCTCCTTCCTCTTGGGTTATGCACTGTAGTGAGAGCACCCGTTGCTTCAGGTTAATTAAATGGCAGGATTTAGCATTTTGGTTTGGGTTGTGGATTCTTAAGGTCTGACATATACTGATGTTACTGTGCCAAAGTGTTCACTCCCACATGAAAGACTTCCGTTAATTGCTGGAGAGGTTAAGAGCTGCTTCTGTGAGTCAAGCCAGGCTGTTGGAGCATGGTCCAGGTGTATCTTAAAAAAAATCAAGTGTCAAGCAGTGATTCAAACTTTAAAGTTTGCATTTGCTCAATAGGAAATAGAAACTAAATCCATCACATCTACACTTTACACCTCCTTAGAAGGAAGATTTGGAATTCTGTGATGCTCAGCTGGGGAATTAAAGCAGCTTTCCACAGAATTCAGTGTGAAAATGAATCTGTGTTTTGTTAATATTTGGTCATTTAATTTCACTCCTTTGATGAATTTCTCCTGAGGAAAAGCATGGGAAGTGCTCCGTGATTCTAGAACAAACAAGCACATTGCTTGTGGGTTTCTGTTAAAGTACCTGGTGGTCAAACAGCTCCCAGGGCTGGCACTGGTAGCAGAATCCATGCCCTGGGAGGCAAATAGGAACTTCAGTTGCCTGAGACCCACTAGAGAGCACCAGTGGCCCTATGGGCTGAGCAGCACAGTCCTGCCCTGGGCTGGTAAAACCTCCCTGAAACATCCACCTGGATCCACAGATCTGTTGTGGGCCAGAGAAAAGGAAGTGTTGTAAGAAACAGGGGAATAATGAGCAGAGATAAATGGACTCTTGCAAGCGTCAAGAAAAGGCTGTGAAGTGCATGTATAGGTCATTGAAGAAGATTTGGGTGTTTCTTTGAGTTGCAGCCATTTGTTATTTGTGGAGTGCTGATGTCTGTATGGAAGTCCTGTGTACACAGCGCATTCCCTACAGATCTCCCAGCAGAGCTAGAGTTATACGGGCTTCCTACAATATAGACATTGTGGGAGGGAATCCTTTACTGAGCTACTCGTACAAATACCCAGTGCAGCTTAGCAGTGAGGGGGGGAATGACATTACCCAGGGACTAGAGAATGGAGATGGCCCAGCAGGAATACCAGTGAGGGGCAGTTCTTTGTTTGAGATGCATTGTCAGAAATGGCAGGTTCCTAGCAGGAAATGCTGCCTCCTATTTATAGGCTTTATTTATTTGCTCTTTCCCAATTGCTGCTTCTGAGATTACTGTTTGGATTTAATTCGCAGCCCTTCTCCAAAGGCTCTCAGGCTTTCTTCTGAACGCATCAGAGAAAATCCTTAAGACACACAGCTCTTCCTCAGATCTCTTACACCCCCCGTTACCCACTGCACAGCAAAATTAATGTATGCCCTTCCTTATTGTTTTCCTTCCTAATTCATTTCTTTCCGCAGAGGCTCAGCAAGCGCCAATTTTCCAAGCGAGCTTTTAATCGGCTGAGCGCAGCGTGGTTACTGTGCTCTGAGCTAGCTGCTACTTGATGCAATCAGTGTTTCAGAATACAATGATTTTTAGGTTTTTCCCCCCAAACTGAGTGCTGTATGGCCAGCTGATAACTGGATAATATAGCCCGCTCAGAACACCTGGCTGCCAAGAAGCACAGAATACTGATAGTGCTGTGTGAAAGCAGGTAACCTTTGCCTGTGGGGTCTTCCCCAGCCAGGTGCTTGAAGGTGATGTGAAACAGTTTCAGAAGATGGGTCACAAAGAGATGGATTATTCTGATGTTAGGAGCGTAGGGGAGGGGGTGAGTGGAGGAAGGAGGAGACAGAACGCAGCGTGCTGAAGTATTTCACACTGCTGGAATGTTTGCTTTGAAAGGGCCTTTCAAAAGTACGTGTTGCCAGGGGAGATTTTCTCTCCACAACTTTTAGTGACACCCCACAAATAAAAGATTTCAGTGCACCACTGCTGGAAAACTGCACATTGGAACGGTCCCTGCGACACAGCAGCTGTGGACTTACACATTTCCCCAACCTGTAGTGAGTTTAGGTGAGAGACTCTCAGTGTACAATGAGAAGATCTTTCCTTGGCGTAAATCCTTCTTTGCTGTGGTTTTAAGTACATTTTTGTGCACTGTAAATGCAAAGCCAACATTTGCAGAATTACCGGGTGAAGATCAGGGCTGTGGTACCATAAGTGAGGACAGACTAACACTGAAACAAGTAAATGGTGGAAGGGAAACAGTGGCTGTGGCTACAGGGCTGCATTTTCCATAGAGCAAAGTGCCAGTGTTGTGTGTCTCCCCCTTACTGCAACACCTCCTCTTGACTCCTCCAGCAGAGGCCTGGGGGTGGCTTTTTGTCCCTGGGAGGACACACTGTGGATACCACACAGCAATGACTATTTAAACTGGAGCTTGTTTGTTTCTTGCAGTGTTGTTGGTGAGTATGGTTGTCTAAAGTCTAGTAGACAGCCATTTGTTAGGACCTTCTGTTCATAGCAAACTTGGTAACGTGGCTTCTTTAATCGCCTTATGTTATTATTGGTGTTTTCATCTTGTGTAACTAATTTTGATGAGGAAGAACCTTGTGTTGCCAACTTTGATCTCCTGAATTCTTGTCAGGAAACAAGGCCCATTTGAAGAATGCCCAGGTGGTTCCGTACTGGAACGCGACTCCTTGGGGAAGGTGCTTGTTCCTTGCAGAAGGTTGCTGACACTGTGCGAGTGTCCGTGGCTCAGGATGGGAAGGGATCCCGATTACTGAGACTGGAGAGGATTTGGTGGCTGCTGCTGCCTGTGTTTCAAGTAATTATTTTCCTGTCTGTCAGTGGGAGTTGAGAGAGAGCTGCAGCAAGCCCAGGGAAAAGCCTGAGGTACCTCAGAATGAAGGTGATTTTATATAAAGAAGGCTGGGATGAGACTAAGAGACAAGAACAGAACTAAGGAAAAGAAACACAAGGTAGCCTGAAAAGCAGGAATCTGCCTGGAGCAGCTCATCCCTTCCCAACTCCCCAGCCCAGTGCTGCACGTTGGTGCAGCCTTGCCTGACCTTTCCTGTATCTACAGCCCTTGTGCCTGGAAGGCAGCACAGGTACCCACCAGTGCTATCAGCACCTGAGCTGGCCTTTTTATATCATGAGAAACAGGCCCTTTGTACCAGACCTTTTCCATGGCTTCTGAGCACTCTGGTGGTGCCTTTCGGGTACTGTGAAGTGTGTGAGAGGTTTCTCAGTGCAAATGTGATTTCTAGATAGCGGCCTCTGGAGCAGGACAGGAAACCAGAAGTGTGTTCTGGTTATTCTAGTTTGAGTAAAATCTTGTCTGAATAATCCCCTTGAGTGCGAGAGCAGAGCTAGAAATGGGCTGGAGATCAGCAGTGCAGAATATATCTGCACAAGAGTGGCCCTTAATACTGAATCAGTAAGTGCAAATGCCCTGCACTTCCCTGGGAACTGGTGACCTGGCACCAGCTGTACACTGTTGTGTGAGGCAACAAGGCAGGCAGCAAAGTGTAGGAAAGCAAACATCTTTGTACCACAAGAAAGGGTGCTCTCTCCAGTTAAATCAATAGGACTACATCTGTGGTCGGCATAAAACATGAGATGTTAATGGAGTTATTTCAGTAAACAGAACCTAATAGCTTTGGTAGCCACCAGCTGACTTCAGTTGCCTGCTGCAGGGGGATGTTGTGCTATAAAGATGATGTTGTTGGCAGGCAACCTTTAAACTCATGAGCTCCCCCCTCCTTGGAAGGTTGGAGTGTTCATAGGTAAGGGCCGTGTCAGCGGTGAGAACCCCAGTGACCTTTTTCACATTACCCCTTAGCAGACAGAAAACAAAGTGGACCCACGGTGCTCCCTGGTACCTGCTGCACTGGACAGAGCCATTGCCGTGGGAAGGCAATCAGTGCGTGCCCAGGACCTGTCTGCAGGCAGAGCTTCAAGCCGGGATGTTGGAAGTGTGGCTGCTGAGGCAGCACAGGCAAAGGTCACAGGACATGGTGCCTCTGCCCCGTGCTGCTCAGAGGTGACAGGCATTCCCTAGGGAGACAGGAGGAGGTTGTGGGGAGAGGTTCCAGTTACGCTGAAAGCTCACAAGCTCATCTTTTAGAGGTGGTTTTGGTAATCCTTCCTTAGGTGTTCAGATTTCCTTGGGCATACCTCCCTTGTGGCTGCATATCCCACTGGATCACAGGCTTCTGTGCCTGTGTAGGAAGCCTTTTGATTTTGAGATGCTGACTGTCCAGCTTTTAAATGTCTCTTACGCACTCATCACCATCGTAAACTAAGAGGATGTGAGGATCCAACTCTCTGAAGCCCCTTTGGAAAGTATGTGTGGAGAATACAACAGATAGGGGAAGCCACATGGCTGTGAGATCTAAGAGCTGAAAGGAACAAAAATGGAAAAAGAGTGAAAACAAAAAGTAGAAAGAAAAACCAGCTGAAAGGGAAGAATGTGAAATCTTACTGGGGAATAAGGTGAATGGAGGAAAAATACATGGCAGTGTAGTTAAAATCCCAGACAAAATAGCACCAAGCCCTCCTTTGCCACAGCAGTGGGAGATCAATGCAAGGAGCAGGATAAAGTTGGCAGTGATGTACAGCTCCATCAGGTACATTTGCCAGTGCTGTCAGCCTGCTTTGTATTCTGGCTGGTTTATTCTTGTTTTGCTTTCTCTGTCTCTTCTTCTAGGGATTTTTAACATAGGATTTTTTCTATCCCTTTTGGGGGGGATTTTTAACAAAGCACCGTTTTTAATGACCCCACTCCCTTTTCCAGCACAACCTGTCTGTATCCTCATGCACTCAGTAGCTCTGTGTGTGTAACAACAGCAGTAAGCCCAGCAAACCTACTGTCTAGGTGCCTGCTTCCTCCGTGTTGAAGCAGGTCACAACCCCTCTGAGCAGGGAGCAGCAGCATCTCCTGCACAGGACACAGGGACAGTCCGAAGCAGCTGTCAGCCTGCTTCCATGCTGTATCAATGGCAAAGGCTTTAGGAGAAGCTGTATTTCCTGAGACCTATAACAAAGGGTTTTAGGGAATATTGTCTGGGTGATGAGGCAAACGTGGCATCATTAAGGGAATATAAAGAAACGTGCGTGGTCAAAACAAGTACCCACCCTTGGGGTGCTCCTCTGCTTACACTCCTGAGAGAATATGCTGCCTGTTAAGTCCATAACGCGCCCTTAGGCTTTCTGGTTAGGAAAGAGAAGTTTAACTGCTACTAAGAGCCAAATGGATACATGCTTTCTGTGATTCCACCTTTTGGGATGTATTTATGTGTTGTACAAGTTCTACATATACTTGTGATGAAATGGTCTAACTTTACGGAAAGACAGAAACCTTTTTGTTCCGTTCCCATGGTTTTTACATTCCTTGACTGTGGCATGTTTTTCTGTGTGTACATAGCCCTAAGGGAAGATGTTAAACCAAAGAGAAAAATCCTAAAGTACAACTGAAAGCTTATGGCAGCACTCTGTGGTTTGTCACTTCTCTTTCATGCATGAGTTGGATTGGTTATTTCTGCCCAGGTTCAGTGGGGAAACTGAAGAGCTTTACAGATCTATCTTGGCGTTTAGAGGGAGTTTGTACAAGTACGTGCACTGTGGCTGTAGATGGGAGACCGACAGACAGGAAGAGTGCTTGTTTGTAGCTGCATTTTGACAGAGTCTGACTTGGTGAGGAGGAAGCTCAGTCCACTCCGATCGTGTGGGCTTTGGAGCAAAGATGAAGCAGTGAAGAGAGTGATGCAGGAGTCGGGTAGCTCTACACTGATTTTTTCTGGTAACTCAATCTCTGTCTTAATGTTAAAGCCAGCAGCAAGCCATTGATTTTGGTAGGACGTGGGTTCTGAAGGGCAGTTTTGTGTCATCTGAGAAGCAGGAATTTTGACATCTGTTCTCCGTAACTAGGAGGCTTTAAAAATTCTCCTCAAAAGAGAAGACTGTGGGATGTTACGTGCTTTGCAGCCCCAGCACAATCTGCTCTGGTGTTGGGAGCTTCAGACCTGGCAACCCCAGGCTGCTCAGTGCAGGGTCACTGGCCCAAAGGCTGCGTCTGAGCCACAAACCACGTGTCCTCAGGGCTCCTTTTCTGTCTGAGGGTTGTAATTAGCTCTGTTCCTTTCCTGGTAAAATAGTAAGGTTGTGACAGTTAATTCTCTTTCTAAAATGCATCGAGGTGACTGGCAGAGAACCTCTAGAGAAATACAAACACTGTTCAGTGACTTGCGGCAGTGTGTGCCATGTGGGGCTGAAGTCTGTGTTGGGGTAGCAATGTGTAGGGGAAGCTGTCACCCCTGGCAGTGCCGTTTCTTTCACCTGTGTTGGAAGACACTTAAAGGTCGAGTGCTGATGAAAGAGGACATAAGGGCGGAAGGTGTCAGCAGGAGATGTCAGCGGCCCCTTAGTCCTGCAGATCCTTCACTAGCACTCACACCACTGCCTGTTCCCTCCTCCCTTAAGCGTCCCTTGTTTTTACCTTGGGTTTCTCTTCCCCTGGTCTGGCAAGAAACCTCAGTGAGGAGGAGGAGCATTTGTAGGTGTGTGTGGCCGTCAGAAGCACTGGGTTATATAGGGAGCTGCTTCCAAGGGATTCCATGTGCCCAGATGCATGTGTGGTATGGTAATTCCAGTGAACTGAATTTATGTGCACAAGTTAAGCTTCTGAGTGGAGGCTGTGTCACAACTGAAGCGTGCCATCTTCAGCACAGGCTTAGATCTGTTTAGAGACAGAAGCAGATCCAGGACTTTGCCTTAAGGAGTTAAGCTTAGGCTCATGATTGAGTCGTTCTGACATGAAAAAGAGATGAAGTATTTCTTGGAAAGATCTGCTGTGTCAGTCAGTGTCTTCCTGACAATTTCAAGAGCCCCCAGACCGTTCACTTGAATGGAAATGTGGCCGCATTTTCAATACACTGGGGCTGCTTTCTGGTGAACTCACCCTCAAGGACCTCTCTCTTGTCTCCCTGGGTGAGTGTTCCCTGCAAGTCTGTCCACAGGAGCCAGCTCCAAGGAGATGGCACAGCACAGTCCATGGGAAGCTCCCAGAGCCAGTGTGGGAGCCGGGACCCCTGGGACAGGCACAGAGGTGATGGGCAAGAGCTGAAATCCCCTTTTCACCCTCACTGTCTGCTCCTCTGTAGGCAGTGAACATTCTTCCTCATCTCCACTGTGCTGTAGATAAAGCCCCTCTGTTGTTACCATTCTGCCGCCGTTTAGAAAGTGCTTTTTGTATGCATGGTATATGGGAATGCTGCAGTTACAGTAATGGCTTTACAGGGAGACACAGACCCTCCCTCCAGAAAAGTGACACCACTGGCTAGGAATCAGGTTCAAAATACTTTGGGGCCCTTTTGGAGCCCATCTGTACTTTCAGCCTTTAGGGAGTTCCCATTTTTAAACAGCCACAGATTGATGCTGCTTTTCCTGTGATAAATCAGGGTTAGTTTTTCACAGACTGATTCCCATTCCAGGAATGGGAATTCTTCACAGAAAGCATTGTCTAACATGACAGATGTTAGCAGGACCGCAGTGCATGCGGTGCAATGGGATGTATGGCCTAGTGATGGCTAGAAACTGTTTTGACTGTCTTGTCTATGTGAGGGCTGAATGACCGGTGTCCTATAAGAGGGCTGTGCACACTTAAGTGTCCTTGGGCTTTTGTACACTCTGTTGGGGCTTCTATGAAGTATTTATGGGGAAAGGGAAACCTGGAGGTGACTTGCATTGTCCAGGAATGCTGAGAAAGCAGCAGGCGCAGGAGAGCTGGATACCTTCAGCTGTTTGTTGTGGTTTAGCCCCACACAGCCACTCACTCACTCCCCTGGGTGGGGTGAGGTGAGAAGCAGAAGGGTGAAAGTGAGCAAGCTCATGGTTTGAGATAAAGACAGACAGTTTATTAGGTAAAGAAAAAGCCACACACACAAGCACAAGCAAAGCAAACCCAAGGAATTCCTTCACCCCTTCCCATGGGCAGGCAGGTGTTCAGCCGTCTCCAGGAAGGCTCCATCGTGTGTAATTGTGACACTGTCACTCTAAATGTCCTCCCCCTTCCTCCTTCTTCCTCAGCATTACATGCTGAGCATTATGTCCTCTGGTGTGGAACATCTCTGGGGTCAGTTGGGGTCAGCTGTCCCAGCTGTGTACCCCCCAACTCCTTGCTGGTGGGGTGAGAGGCAGAAAAGGCCTTGGCTCTGTGTAAGGGGTGCTCAGCAGTAATGAAAACATCCCTGTGTGATCAGCTGTTTCCAGCACAAATCCCAAACACAGCCCCACAGCAGCTCCTATGAAGAAATTAACCCTGTCCCAAACAAAACCAGAACAGGTTTTAACTGATGTGCTATTTTTTTTTCAAGTACACATGCTTTAGAAACCCCTATTTCCCCGTTAAAAATTCACTGGGAAAATGGAAGGATGCTCAGTACATGAAATTGAATGAATACGCATGTAATTGTTTCTTTTTCTTTTAATTTCATGGAGCCTTAGATCTTAAATTTCAGTCACAGGGATTAGAGCCATGAATCATGAACACTAAGTTTACTCAGTACACAGAAGATTGCTTTTAAAGCCCATTATCTTACAAAGAACTTCGGTGGAACTGAAGTATGTTACATCTGCCTGGATGTTTTCCCCTCTTACTTCTCTCAATGATGTGTAAATGATTCTGTCAGCCATTTGTGTAATTCAAGTGGGGAAAAGGAGAGGGAGAAGCCCCCACCTTGGTTTATAGCTCGAACGTATGTGTTAGCTTCACCTAGTTAACAGCTTTTACAGACCAGGTTCAGTGTTTGCAGTTGGTGCAAGAAAGAGCTGGCACCGGCACCATATGCTGTGGTTTCACCAGATCAACAACTCTTAAGCCCTTCTGGGATACCAGCTTATGAGTATGAAGAAGTGTTGATATTTATTTAAACTAACAAGTGTTGGTAATGCCTGATCTGCAGAAGTTTAAGGATCAAATACTTAAGGAAGAGACACCTCAGACAAGCATGTGCTTAGTGTTTGTGCTGGTGAGAGAGCCTTCATCTCAGTGTAAGAATGAAGATGTCTGTCTAGAGATAAGCATGCCTGTCTGGGAAGGATGCAAGCCTAGGAGAGGCTCTGCATCACGGTGACAAGGCATGTAGAAGCCATGCTGACTTGAATACTAGATTGCCTAAAAGAAACAGATACTTATGGAATAAGAATGGGACTGGCACAATTCTGATTGCAAATGGTGATGATAAATCAGTGGGGAGAGCAGAAACAGTAACTTTTAATTCTGATAGAATTCCTCAGCTTGATGCCTGTAGAAAGCGTGCAATTAAAAGCTCATCTGATTAGCAGAGGGACTTGGTATGTATGGCAGAGCACATTTTGGCAGCCACCATGTACTGCTATTAGCTGCCCCCAGTTGCTTTCAGCATTCACGCTACATAATCAATAAGAAGGAAACGCCAGAGCATCTGCCCTTCCCAGCTGCTTACTGAGCCGAGCAGCAGGCTGGAGTCTGGAAGCACACCCACCTTCTTTGGTCCTTCCCTTTCAACCTGTGCATCCGCCAAACTCCCCATCTCCAGTAGGAACGCCCCTGCACTGCAGGCCGGGAGTGAATGAGAGCAGCTGCTCTGCACCTGGGATGCGATCCTGGCGGAGCTCGTGTGTTGTTCCATCATTTTGCATAGATCAACAGTTTCTGAATAGTGCACGCTTCATTCAGTACAGCAGGTTTTTACATTCTCATTGTACATTCGTGGATCACTGCACCTTTTCTAAGCCACGGCAATTGTCTCTTTTGTTACACCAAAATGTTAATGTCTTCCATGCTGTCCTTCCCTCTAGTTCAGTGCGTTTCAATAGGGGTTAAAAGGTAAAAACACTCTAAAACTCCAAATACCAATTCACATCATTACAGGCTATGTGTAGTCTCATCTCTCTCCTCCCCCAGTATCCTGCTTCTCTCATCAGTAGTGTTAAATAGTGACATCTATGGAGAAAATGAGCAGAGGCTTCTTCAATAAAACAAAAGGGTACCACTAACTATTGTGCTAATTGCTGCAGAGCTGCTGTTAAAGTGGTCTCATGTTGTCCACATGGAGCTCTGTGCATCTGTGTAACTGATCATCCCCTCTACAAGCCTGTTGCTCGTACCATCATGTTTTTCTAGTTTCTTGAACACTCAGCACCTCAGTTTATCTGGTTTTCCTACCCTGTGCTTTCCTCAACAAAAGGTTTTCCTTTCAGTCTTACTTCTAACTCCCCTTCGTTACATTTCAGAGCTGAGTATAAATTACATTATATATAAACTATACATTTGTGTTTTGTACCAGTGCCACAAGTAGCCTTCAGGTAGCCTTCAAACATAGATATTGCCATTATCTGCAATGTTCTGTGCAGCAAACTGTGGTAATGGGGCTTGTTCTCAGAGGCCCTGAGCCACGTGTGAGGTGGGCTGAGTGCTGAAGTATTTGGGCTCCCAACAGCTCCTCACTTTCTTTCAAAGTAAGTGGTTGTTAGATTGCACGTTTATCTCCACTTAATTCAACTGGATTGCCTTCAGCAGGTGTGTGGGGGGGTGGAATACTGGTATTCCTATTTGTAAGTATAGCTCTTGGACTGCATTGAATCACACTGTCTGGATTCAGTTTCTGTGTAACAGTCATTCACTGATAAGATGAAAAGCAAACAGGTTCTAAACACACGGGAAGGGGAGTACTTGACTTAAGCTCTTGCTATTGTTTCTAAATAGGAAACCAGCCTTAGAGTAACATCTCTAGGGATTCCTATAGCCAACACTTACATCTGAAACCACAGCAGCTATTCCAGAGAACAGTACTTGGAGAACTGGTTTGCCAATAAAAACAGATTAATGTGAAAAGAATGTTTCAAAAATGACACTTCCAAGGCTAAGCTGTACATCTAAAATTAAAAGGGAATAAAACTTCAGTTTCAATTTCAGCATCGCATCATTGCCCCCCTTTTACTCTGCATATTCTTAATCTACCATTTGCCTCAAATTGCTTGGAGACAGTATCTGCAGACCCCAGTACATGTAATTAGCTGGGGCAGAGGGAAGCAGAATTATTGCCAGACTTAACTGCATAGAAAGGTCCTGCTCTGGCTGGGTGATGTCTCCTCCTCGTGAGGAGCCTCTCCCCTCACTGTCACTGCCACACAAGCCCAGTATGTTGTTCTGGGACAGAACTGTAATTCAACTATGGCCAATTAGTTTTAACTTTAAAAGGGTAACAAAATATAATGACAGTTTCTATTTTTATGTTATCACTTGACACGTGCATATGGGCTAATACTGTGCACTACAATAATTAATACGTCATGAACATAACATGCAGTTACAGCCAAAACAAGAACTCTTGACATTTTCTGACTACCACCAGGTAGTCTAGAATTTAAATCAAACCAGCATCTCTTAGCTGACAAGGGCTTGGAAAAACCCCTTTGTTTGTTTATTTGTTGCAAGGCATGAGGTGCGTCCTCCCATCCCTTTGTTAGTTTAGGAGAGATCCAGCTGTGGCTTTGGGCAGTGTGTAGTGCAGAAGGGATGGGAGCCAGGGAGCACAGGGGCTGTCTGAAAGAGGGAGAAAGAAGAGGACAGGGAAGAAGAATAATTACCCTTTTTGTCTTCAGCTGTTACCCAAACGCTAAGCCAGGTTCCTCAGGCTGAGGAGGTAATTTCAGACTGTGCTTCTAAAGCAAACGTGTAGCAAAAATAATGTACAGAATTATCCAAGCCAGATGAAAGGGTCTGAGGTAGCTCAGCAAGTACTTCCTTAATGGGCTGAAAAGACAATGCTAGGAACAATGCTGCAGAAAAGGAGGTAAAGAAAGCTTCAGGAAATACCACAAAATTACAGTTTGAAGATTATTGTGAGAATGAGCCATTTACTGCAGGCACCATTCACTTTAAAATCTTGTTACAGTTGTTCTCTTTAAAGCCTCAGCCACAATAGTGAGACTTTGCATCCCCTACACCTTCACTGTGCACTGTTCCTCTGCCCGCTTCTAAACACCCGCGAGTTGCTGGTCTGTCATCCCCTCCTCCTCTTCCACAGGGACTCTGGGTGGGCCTGTTTGCAGAGGACTTTGGTGGCTGCTGCCAGACCATGCTCTGAGCTCCTTCTTGAGTGCTGGGCATCAGCAACGGCGTTTTCTCAGGCAGGGACTGGAATAAGGTTGGGTTTTGCTGCTGAAAAAAACAAAACAGGGTTACAAGACTGAAGCGGCTGCTCATCTGTGCCATTAAACGTGAGAATCTGTAAATGCAGGTACATCTTCAGCAGAAATGCTCCTGTAAAGGCTGGTTCTGCTGAGTTACTGGGGGAGGATCTTTTGGAAGCAAGTGTAAATGGGACCTCTTTCTAAGGGTGATTTTGAAATATAAATCGTTTGGGCACCTGACTAGATAACCAGATAGCTGTAACACTCAGCTGCAGAGACTGTGTGTTAGACGCAGTTCTGGTACACACTGTGTGTGCCTCAGTTTCCTATGGGTTGTAAAAATAACAACATCCTTTCAGGTTTTGCATGTCAAAAATTCACAGCCGAAAGTGCCATAGGACAGTTTGTGCTTGGTATCACTCCTGCACCCACTGAGTCACTGCTGCTTCACACCAAATTACACAAAAAGAGTTAATCCCTTTTGGGTAGCATTTTCCCTTTAAAATTCGTTGTACATGTTCATACAGACCGTTCATGTGAGTATCGGTGAGAAGTGTATGTCTGAAGGTGGGAAAAGATGAACTTGGAGGTAAGGCCTGTGCTGGGAAGGTGCCCATGTGGCAGGGCTCTCCCAAAGCCTTGTTGCTCTCTCCTCTGTGGAGAGATGCCAAGCAGGCATTCAGCAGCAAGCTCTTGTTTAACCAACGAACTCCTCAGCAGATAGCAGCCAGGACGAGTGTGAGGGCTTATTCAGTCCTCCTGCAAGCTGAGGGTAAGGTAGGAGCTTTGGAATACAACCTGCATGTAAAGGAGAACCACGCAGCAGGCGGTAGTTACTTGTTTTCTTGTCAGTTCCCATTCCCTCTGTTTTACCTGCTCACTCAAAGGGTGTATAAACCTTTGCTGACCTGACCATTGAATGCTTTCCCAATTACTGTTTTGGACTGCTAGCTACTTTTGTACTGGAATAGTCTAAAACGAGGAGGCTGTGACAGGCTGTAGAGGGCCAATTGTGCTTTTTACAATTACTTGTGGGGACTGGATCCAACCACCTGCTCCAGAGCCTGCAGAGGTTAATTACAGCTCTCCTCTCTTGACCTGCATACCAGAGCACATCCCAGCCATCCTGCCCTCCTGGCTGCAACCTGTCTCAAACAGCACTTCCTGATTTAGTCAGGCAGCTGACAATGGATGGTGACAGACTGCTTTAAACAGGCTTGCTCTCTGCATTTTAGATGAGAGGGTGGCAGCCTAAGCTTTTCCTGAGCCCTCTCACTGTGCAGGAGAGATTTATGTTTGCAGCATTTCCCCTCTTTCTTCAAAAGCAGCAGCCCAAAAGAAATCTGTGTTAAGTTACTGCTGATGTAACTGTGCTTGTGTCACCCTGCTGTGTCAGCTTCCTCCGTGGTGAACCTGAGCACTTCCTGCTGCAGACAGCTGTGCCCTCCCCAAACTTGTACAACCCTAACCCTAACCCTTCCAGCAGCATCACGAGCCACATTTGGCAATCAATCATAGTGCGACTAGAAAAGCATGGAGGGAGAAAGTGAAGGGGAACATTCGCTGTAGGCCATTAGCCAGAGAATACAGCTGGCACTGAGTCCCCAAAACCCAATGTGTGTTTCTCATTCCCTCTTCACTCTGGAGGGGTGTCAGAATGCTGTTAGCAGGAAATCACAGCTCTCATTTGAGACACGGATGAAACTAATTCTTTGTTCTGGGCCTGCTGTAGATCCCAAGTGGAATAAGAGTGCCCAGCATGTATGGATTGTAGAATCATAAAATACCAGGTTGGAAGGGATCTCAAGGATCATCTGGCCCAGCCTTTCTAGACAAAGCATTACCTCAACTAGATAACAGAGGTTTCCTCAGGTGAGCTTTAGTCTAGCCCAAATGGTTAACAGTGGTCATGGCTTCCCATCAAGGACTCATGATTTTCCTTTAAATTCTTTGGTTTGCTTGTATCTAACAGAGTAAACCCAAATTCCAGATACAGAACTGAAAGGACAATGTATCTCTTCAAGTTTCCTCACCAAGGTTGGATTATTTTCTGGAAGATACACTTAAGTGCACCACAAGGCTGCTGGGTGAACTTGCAGAGTGTAGCTATATATCCTGATTTCTACTTACCTCTTGGTCGGTATAGAACTGGCTGAATGGCTCTGTCTAGACATTTAATCTGTGAGATTTGTAAGCCTAGCCTGATGTTTTTACAGCTACAATTAAAGTCTATGTTTCAGTTCCCTAATTTAGCACCTTTCTTGCCTGCTGGCAAGTCTAGAACATTTTAAACAGCAAGAAGAGAATCTAAAATGTTAGCTGCTGTCATGTCAGATATTAGTTATTCCCCTGATCCAGTCTTGATGTTTATCCCTCCCTCTTTGAGTTTTGGTAATTATTTCTGTCTTGTATTAATTTTCACAAAACTCCCTAGGTGTAGGCTTTATGATTTAGAATCTCAACTGTTCATTCAATTAATGGGCTTGCTTAATGGGCTTAAACTTTCCAGAGACACTTATGACACATTATGAGGGGGAAACAAGGGTTCTGAGGTTCATTTGTGGTTCTCCAGGGCCTGGAGTCCATGTTAAGCTCTTTATCAGATAACTGGATTTATTTGTCATTGTTTTTAAATTCCTGAGGCAGGAGCATCTCTCCAGAAGAGTGCCGTGATTTCCTCTGCCCCATCCCTCACAACCTGGCTTGGTCCCTTTGCAAACAAGTAGTTGATTGGAGTTTCAGTACATTGATTAGGATCCAAGAAGCTGATCTGGAAATGGCAAATGTGGAAGTGCAGCTCTTTTACTTTATATATTGGGTATTGCACGTGGAGGGAGAAACACTGGACAGTGAGCTTTTCTAACCAGGATCTCAAAGCACTTGACAGTATTTTTAGCAAAGCTGTTACCTAATACAAAGGAGTTATGTTAATTGTACAGTGGCGTTAGCAAAGGGACGATCTGAAAGGTTTGGCTGCCTGGTCTCATTAAGTGTGCAACAGTCAATGTTCAGTGGGTACATACCAGCTGGTACAGTGTTTCCCAAAAGTTTCCTCTTCTGTCCTTGATAGTAGAAGTTGGCATGGTAGTGCAGCTCAGGTACTGTTCATCTAACGGCTATATACCTTGATAGAGATAGAGAGAGAAATGATGCAATTCTGAGGTTTAAAGCAGAACAAGACTTACATTTCAAAGTCACATGTGATAGGAGGCCTGACTCTGGGGAACAAAATAGGCTGCTACACAGTTGCTGTAATTTTTCTGGGCTCAGTAACCCCTAATTCCTTTTAATATGAGATTTGAGGAACCTTTGCAGAGCAAAAACCAGCCTGTGTTTCAGCATGTTCCCCACTGAAGTCTACATGAGCTATCTCAGTAATTCCAGTAAACCGGAATTTAATCACCAGCTTAGCCAGAATCTCTTCAGATCTGAGTCCCAATGCATTATAGCACATGACACAGAACAGTCCTCACAAGAACGAAGTCCACTGCAGTAACACAGCTACATCTTGTAAGCCATGGTTTTAAAACATTAAAACCACTGCTCATGGACTCTGATGGAGACTATCACCTCTCTCTCACTTTGAAGCAGAATACAAACCTTTACATAGGTCCAGATTCATGTATAAATGCATGTATGTATGCACTTACATCAACAAACATGTTATACATTAATCTAAATGTATTATATATAATGTAAAGGTATAAAAACACACATTCGTAAATATAATTTAAACCCATACCTCCTGAAGCAGTTCTTTCCAGGGTGCAGGTCAAATACACAGCTATGTCATGGCCTTTACATAAACAGGATCTGTGCTCAGGACCTTGATCTTGTGCCGAAGGATCCCTGGAACCAGGAGGATAGACGAGCTGTAGCTTAGAGCCCACGTGCTAGTTCTGGCAGTAATTCTGAATGCTGACACAAAGCAACTGCAGATACATTTTGTTAAAACAATTACTGAGAAGTTCTAAACATTAATGCTTGTGCTGCACTTGTGCTCCTGAGCCATGAGGGGATCTTTGTCATTCAGTGTTCCGTGCTCAAGGAAAAGGGAATGGATTCTGGTTTATGGTTCTGAGTCAGTCTTTTTCTTACTAACATATGGCCCCATTTTTTCCACGTTCTTTAAGCAAGTTGTAAACATAAACTTTGATGCACATGGAGTTTGATTCATGAACAGTTTAATCTGCCTCGCATAAAAGATTCACATAGGGTATATAACATCTGTAGTTTGAGTAGTATCCATTGAGGAAAGCAGAACTGATTCCCTGGGGTCCATTTATCACTGTTTGCTACCAATTAGGAAACTGAAAATGCAGTATGCATGGCTCACATTATCAGCGCTGTCTCTGGACTGACGCATCATTCCTTGGCCTTCCTCAGGAACTTTTATTCATTTCCTAATTATTTCTTTTTTCTTTGAAGGTTTCTGACAGCTGTGACTCCATCTTCGTTAATGGCAAGGAAATGAAAAGCAAAGTGGATACTATTGTTAACTTCACTTACCAGCATTTTACCACCCAATTAGAAGTGACGGTCTGGGTTCCCAGGCTCCCGCTGCAGATCGAGATCTCTGACACAGAGCTCAGCCAGATCAAAGGCTGGAGGATACCTGTCACCTCCAACAAAAGGTACGCTTCCAGCATTGGCACTGTCCATGTACATGCTCGGGGCCTCCGGGTTTAGAACACAACATGTTTTTAGGGTGTTTCTCAGAATCTAAACTCTCCTTTTTGAACTTTGGCTTTAGTCTGTCTTGGCTGTCATTAAGACATCCAAGAGCAGTATCAGTAGGCTACGTTTTATCCCAGTCTGTGTAGTCTGGCTTTGCCTGGAGCATTAAGGAATTCCACACAATCTCAGGAAATTGTATCCTAACTCCAGTGTGCAAATCTGAAGACAAGGACCTGGACCTCACCCACTGTTATGCAACACCATGTGTGCGATATTCAGCATGGCTGGTGCTCAAGGTTCTGCTTACAGTGCTAAATGAAACAGGGAGAAACAGGGAGTGAGGTCACTGGGCACTGCCAGGGCGGTTGGATTAGATACTCTTTCAAGGTCCCTTCCAACCTGAACCATCCTATGATTCTGAAGCTTCGGATGATTGTTCAGTCTCTGTAGTGTACAGCAGACCTGGCCAAAGCATCACTTAGCACATCTGAACTAGGTAAAAACATGCTCATGTTCCTATTGAAGATTGTATTCTGATGAGCAGATTCTTCAGGACAAATGTGGACAGGCAAAAAGGTGTGTAGGGGAAGCAGGGATTTTGAGCTCTGTTCCCATTATTCCCTAATGAAAATACCCATCATTTGCACAATTCGCAAGATTAAGAATTTCCAGTAATACTGCTACATTGGTGGATTGAAAAATGCTACCGGAGAACAAGGCATGACACCAGCTCAGATTTATAATACAGTGAAAAAGCATTTCTGGCAGCAGTAAGTGCAGTGCTAAACACCAAGGCAGTTCTTGCTGAAGCACTCACTTTGCCCAGGAGAACATCTCAGCTATTGAAGAGTGTTAAAGAGCCCAAACAGGCAGCAGTGGACTAGACTTAACCTAATACTTTATGAAGGCATAAAACTAAGGGTAATAGGACAGAATTTACCAGACATTAAGATACTGAGCTCCAAAGAAAGGGACTGACTTACCACTGGCCTATGGGGACATTTCTGGAAGTGACGGAAGAGGTGATGAGGATCTGGCACAAAAGAAACTTGTGCTTCTGTGATAAAGGCAGAGCTGCCACTTGTGTTAGGGAGAGATGTGCTGGGTGGCGGGTGAACGTATGCTGGCTGCTTAAAGTTTCACTTACTTAACTTAACTTACCTTCTTCAGCTTGTAAGGTGTCCAGCACTGCAACACTCCCTTGGGTGCAGGTCCTACTAAAACCAGTGGGGATTTTGCTGAGCAAGTATCTGCAGGATTAGGCTGTTGGTGTTTATTACAGGAGTAAACTGAGCAGCAAGCTCAGTGAGTTAGACATTCAGCTGTGCTTAAGTCGTGGACATTCTGACTTTTAGCCCATTACATGCAGTGCTAGAAATTTACCCCCTGGTGTCTAGTTCTGATTTATTTGGCCAGCTGAAATAAAGATAATGGCCTGAGAGTCTGCTGTGTTTGCAAGCTGGCAAGCAGGGCGGGTTTGCTGCTGCTCAGATTGCATGAGAACTGCTGGCACATCCTCAGCAACCCTTTCCATGGAGGGTGGAAGAGAAAGGGTGGCCCCCGTCTCACCCCCCAGAACTGCAGCTGGGGGGTTATGACACTGCGTGTCAGCAGTCCAGGCCCGTTGGAATGGGAAGGGTTTCCACTAGAAATAAATCATCTCTTGGTTTATGGAATGTTCATGGGGATTCTTTTTAACTTTGGGGAGCTATTCTAAATCAATAGGTAGTGTAGGACTAGCATTAGTTGTGCTCACTCTGACATTTGCTTTGTACCAAAGGGTTTTACATTTCCTTTGTTTTTAGATTTGGATGGGTTTTACCTGAGGTTTAGTGGCTTTTCTTGGTCTTTTTTTTTTCGATTTTTTATTTCTCTTTTAACTGCTTCCTGACTCCTCATTCAGGGATGCAGCCAGAAGGCCACACTTGCTTACTCTGAGCAATGCTTCAGCCTTCATATGCCTGACCGGTGTGTGCCATACAGTGTTAGTGCTGTGCAGTGAGAAGGCTGTCTTGTGTGATAACTGAGGATAGGCTTGAAAGAGGGGATAGGTCCTCAATCTTATTTAAACCCCCAAATGCAAGCATTTCCCAGCAGGTATGGTTTCCATAGCATTGTATTGCTGCAACTTCACATGGAGCCATATACAGAAGGTAACATTTCTGAGCATATCTGACAATGGTTGTGCAGACACTTCCTCAACCCCTGAACACTGCTCTATCCCCCTGGTTCCCCCACTATTTCCTTCCCACATGCTCAGTGTAGCTGTGTTGGTTCAGTTGTCAGAGGGGCTGAGCCAGATGGCAAAATATAACTGGGTTTACAGTAATCTTGTAAATGTTTTTATTGGTGCTGTCAACAAAAGAAATGCTTGTGAAACTTCTGTCCCAGCATGGCTGTTCTTCATCTGAATATAACAGCTTCTATTTCAGACCTGAAAAGTGTTTATATGCCTCAAAACACATCTGTTCTTTCCAATGATGTTTGTTGATCTAATAAAACGTATTGCTTCTCTCTCTAAACCCTGCCATGTCTGTGACAGTAAAATACGTGTGGTTACAGACATGCTGGCTTACCTAACTTCCTGAGTAATTGCCACAAAGCAGTGAAAAAGGGGTTTTCCAAGTGTTACAAATGCCCTGTGCCCAGCTCAGGAACTGCCTGGAGGAACAGAAAGAGCTAAAGTAGAAAGTGAGACAAAACCAGTCTCCCCTGTGTAAAAGAGCAGTAATACAGTTTAGCGTATCAGTCTGTAAAGATATGGCAAACCTTCGTTTAGTGTCCAGAGGAGAACCTGATCTGTGGTGTGTGCTACTGCAGATGTGAACAGCCTCCCTTGCCAGATGAAAGTTGAATGAGCTCATGACTAATGCAGGGTCTGTGGTCCTTGGGCTAGCTCAGGCTAACACAAACCTTGCTCGTGCAACAGGCTGCCCAGCAAACAGGCTGCCTCAGCAAATGAAAAGCATAGATTTAAGCCAGTCAAATATGAGAGTGTAGAAGAGGCCCAAGCAGACTCTGCTGGTCTAAGAAGAACATTTTGATTCCTCATGTATCTGCAAAACAATTACCTCCTTCTTGAAGTTCCTGCACTAGCAGCTGTATGCACATACATTTATGTGGGTGAGGGGCTTCCACCTGCATTAAGGCAGTTGCATGGCTAGAGGCTCACAGACCATGCTGGAGATTGAAGTCAATATTTACAACTGGGACAGCAGGTAGTTTTCGCAATGCTCCCAGGGAGGCAGCTACCACACAGTAGCTGTGGTAAAGCCATTACTGTGTCACGGTAACTCAGAGTAGCAACAGCCCTCAAAACCTTCAGAACAGAGTTAAAAGAGATGTGGTATTGCTTATGAATGGCAGTCTGTTGGAGTAATGGTTAATTAGGTGGTAGCTTTATTTTGGTCATGTCTAGTACTAGAGACAAAACCAGGGAAGTAAGCCTAAATTAGATGCAGGAAAAAACAAGCTGCTTCAGGTAAAGCTTTGTGTGACTGCTGCCACTAAAAACGAAGCCATAACTGAAGGTGAATTAAGTGAAATCAGGTTCAGATCATTCCATTTGTGAGTAACATCCACACAGTGCTTGAACATGCTGTAAATTCCCTCCTTTACTTAACTAACTGACTCTAATGACCTTTGGAGATAAGGCCATAGAGATGTTTGTAAATAGGCAGACAGTATTTTCAAGGCATGTAAAGGTACTGAACTGTGTTTCTTCTTGAACTGTGGCTGGAGCTATCTGTAACTTACTCCTGTAGCTTCCACTAAATCAACTTTCAGTGGCTTGTGTTCTGTGTCCAAAATTACTTCTTTCCCCCCCCAATTAAAGTATTGCAATGGTTTTTTAAGTACACAACTCTTTAATGAACATTTAAATTCAAAACCAGCAAAACTGATTTCTTTAGGGTTTTTTTTGTAACAGAAAATTGAAATCTGGCCCAAGAACATCAAGCCGGTTTGAGAGTGGTGGAAATTAGAAGAGACATACTTAAACAGCTCACAGGCAGCGTCTATAATGTAAAGTTGACAGATCACTGATTAGATCAGTGCTAGCAGGCACCCTTGTAACAGGGCTGCTGTTGTAACTCAGCTCTCTGGCAAAGGCTTTCTCTGTGTGAAATGTAAATCCCATGTAATTCTGGCAACACTGGTTCACTACAGGAAAGCAAAAAATCTTCCAAGCAAGTCTGCCAAACAGGAAGAAATCAGATAAGAAGGACCCTGAGAGCTATCCAGAGCTAACCTTAGCGATGACCAAGGCAGGGGGAAGCACAGTATGCAGCAAGAGCTCATATTCATGAGGATAGCTCTTAACAAGAAAATGAGCTCACTGCTTTAATGGAGGATTTTAAGCCTACTGAAAACACTGTAACAAGTTTAAGACTCTAAAGGGAATTATGCAGTTCAGTGGATCTCAAAACATTTTGTTGTGCCCATGGAGACAAAGTACTGAAGTGCTGTGATTACTGAATCAGGATTTGCGGCTTTGAAGTAGAAATCTATATCATTTGTTCAACTAAAACAAGAACTGGAGTTGGTACCTGGTGATGCAGACTTGCAAAGCTTCTACTGAAAATTCAAACCTCTGTCTTCACTTTGCACTGGTGTAAGAAAGCGCCTTGCCCATTCTTCCATGCTTTAGGGTTGCTTTTCTGCTGTTCCACAGTTACACGCATTTCTAAGGAGAACTGTACAGACACAAACACTTATAAATGTTTCTGTAATGAAATTGAGCCCTTACCTTTGTTTGTTAGAGGTAACACAAGGAAAGAGTTGGTCCTGAATCGTCTTTTTGTGGTTGGTAGTACTGGCTGCCCCCACTCTTCAGCCTGCTAAGACAGGCAGAAGCCTTCATGCAACGCTCCTCGCCTCTGGTCGTTCTTCCCACAACCCCAATTTTTGGGCTGTATGACTCGGGCTGCACAATTCTTTCCCTTGAAGTTGCTTTGGGTCTGTTTCCTCTTGAACACAAACCCTGTACTTCTCACCTGAACAGCTTCTGTGCGTTTTTCTCCAGCTCTGCACAGGTACTAATGTTACTGTCTCTATTACTAAAAAAGGCTTAAATCCACGAATCTTGGCGCTAAAGCTGGTTTTCAAAGTCTGTGGTTATCAGAGCTGGGTTATGGTTTAGATGGGCTGAAGGGGGTCAGAATACAGGAGTCAGATGTGGGAACATTGCAGAGTTCATAAACTCTTTGTAAGCATTACAAGCCAAAAGCAATCTAAGCAGCCATGGGCCATGTAAGCTCTATGAATATTCCCTTCATCTGCTTTGCTGCCTGGCTGGTTCAGTTCATAGTCCAGACTGACCTGTGTGTGGGGAAGGAGAGAACAACTGAAGTTTCCTGAACCACCCAGCGAGTCCAATTCTGCAAGATTAATTTATGCAAATAAATCCTGGTTTAGGATCCGGGTTTTTTCTTAATAATTCAGTGTTATTCAGTGACGTTTCATTCAGTCACTAAGGATGGACACTGTTCTGCACACACAGAACCAAAAAGGCTGTACCAAATACCATTTACTTTAGGCCAAATATATATATTCAGCTACCAAGTGGTGCATTGAAAATGTATTTCCGGTGTACTAGATTCTGTAACACCAGCACTTTCGATCATTTTGAAGAGAACAAGGGCTTTTCTTAGATATGTTTTCGCTGTTTGCCAGCTTCGTCATAAAGCAATTTATAACACAAGCAATTCTGTTTTATAATAGTTTTTCATAGCTAGTATTTCAAAGGAGAAGATAAAGGGATGCAATAAACACAAAACTACTTCCCCAAAACACTGTGAAAAATAAGAGGCTTACCCTGAGTTTCTCACCCTTGCGATGGAGGTGGCTTCAGGCTCAATAAATAAGTAAAGGAAGAAGGCAAATTATATCTGAGCAATGAATTCCACAGCATGGGGCATAATGAGTGAAAGTGTAACCACCCAGTGCTTAATACCTGACTTGACAGAGGTAAGAGAATCCATGTGTTTGTCCCAAGGAATAAATAATAACACACAGGAAAAGAATTGATGGGAAATGGGGTTTTAAACCAGACAAAGCTCTGTGAGGTGTGACAGCACAGCTGTCAGGTACAAATCACTGAGCTGCCTTACAGAAGGTTTATGGGAAGCTGTTAGGTTGTCATGGGTTGTATTTTGCAGAGGGGGACTGGTAGTTAAGAAACATTAAAGTGCCTAATGCTGCTGTTGTTTCTGTGGGCCGAGTGGTAGCCTCAGCGCTCTGCATGGTGTAATCTAAGTAACTCGTGTCTTGAGTGGAAGCCCCTTGTGGTCATTACCTGACTAAATATACCAGACACTTGCACAAACTGTGTTAAGATTTAAGGTGAAATAGTGTATTTCTCAAATGCAGAAGGCTTAATGAACCTATGAGCTACACATGTGGGATCAGGTGTGGTGGCATTACCTAAAGCAGGGAATCCTGAATGTGTTACAAGAATTTTGAAGAGAGGAGGAAGGTGATACAAATGTTATGGGCAAAGGTGAAGGAAAGGATGCTAAAACATCTTCTCCCATCCCCACTGAGCTGCCACAGGGCTTTGTTCCCAGACTGTCCTCTCATAAACACTTACCGTTGCTAAGGAAAGCCCTGTGCAGGATTTGGCTCCCGCTTGCAGACACGGTGAACAAGCAGTGGTGCCACTGAAATGTCAGCCATAGCAAACGTATTTTCAGGTTGCTGGGAGGTCCCACTCAAACAAGGAATTCATTAACAGAAGTGACAGTAGCTTTTAAATTGTACAGCACAGAAAAGCTGTAGAAGCACCCCACCCAGATGCAGTAACCTACTCATCCACAATCTGGGTTCCTGTTTTTCACACAGCAGCAGACGATAACAACATTAATCTAACTGAAAATACTGTGCAATGAAGCACTGTAGTGTTGTAGGGAGATCATGGCGATGCAGATAACAAACCTGGATCTATTTACAGGCCTACCCGTGACAGTGAGGATGAAGAGGATGATGAGAAAAAAGGGAAAGGTTGCACCCTCCAGTATCAGCACGCCATGGTGCGAGTCCTCACACAGTTTGTAGCTGAATCCTCTGAGTTTGGAGGCCACTTGACCTATATGCTGGGCTCTGAGTGGCAGTTTGACATCACTGACCTTGTGGCTGATTTCATGAAGGTGGAAGAACCCAGGATTGCTAAGCTTCAAGATGGCCGAGTTCTGGTTGGTCGTGAGCAAGGCATCACCACGGTTCAGGTACAGCCCATGATGTATCTGCAGCTTCCACAGAGGGAGTTCTGGGTGCACACACACAGTAGATAGCTTAGAAAGCAGACTGTTTTCAGGAAAAAAGTAATAAGCTAATAAAAACATAAAAGGAAGTTTGAGCGGGTTTTCATAACTTCTGTAAAATACCTTTAGGTGAATCCTGATGGAATTTATCCACATTAATGTGACAAGCAACACGGTGAGATTTTCTGAACAGTGAAGTGGGTTCCATGCTGCACACACCTAGCTCCTTTTAAGTGGGACCTTGTGAACTTAACTGCTGGGGAGTTTTACCAGAGACATATATGCATCTTTATATGCTTAAATGTCTTTGAAAAATTAGTCCCATTATGTTCACAAAATGGACACAAAAATAACCTTCAGAAATCTTTCAGTGTTCATGATCACTGCCTGTCTCTCTAGCTTCATACATATTTCTTAGTCACACTAAAGGAATACAAGCACTGGTGCTCTTCTTAACTGCAAGCATCCGTAATGTCCAGTCACACTAGGCTTCCTTTGTAGTCAGCACAAAGGAACAGGTACTTCTAGAGCTCAGCTCCTTTCAGCCTAAAACAAACATCACAGAGAGGTCAAGGGATTTCTGCCCTTGAAAAGCATCTTTCACTCCAGTGACTACAAGAGAGCAGCAGGCAGCAAGCTCCTATGCAAGGAGCTGTGCTGGGGATTTCTCATGTTTAGCCAAATCACATCTCAAATATTTTGGGCTTGAATCAGCTGTTTCTGGCATCAGCAGAACAATGACTCTCTTTCTGAGCATGCTAGAAACAGGGTCTCAGAACAAACTGATAGGACTGTGTTGGCTTTGAAAAATGCAGATGGGCACCCAGTGGGATTTTCAAAGTTCTCTTTCATTTTCATTCAGGTCCTCTGTCCCTACAAAGGCATCAGGCCAAGTTCCTATCAATCGGCCAGGCTTTGTAACACTTACTTATTCCCTTACTGAGTTTCAGCGTTCATCAGTGTCTTACACTACGCCTCATGTTAAACTGCATTCACAGGGAGCTTTATACCTCACACAAAAATGACTTCTGTAAACCAAATCCATTTAATCTATACTCTATAGTTGACGTGAAGATGCAGTTTTGAAATGATTAGTTGTTTTATTAAATTATTTTTGTAACTAAAGTAATTTAGCAGCAAATAAGTGTAAAGTCCTGGGAGGAACATCGGTTATAGCTTACACATGGATGTGACACCCCCAAGATCAATACAGAGTACTGGGCCAATCAGTCTAATGTTGCTTTAAAGCAGCTAGTTGCTCTTTCAGGCAAGATATTTGCTTTCTCTTTCAAGGTTCTGTCACCTCTTTCCGATTCCATCCTGGCAGAGAAGACAGTGATCGTTCTAGATGACCGGGTAACCATTACAGATCTAGGCGTACAACTAGTCTCAGGCTTGTCCATCTCCTTACAAGTCAGCAAAGGAAGCAAGAGAGCTATCGTTTCTACCACCTCTGCATATGATATTCTTCATACTCCGAAACAGGTATGATCCAAAATAGTATCTAGAATTAATTTTTATACATCTTTTTCATTGTATTTATCATAGAATTGAGACTCTAGATCATGGCAGAAAGTGTAACTATCTTTTTAACACTAGCAGTCTGCAGTAAGAAGACTTGCTCTGGTCAAAACATCCTTAAAAACGATATTTTTGCAAGTGTTCCTTAGTTCCCAGAAAAGGCTATCATCACTTGTGTATTTTGTGTAATCTTCTGTATTTGAAAGTGATGACAGAAACTCCAGCATACAGCATTCAGATGTGTTCTTAATGTAAACTGTTTCAAGGGGCTGAATGGGAACAGCATTTCAACACGTAACAGCTCTGCATGTTACATTATCACTGGCATTAGAACTGCAGTACTACAGAAATTCCCTATTGTAAGTCCTTTATAAAATTTATTAACCAGGACTTTGGAAATACTCATTATTTGGATTATTTTCACCATGAGGCTCTGGCATTCAAAAGAGGCTGCTCAGTTCAGACTGAAAATAACCTACATATTTGTCATCACCTATTATTACATTTAGATGCCTGTCTTTGGTAGTTCCTGAAAATGAGAGAAATGCCTGAGTAAGTGGTCCAGAGAACACAAATCTGTAAGAAGAAAATGAGGAGCAAAGCAGATGTTTTTTGACAAAAACCCTACAAACCAATGTTAAACTGTGTAATTATTTTGCCAGTGTCAAACAGACCTAAATATCTGAGTGTCTGATGTGTGCTCTCTTACCTGTCCCTTAACTTCCCACACTGTGCCTTCTCCCTGCAGGAAGCCATAGTCAGTGTGTGGATTCTGTTCAGCGATGGGTCAGTGACACCATTAGACATCTATGACTCCAAGGACTTCTCGATCACTGTCACCTCACTGGATGAGATGGTAGTGTCTACACACCAAAACCTTCAGTCCAGATGGCCTGTGGTGGTGGCAGAAGGGGATGGGCAAGGACCTCTGATTAAAATTGAAATGGTCATCAGTGAGCCATGCCAGAAGACTAAGCGAAAGAGCATTCTAGCTGTTGGGAAAGGAAACGTCAAAGTGAAGTTTGGTCAAAAAGATTCTGACCAAAAAGGAAGCACTAATGACATTGATGATACGGATAGAGATTTTAAAAGCCATGCAATCAATTCTATAGAGAAACCTGCTGAACAAGAGAGGACAGTACAAGAGTGGTTCAAAAACCACGAGGACATGTCCAGTCATGAGGACAATGCAAACAAAAGCACAACTTTCGTATATCCCATTGATCAGGAGTCCCTGGAGGATGGCCAGCTCCAAAATAACCCAACTGCCTTCACAGGTTTCCCTGTGCAAGTAGAAATACCAGGAGAAAACAATCCCAGTGATCTCACATTGACTTCAAGAGGATTAACAGATTTGGAGATTGGCATGTATGCTCTGCTGTGTGTTTTCTGCTTAGCAATCTTGGTCTTCTTGATAAACTGTGTGGCATTTGCTTGGAAGTACAGGCATAAAAGGTTTGCTGTGAGTGAGCAAGGCAATATCCCCCATTCCCATGATTGGGTCTGGCTTGGAAATGAGGTTGAACTGCTGGAAAACACAGTTGACATTTCGCTCCCGTCAGAGGAGTGCACTACCATGATTGACAGAGGAATGCAGTTTGAAGAAAGCAACTTTCTCCTTAATGGGAGCTCTCAGAAGACTCTTCATAATCATATCCTCAGATCTTCTGAGTACCTTTGTGAAAAAGAAGTTAAAAGTGAACCTATAAATCCTTCTGGGCCAAAGCAGAAGCGAGTAAAGTTCACTTCATATACAACAATACTGCCAGAGGATGGAGGCCCCTACACCAATTCAATTCTATTTGACAGTGATGATAATATTAAATGGGTATGCCAAGATATGAATCTTGGTGATTCCAAGGAACTTAGGGACTATATGGAAAGACTGCAAGACAATATGTAAAACTACTTTCTTATGTTTGTAATCACCTTTATGCCTTCTGTTTATGGATGGTGGAGCAGTCAGTCCAGTCAGCAATAGGAACAAGACAGCTCAACTTTGGAGTTACTGAGATGATAACCTGATATCACTGAGCAGGTACAAGAGGCTGGCTGAGTTAAACCTGTTTCACCACAAACCAGGATGTGCCCCTAAAACAGCTACCTGTAGGTGTTGGAGGTGTCACACACTATGGCTGTTTTTGTATACTGCCTGGTACTAGCAAAATGCTAATACAACTGCGCTCAGACTCAGAGGAGACTTCATTGTCATCTCTCATGATAAATGGTAAATCAGAAAAGAAAGGGATACTTGTTTGCATTGATTTTTCTAGTTGTCGTCCTTTGTAAAGCACAGTAGACATTTCTTGCTTACAGCCTGAAACAAGGCTTACATTAAAAGGGATCTGAATGAATCTAATTTTATTGCCTATGTGCAATGCAGCCAAGTAGTTGTCTTATTTTTTACAGATATAAAAAACCCCATGTGGTTAATTTCTTTTCCTATTGTTTATGAATATTATTTGACTTAGGAAACATTAAATATTTGCTTTGGAGGTTTCTTTTGGTTGTACCAAAGTGTAGTATGGTAATATTTATAATGATTTAAGTTTTCTGTTCATCTGCATCAGCCCCTAGAGATACCTCTTTCATCACCAATTATCTTTCTCCTTTTCTTATGGGTACATGGGTCGTTAGTATTTGAAACATAGAAAGGTATTAGAACTCTTACTGGGAAAGGGTTGTATCTTCTTACAGGGAAATGTAAATACAATAATAAACCCTGGAAAATAAAAATCAAGGAGTAACCCTGGGTTTACTTTTGTCATTGCTATTGTGAAAGTAACCTACAACAAAACAGCACATACTTCAAAGGAAACTGCTTTCCTGAAACAGCAGCGGGGTTGACAATAAACGTTATCATCAGAATAAGAAAGTCACATGCAGCATCGAAATGCAGAGAATAGGAAGGATATTTCCTAGCAAGTAAAAGCTTGGAGTCAGTGTTGCTCTGCACTAATTAGGACACCAACTGTAGAGTTCAGCAGGACAAAGAAGTCCATGCTCAACAGTTAATGTCCAGACATAGTCTAAAACATCTCTGACTGTAAAGACACTAAAAACTTTACACCACTTTACTTCATTAAAGAAGGGAAGAAGGAAAGAAAAGACACACTGGGCACATTACAAAGTGACGTGACTATTCTCAAGTTTAATAAGGGAAATATGCTGGAGATTCAAAGCTCCATTTCATATGCATTACATGTATTTTTGTACTGAAGGATGACTCAAATAAGTTGAAAATCACAGCTAGAAAAAAATGAATCTACATAATACTCAACAAAACCAATAAAGCACATGTTCTTGTGATGGATCCTGTGCAATAAACACAAGATCCAAATTACAACTGCCTTACATAACTTAGTTCGTGACAGGATTTGAACTCAGTTCTGCTATTAGAATGGACCAGACCACCTTAACCATGGGAAATCCTGCATTTGCAGCCTAATCCATAACTGGGAACAGGTTTAATGTAACTGCTGCAAAGTATGAGAATTTTAATGGTGAGTCTAGAAAGTGAGAACATCAGGCTTAGCTAAGTGATGAGAGACTTACGTTTGCTGGCACCGAACTGCACAGTGAGGGGATGGCATCTGTTATAATCTAATTTTAAGTAGAGAAAATAATAGAGCACACAGATACTTCTGTTTCATAAGGGATGCAGCACTTGTGCATCAAATGAAGTCTTGGGTTGTTTAACAAATGTTCCCTCCTCCTTAAATGATCCAGACCTCATAAGGAAATATTAATTCCTACTATGAACCTTATTACTACCAACATAAAAATCCCTTTTTAGAGTTTAACATCTCTTTCCATCACGTTATTTTGTATGTGGCCCAACCATAAAGCAAGAGTATTGTCTGCACAATAGTGAGTATAAATCAATCACAAATAAGTTTAGTCTGGAAATCAGAGGGAGCAGCTTGCTGATGGCAGTTGCAGAGGGCAAACAGCAGAGCTATTTTCCTGAGCACATACCATCAGTTCACCAGTGGAACTGTGATCTCTCAGCAGTGTACTGGACTCCATGCCCTGTTTCTGCACTGTGGCTCAGTACACATGTGGATGCTGACCTCTCCTTGTCAGTGCCACAGAGGGAGACAATAAATGGATGCCTTTGTCGGTGTGCAGAGCTGCTCTTTGACTCATTAATAGCCAGTGGAAACCAACAACTTTATTTACGTGGTCAGGAAATGCTCAAGGACTATGACTTGAAAGACTGAAGATGATCACTAAGTCAGAGTGCTCACCACTGGCACATTGGTGTGTCCTTGAACTTGTACCTGAGGCCTAACCCCTACTTGTACCTACCAGTGGCTGTACATTCAGGCTGCACACTTAAGTACGTGGGGGAAGGACAGCCCTGTGTGCAGTGCGGTCATTGCTAGAAGCCACCAGAATCTGTCAACAAGGAGAAAAAGAATCTGCAACTGCAGCTCATACAGCCTTTCTTTTTTGGTTTGGTTATTTTACATCCCATGTTGAGACATGCAAGTTCTTACATGGAAAATGGCAATACAAAAAACCAAAAGAAGTGAGAATTCTGTTCTCAGTAATTACACCAGTAAAGCAGAGCTATTCTGGACTTACGCTGCTTTAAGCACTTTGCTACTTCTTACACAATTGAAAAGAATTTAGATGAACAGATTCAATACAAAATACGGTTCTGAGCTAATCAGTCCTTTAAAAATTAAATAGCTTTAATTTCAAAATTGTGACATACTTGGAGTAAATTTAATTTAAAATTATTTTAAACGCCCCCACAATTTGCTGATTCACCTGAACTTTTTTTAATTCCTCTTTTAAAATCAGGTATTTTATTCATAGAATATATAATATTTCTTTTTGCTGTTAAATGAACAGCACTTATACATCGATAAAAGAGTCTGTGCTTTCGAGAGTACAAAGCAAAGGCTGCCACATATGATCAACAGGCGCCATGTGTATGTATGTATGCAGGAAACTAGGACTGTCTAAAAGAGCACATCCAAACTACTCTGACAGATTAATTAGCATTATGCTTCAGTAGGTGCCCAGAAGAGCAACACCTGTAATTTACTGCTGAACAAACCCAGCACGTCTAGAGAAGACGCTGTGTGCCAGCTGTTGAGGAAGGACAGCGCGCACTGTCAGCACACAGAGCAGGAGACACCCAGGCAAAGAGTGGATTAATGGAACACGGGGAGTTTGCAGACCTTAAAAATAAAGCTGATGCCACCTTTTGTAACGAGAGTGAGTGATTTATGGCAGCTGCACAGTGGCATAAAAGAACAGAGAAGCCAGTAATTCTCACCTGTGCAGAAGGTTTTCTTTCCGTTGGCCATCACGCACAGCCCAGCTCCGTGTGTCTCTACCTTCTTCCCCAGTCAAGCAAGAACGAACTTAGGAAACCAGGGCCCTGCTCTCCTCTTGACGTAGAACCACAGAGATTAACGTTTTGAGCTGCTGTTTCTTAATTCATACTGGGGAATGTACAAGAAAACCTTACAGCCATACGACAGAGTACAAACAGTCCATTATTCAATGGAACCCCTGTATTTCAAGGTAGAGTACCCTATGAATGAAATAACTTTTTATAGCGGATATGCTCTTTTCTGAAATATAAATCATGTGCACTACATTGAAATACACTGCAGTGTATTGTGAAATGCATACATTAACTGCTGAATCTATAACACTGAATATGTATATACATCACACCCAAGGTATTTATACAATATAATAAGTCTTAGATGTATAACATAATGAATTCTGTTCAAAATAAACTGTAAGTTAAGACAATGAAAGAGAACTTTTATATCTGTGTAATCTGTATGCTGATTAAGTTATTCAAGCCTCAGTTTCCATCTTTAAATGTGCTCTTAAAAAATCCTTATTTTCTATAGGCAGATGTCTGAAATAAAGACTTCACTCTTCAGTAAAGAAGCAACTGAAAGTCTGTGAAAGAAACAGATTCTGCTGGAGAAATAAACATAATGTTCATGGTTTTTTAACACTGACTAAACCATTCACCATTTATACTGGTCAGGGTGATCTGCTGGTTGGGTGGAGGGAGATGTGTGCCTGCAGGTTGAACAGTCAGTTGGCAGAATCACCAGCAGGTGGAATGCTCCTGTGCCTCCTTGATCAAAGCAACACAAATCACACAGTCCAGGGATTTCACCCACCTTCCTGGCAAATGGTGTCCCAGCCCCCTCTTCCTGCAGCAAGTGACCCCTTCCCAGCACCAAACGTAAGGCGCAAATGACCTACTAAATGACCACTGGCTTGCAGAGAGGTATTTCTGTATTCAAAGGTAACAAATTTCACCCATGTGTGACTCATCATACATCAAGTATTTGATTCAGGGGTCTGAATTTCCTTACCTTCCCATTAGTATCAGTCTCAAAACCATTAAGTGACCACTGACTTCATCACAAGGGCTGCAGGACAGGAGCTTGCTAATGTCAAAATAGGAAATTGAGCCTCAGATTTTAGCTTTTGCTCAAGGTTTTGGAGGTGGTTGCAAAAGCAGAAACACAAACTCTCCCAAAACCTCCCAGAGTGATGGGGCCTCCCACAGACAGTGCAGTGCCAACATTCAGGAGGTTACTCCATCTTTTTTCTGCTTGCAGCTGGGCCACGTTTGAGAGCTGACTGTACAAACTCACTGGAAAGGTATGGGCTGCTCTTGTGCTAGTGGGAGCAATTCAACATCACCTGAATGATTTAATGATCACTATTGTCATTTCTCAAGTATTGAGTTGTGGTTTTATATAAAGTCAATTAAATGAGTGGATTGAAAACTGTAATGTAGGAAGTGCCTCAAAGTACCTAAACTTTAATGTGCATGAGACACCAATTCCATTTGGTCACAAGAACAGTAAAATAAGAAACATTTTTCATAAAGGACACTCTTTCTGTATGTACTGCCAGTTATATTTGGTCCCTGTTTGACCCTTACAGTGACACTCTTCCCCTTAACAGCATCTGACTAAAGAGATGCCAGTAGATCTACTTACACTGCAGTACTCCATTCAGTGTAATGAAAGGGATCAAACGATGAGCTTTTACAGAAAAACAGTCTTTGCAGTTATATTTTACACACACACACACACACACACACACACACACTCTAAACTGTTCAAAACGACTATTTACATGTAAATTTTAACTGCCTCTCTGTGTGTGCTGTGTAATGGAAAATAATTACCTGCATCCACCTGGGAAAAAACCAGCCCAACAAATACAGCTTTTTTGCCTCCCAAAAAAGTCAGTCCCCAGGATTTGGCAGGCAGAAGGCCCACACAGTGATATTTGCCACAGATTAAATAGGCCACATCCCGGAGGCTGTCTCAGCTGAAACTCCCACTGGTCTTGTTAGGAGCTGGACTGAGGCAGGACCAGACAGTTGCCAAGACAGGTCTGGAGCTTGAAAGGTTGGCGATGTCCTCATGTCACACAAACTGGACCCAATTGGTAGTGCCTCCAGCCAGTACCAAGCAGGCCACATGACACATTGCAGTACGTGGTATTCATGGAGCTGAAGCTATTAATTCTACACACTCCCAATCTACCCTGAAATTTTATCCCTGAGTTATTTCCTGTGCTGAAATAGCACAAGAGCAGAAGTTACAGTATGCTGTGAGTAGGAAATATTCCTGGTCCCACAGGAATCGTGATGGCTTTAACTATGATCAGGATTACCTGATATTCCAGGTACCACTATGAGGCAAACCGAAGCCCACAGCAGTTGTACTGCCCAAAACCTGACCCAACCTGTTCTATGTATAAAAATCTGCTGATTATTGTTCCAGACTTCCTTTTCTCTGAGTATATGTGCCAGTGGACATTAGAGTGTCTGTATTACCATGTATTTTGTTCATACAGTGAAACTAGTACTGTGTAAAATGGATTTTTTTAGGTTTTGCTTTTTTAGACAGTTCTAGCTTAAAATGGAGAAAAAGTCCATTAAAATGCATACTAATTCTTCTTGGGAAGGGATCCATACATTATGCACACCACACTGATCTAGATATCAGACAAAACACACCATCTAGTGTGGATTAATACACCGTCTAGTGTGGATTAATGTCAGACCTTACCTCTGAACTGAAGTTTGTTTTATAGTTGAAGTTCATGGTCTGTAATCTTTGCAGTGATTCATCACAGCAAACACCACCTATCATGGAAGGTGCTTAAAAACCCAGAAGCTTGAGTTAATTGTATCTTCTTTAAAAAGAATAAACAAACAGAGACCTAAAACCCCCATAACAGAAGCTGCTCTCTGAAAAAGCACGAGGCGGCATTACTGTTCATTAGGAATTAGAAACATATTAAAACATTCAAAAAATGACAACATATATAAAAAGATGTCACTTACTATACTGTAGGCTATAAATCAGCCTTTCACTTGAGGTAAAACACTCCTCCTTCCATGGAAAATAAATTCTGACAATTACTTTTATTTCCAATAGCTAGATTGAGAGCATGTTTTATTATCAGTTTAATTCACTTCTGGTATACAGTGAGAGGTCAGAGTCAATACCCAGAC
This sequence comes from Neopsephotus bourkii, assembly GCF_033783945.1. Taxonomy (NCBI): domain Eukaryota; kingdom Metazoa; phylum Chordata; class Aves; order Psittaciformes; family Psittacidae; genus Neopsephotus; species Neopsephotus bourkii. Next base: position 3,378,821 of record NW_026901291.1, on the reverse strand, counting down.
AAGCAGACAAACTATGTAAAAAGCCACCTACCTAGTGCAAGAAAACTGAACTACAGAACTAATAACTCTTTGCCTAATCATAGCTAAGCACTTGTTAATGTTTCCCCCTGGTTTATTTAAACTGGGTATAGGTATCTCTTTTTAATTCCAGGGACAGTAGATAAGACATATTGATACTATGCTACATATGCATGTAGCATACATGCATACATATGGCATCACTACTAATATGTAGCTGATAGCACTAAACTGGCCAATTTAAGTGAAAATGTTGCAGGATCTTTAAAAAAAACAAGATTAAAAAAAATTCAAATCACTCACTTCCAACAGCCTGATTAAAAAAAATTCAAATCACTCACTTCCAACAGCCTGATTTACAGACAGGTTACAAGAATGTCAGTTACAACAATCTCTTTTTCTAGGGGAGTTTAGCAAAGACTGAAGAGATTGATACAAACCAAGCACAATGAAGAACTTTATCCAAAGCCAGAGGATGTTAATTCCATTGACATCAGTTGCTGACTAGAAGGGGTCAGCTGGAATCCCACCCACTCTGCTGGAAACACAAAAGCCTGCTCTGTTGTAAGCACTTCAAGCCACTGAAGAGGAAAGACACGCTGGTACTGCTACCCCCTGACCTTACCTAAGCCTGCCTGCAGAACAAGAGAAGGGGGCTGCACAAATGGCAAACAGGCATGCTACGCTCTTTTTGACTTATAACCTTCCAAGCAGGAAAGGGGCAAGGGCTCAGCAGGGGCTGGCAGAAATCAGAGACTGCCCAAATACCGTGAGGTTGAAAATAGCCATCATACTGTGTATGCTGTGTTGACTCTTGGTTAGCTCTGGCCCACTGCAGAGGAGGGTTGCTCAAGTCCTTTTCTGGCTTTAAACCATCTCTAATGCATCACTCTAACTTAGCAAATTGTTTAAAAGCACACACCACCAAAACACACACTAGGAAAAGATTTCAGGCTTTTAGGGTTTATGCCAGAAGAAGCTGAGCACGTAACTTAAGCCATTTAATTTGCTGCCCTACAAAAGCTGCATTCCTCTAGATAAGCCTTCTAAAAGCCAAAGTTTCTGAGGGCATTCCCTAATTTGAAGGAGTCCATTTTCCCACACTTCTTTCTGTTGACCCCACCAGCAGAAAAGTATATTGAAAATGAAAAGCTGGCAGCTTACCTGATCGCAGCAGGGATGGAATGAGCCATTTCGGGATTCCCGATTACTTTTCAAAGAGAAAGATGCTGATGTACTCCAAGATTCATGCAACCACTCCACTGCTGGGATGCTGTCCGAAGTGACAGGGAGCTGAGTGTCCTTAGGGGGACATGCCTGTGGGCAGAGGTGGATGTGAAGTACACCAGAAACTCGACAGTGGCAACACAGGAGGAGAGAAAAACTTCTCAGTAAGCCAGCAGCCTGGTGTGCTGGTGAGGAGTCTGCACATCAGTAACAAAGTACAAACCAGCCAGCCCTTTGCTTAAACAAGTTTATCATACACCCAGGAGCCACTGTGGCATTCCTGAGACAACAGTTTCCACTTTCAACTAAGCTTCATTTAAATAAGGACACTTGACATAGTATTTCTGAAGGCAAACATGGATCAAAGCAAGGATTTTGCTGTATGTTCAGCTGCTATTTGACTGCACTACCTTTTTTTTTTTACTGCAGCTTACACTGTTATGCTCTTGGTCATTGTCAGGAAATGCTAGTGATCTGACTCAGCGCTGTGTGTACCAGCAATCCAAACAATGGAAGTATGTTTTTGCCAATGTAATACAGTTTGTAAGGGAACTAGTTCCTTTGACTTGCCAGAAGGTGATGGAATGTCCCTACCCAGAGTCATACCAGTGTTTGGGGCTGCCTTTTGCCTTCATTTTCTGACATTCTGAAATATGAAAATTTTGAAATTACTTCATATAAAACCTTGGAGGCACTCAATCTGGCCATAAATTTGGACTCAGAATTATGCTTATGTTCACAGGCTCTTTTTTTAGCAAGGATACAGGAGTCTCTATTATAGAAGAATCATAGAATGGTTTGGGTTGGAAGGGACCTTAAATTAGATCATCTAGTTCCAACCCCAAAGAAGTTGTTCCCCCCACCCTTAGGACCTGAACTGGCCTCTAGGAAACAACGCTCTTTGTATTAAAAATTCAAGCCAGATAGGAAAAAGGCTAGTATGACTCACATTTAAATGCTCTGGATCTGCAGGTCACATAGATGGGAAGTGTTTCTGCAGTCGGCAATTTTCATGGGTTCAGAAAAATATTCTACCATCTTTGTTGGAAATCCCTTTCATGAAAGGTAACATCACGCAGCACTCTATTTTCTTCCTGCCAAGAAAGGAAAAATAGGGGTTAGAATCACTGAGGTAGCCACATCAGTACAGACACTGGGAATAGTTGGCATTTTCTCAGTTACATCATCACATAGTCTGTAAATTATGCATCATGCAATTATCTGCACACTGTAAAAGAGAAGACAGAGGAAGAGATTCACAGCTTGCTTCTTTTTTTCATGAATGGGGCAAATGTGTTAGTAGTGTGCCAGATCTCCTAATTACTTAAAACTGTAAGCTTTTAGCTGGATCTATTTCTGCCTGGTTTCATGTCTTCTAACACTGCTTTTATACAGAGGTTGTCTTTACCGTGAGACTTGTCTTTGCAGTCAGGGAAAAAAATGTCCCAAACAAAAGATGTTGCAGTTGTGTTTCTGCACTGCAGCAGCCCCAAGAAAGGCAGCAGTGATGGACCCTTCTGCTGTTCAGGAAGAGCACACAGGCAGGAAGAAACACAGCAGATACCAGAGTCTTGTCTCCTTGAACAGTGCTAACAACGGTCTCCAGACTCAGTTGAGACTGAGGTCCCAGTAAAAAGCTATTCAGATTTTCTAATCGTCTTTGGCATTTACATACGTTTTGACATCTCTTACAGTACCCAAATACCTTTAACAATCTTTTAAGGAGGAAGAAGACTAAATCTTCCTGAAAGCTAACAGGGCTCATGTTCCCAGGTGCCCCTGGGTAACATGCTCCAAAATATCATAAATGATTTATGACCTTGACCTACCAGTCAGGCAGCAACGACTTAGTCTAATTTGCAGGGTTTTTGCTTAAGTATTACAGCAAGAAAAGCTTATCAGAGCCACAACAACAGATACCTCTCACTTTGCCACTTATACTGAGAAGCATTTGGTTCAACTACTTTGCTATTGAGCAGTATTAGCTTTGTTCCCTTTCCAGCAAAAGAGGGCACTTGTCCATACACCTAAATTAGAAAACACATGCTCTGGCATTTCTATTGTAGTCATAACTTAGCGATCCATTAAATATGAACCAGTTCACTGAACAGAGAAACTAAAATGATAAACAAACTCCCAAATTAGTAAAAAAAATAATAAAAATAATGCTTTGGGCAACAGCTTTTTATTTTTAACTCCCAACTCAATGAATGCATCCAATTAGTTTCAAAACCATGCATCTGCTTCCTCCTTCTCTTTTGGAGCAGAGATGCCTTTCCAAAGAGTGGAAAAGCTACTTAGCACTGGGAAGACCAAATCTCAAGTAATTTTTACAGTTCTGGACGCCGCCCTATAAGAAAGACATGGACATACTGGAGCAGGACCAGTGAATGGCCACTACGATGATTAAGAGACTGCATCAGTTGACACGTGAGGCCAAGCTCAGAGCTGGCACTGCTCTGCCTTGAGAAGTCTCAGTCTCTCAGGAGCAATTGTAACACCTGTAAGCACTGGATGGGAAGGAATAAAGAAGATGGACCCAAATTATTCTTCAGACTTTTCAGCGAAGGGACAAAAGGCAAAGGGCACTAATTGAAATACAGGAAAAAAACGAGGTAGTAAACACCTGACACTCAGGTATGTCACAGGCAGGGGAGAACTGTGCTTTGCTGTGTCCCTAATGAACCAAACACACTGCAAGGAACAAAGAACTAGGAGTAACCCAAACTACAGAAAGGAAAATGTCACTACAAGAGCCCTAGCCAACATTAGCTGCTATACATCTTGATAGCTATTATTAACTATGCAACCAATGGGTGCTTAGTACAGAGGGTGTTTTGTGCAATGTAACACAATTTTAGATTGTTTCCTGAATTACCATCTAGTACTAAGAGGCAATGTACAGACACATATGGAGACAAGAAACCTCACAGAAGCTAGGGAGTAAATGCAATGCCGAGCGAGAGCTCAATACATCTCACACTGTGTCTGCAGGGAAAGGGGCTTTTTTAAGGTTAGCTGCACAGTGGTTCTGGTTAGGTCAAGGCTATGAAAGTGTGTGAGTGAAAATCCGCTGCACACTGGTGCTGGGTAGGTCTAAGTGCTTTTAAGGGTGTGCATTATGGTCCTGTTATACTGTGTTTGGAAAATGTCTTAAGCCACAGAGGCAACAGCAGGGTGGAAAGAGGAAGAGAGTAAAGGCATCATGATTCAGTGCGAGTTCAATGCTAGTTCAGCCTCTGCAGAGACATCTGTGTCTGAGGACAGCTCTAACAAAGAATGGTATTTTGGAAGCCAGAAGAGCCTGGAGTCATGATGGTCTGAATATGACAGCTCTAAATAAAGCTGGCAGGACTTATTTCTGCTCCCACAACTGCTCACCATGAAGGTACAATAGATAGCATCCCATACTGTTCACCCCTTGAGGAATGCTGCATACAGAGCTCTCAAGCTGGTATGGCCTCCTTTTGACAGTGGCTTCCATGAAATGCTTTCTCCCCTCTCTCTGTAGGTATGCACTACTGCCCAAGGGAGCAGAGCCCTGGCTGGCCGCAAACCATCTGTCTTCTCTTGGCTACAGATTCCCCAGCAGCAGCAGAGCAGGACCCAGATCAGACCACACTGCTTGGTTGGTTCCTCATGGCATGTTCTGACTGTCTGATTTAAGATGTTACAAAAAGGGCTATTTTTAGTGACACATTTTGTGCATTTGCCTCCTACAGAGGCCGCCTACATTTGGTGCTTCACTGACCCTGTTCTAATGTTGGATGCACCTTGGACGTCCCTCTCTCCTTTGGTGTAATTTCAGGATAAATTAGAGGAGACGATATCAAGTGAGTTTTTTGCATCCCTTTGCAAACACATATCATCTGAGTGGAGCTGCAATGAGCCGTTGACAGATTATTTTCTGAGTAGCTCCTACTTTTGTGTATGCCATACTCAGGTGTTAGCATGTCCTGGCACACTTGAAAAGGTAAGCAGCGCTTTTTGCCACCTTCTCTAGGTATTTCTGGACTGGTTTTGTTGAGATAAGAAGGTCTTTTTCTAGCCCCCTCCACTTTTCTTCTTCAGATACTGTAAGAGGCATAGCAACTTTACTAATTTATTTGCAGAAACCACTGAAGATTGCATTTACTGTGATCAAATCCCCTTAAGTAAAATATAAACCACTACTTCTCTAACTGTAAAGCCTAAATCAATAATGGACATGAAATCATCAAGTTTAATCTCAAACATAGTGAAACCAAGTAATCACTCTTCTTGATATAAAACTAATTCTGTTTGACAATAAAATACTACTATTCTGTGCCATAAACCAATGGAACAAATAACTTTCTTAACCCTGACAGTTGCTGTCCAGAATCATTACATCTCCTCTCCTTAGCGATCAAGCATGTCACTATACTACCGCTTCAGCTCAATTCCCTTTCTATAAAGCACATCACCTGCATCAGAACTTTGAAAGTATTTCCTTTTAAGAAAAGTGTTACGGTATCTCCTCTTCCTCCTATTTGCCAAAACAACACAGGCTGTACAAGAAACACACAAACAACACTGAGGATACTCCTTGGCATACGGCTGGATTGTTTCTCAAGGCTAAGTGTCGGCGATGAATCAATCTGAGCCCCAAATGCAGGTATCACAAAACCCATAATCAACAGCAGTGAGGCTGAGGTTTCTTACAAATGGGCATCAATATAATTTTTCCAGGAACTGCACATTCCCCTCCGATGCTGGCAAACAATGACTCAGAATTCGGAGGGGTTTGCCACATGGGCTGCTTTGTAGGCTGGTGCCTAAAATGCTACAGCATTCGTTAGTACACAGGAGACTGAAACACATGCCAACACCCAGCCCAGCACATATGGATGTCTGCAGGCACATGTTAAGAGTACCTGGCCATATTCTTGTCATGTTTCTCTTAATTAGAGCTCCTTGTGTAGTCTTCACGCCAAGCCCATAAATTCCTGATGTCATTGATAAATAATACACCTGAAAACCAAGACACAAAAGCTGCCTCAGCTGCCCATACACTCCAAGGCCTGCTGTTACAGAAAACTGAGCCTCGTAATCTTTAGGGCGATAGGCAACTAAAAACCAAAACACTATTACTCCAGAAAACACGAGTATTATCTAAGTAATAACTTGTCCTTGCAATAAAATGGAGGGCAGGCCAACAGAGTGGGAAGAAGGATCAACTGAGCAGATGCACCCAGCCAAGGCTACAAACAGAGAGAGCTTCTCTGCTTTGCAGGGGATGGGAGGGTAAGTAATAATATGTATGTAATAATGTACTTCCAGGTGTTTGCTAGAGAAAAGCTAACTGTTTGCCAGATCACATGTCACATGCATCAACAGAAAAGTTTAGAGGATATAAACAGTTCTATTCCTTGAATTTCCTTGCTCTACAGTCATTGAATCAGGAGATTCTTGTTATTACTAACTTTGTATCACTGAAGTGTTGCTGCATTGAAGAAGCTTTTCAAAAACATGCATTTTTTAAGATGCAAATATGCACCAGGATCTCAATCATTTAAAATAGTGAGAGGGACCACACTCCTTTTAACTGTTAGCATTTAACCACTGGGTTGTCTATATACAGCCACAAATCAAATTAGGAAGACTATCTGAAACAAGATCTGCAGGTCTTCTCACCAGTCCTCATCGGTTCCCAGTTGCAACTGGAAGAAATTACGTGATAATCACCTTATAAACTCTCAAATTTTGGTAACGTCTTCCATGCTTGCAATACTATTTTAAAGCATGAAGCCATGACACGCTTTTTAGAGTAGAAGCAATGTCCAGTTCCTTTTTTCCACTACTGGCAGAATAGCTCACATTCAGATCAGCACTAGATAGATCCTTCAGTTTCCCAAGCTTTCAAAGCTCTGGATTTTCAAGAGGCTCTGCTTACATTCAGACATCACAGGAGTGTAGAGCTAATTCAAGCAGCTGTGATTTACCTGTCTAGCATAGAGTCCCTGCTCTTGAAATCTTCACTCAGGGGGTTATTATTTTTGTCAAAACTCTTCCAGTGAGTAACTCCCCATAATAACAGCCAGGCCAAAGAGCAGAGCCTGATCCAAGTCAAATCCATTCCCATACAAGTCTATGAAAACCTGATTATCTCAGTGCTGAAATTCTGGGGTGGAAGTTAGTGAACAAGAGCCAGGGGCTGTTATCATCTTGTTAACGTCAAAGCTTGATTTCTTCCCCATCCTTTCAGTATTTCTGAAAATGCACACCCTGTCAGAGTCCTTGATAACAGTTCGGTATCTCTCAAGCTGAGAAGTTTTAATATTCTGTTGCTTGGATTTTTTTCCCAGCACTTCTTAATTTTTATGGAAAAAAATATTTGATATGGTCATTTTATTGTGAAAGGAGGAGCAGGAACATGTGCTATTTGTGCGCAAAAGTGTTGTAATTTCATAATTATAGATTTTGAGGGGTAACTAAGAGGAATGAATAGCTTTGAAACAGAATGGGCTTTACATTCTGTGCAGGTAGGATTCGTTAATTTCATTTTTTGCTTGGGCCTTGATGTTTAGATTTAGGAAGATCTTAAAAATGGAACAATCAAAAGTCTAATCCCTTGTCAGAGAAAAAAAAGAATGCCTGTTTTTTTACACTTGCAAATGTATTCAGAGTGATAGTGTAGATGTATAATTATAAAGATTCTGAAAGATCATGAATTTAGTATTTTAAACAACATGCCAGATTTTAAATGACAATTATGGCTTTCTATGGTTCAAGAATCAGCATGCTGCTTCTCTTCTGTTGGAGAAATACTCATCAGCACCATGATGGCATTCTGGCAGTAATTACTTTGAGCTTAGTCAGAAATAGATTTCCAGCATTACCTATCACAAATGATGCAGCAACCTGTCTGGCACTGAGGTAGAGCTTGATCCCTCTTCCTTGAAAAATCATCCTTCCCCCCTCTTTCTGTTTTTATTTCCTTCACTGGACTGGTCCTCACAAAGCTGGATACATTTACAGTTTGGGCAGGTGGAACAATGCAGTCCTACCACTAGCACTTTGCTGTGCCCAGGAGAGCATTTGTCCTAACCAGGCAGTCATCTGAGGAAGGGAACGACAGAAAGGGAAGTGGGGATTGCTTTTCCCATAGGCACACTGAGCTCCATATTGAACTGGAAGCATGTTTTCCAGCTTTCCAACATGTTCCTCTTTTATAAGAGGACAGAATCAGAGCTGATAAGACACCTACTCGACAATATTCAAACACCCTGGTGGTAAAAACGCTCATGTCTGCAGTGGGAGACCTAGACTCAAGGACTGTTTTTGAAGTGGAGCTCTTGACTTCTACCTGATTCTCCTGATAATCCATCTGTTCTTCTTGCACCAGACAGTTATTCTTCTCAGCTGTGCCACTGTCTACTTGAGAAACCTTTCCCAACAAAAGATTAATCAAAAGTGATGTGTCCCTGTAAATCCCAGTGTGTTTGCACAGACAGTTCTAAAGAAAATGACCAAGACAAGCTGCAACGTTATTTCCCACAAGTGCAGCAGGAAGCTCCAATTCTGTTTTCTATATAGCAACAAGCTCTTTCACTATATTCTTTTCTCAAATTGCTATCTGCCCTAGTCTGAACTGTCACAGCACACTACACACTGTTTTACACCATGCCCAGTCAGAAAATCTGATGTTTCTTTGGTGCTTTTAATTACTGGTGTTGATAAATGCAATAAGTTCTAGTGGGTGTAAATTACACACAGATCTGTAAACAAATGGTATGGTTACTATACACAGTCTATCACTGTCAGCCACAACTTGCTCTCGTGAGAGCAGAAAAAACTTAGAAGTACTCAGCCCTTAGGAATGGTGTATATTTGCTCATTCATATGGATCAGCAAACCATCTGTGATAGTGTCAAATAGGCCACGTAAAAAAAGGGAAAAGTCTCCCCAGCTCCCAGGTGATGTTTCTACACCTGAAAAAGGCTGGTTTGTTTAAGCAAAATGTTCATTTAACACCACAATCACACTGAAATTTCACTGAAAAATACCTGAAAGGAAATGTTTTAATTAGGTTTCCTTCAGGGATGGGAAGAAAACATGTTTAAAGGTCTTTTAGAAATTAAGGTTTTATTCTGATTTCTGAGTCTCAAATGGAGGTTTCCTATTCTCCTCCTTCACCTCAGTAAAATTCTTGGCAAGAGAGATATTTTGGAGAGAAATTTCTAAACCACGTGTTTTTTTTCCCACTTTAGAGTGAAATCAACATGGGATTGTCTAAATTTCCTAAAAAGCCCAAATTCTGAGTTTCAGCTAATGTTAAAAAGCCCTTCTAGTTATTGAGCCAAATACAAAGCCTGGTGTAACCCTGCCATGGTAACTGAACTGCTCCAAGAGTAGCCTTGACTCTGTTTCCTCACCAAATGCAAGAAACTAGGGTCTGGGCCACTGTGGTTGGAATATGACAGAAGATACCTGCATGAAAGAACTGCCAGGACCTTTACTCCATGTTTTTAGGCATGATATAAAGAGGCTGCGCAGGTTACCCACCTGTGATTAAGTAGATTCCAGCACCTGCTGAAAGCTTTGCTCAAAACAGGATAAATTTTTAAACCCTCCAAATTGACTCTGCAGCTGTAGAAGGTTTCTCTTTCTTTTATAAAATATTGATAAAGTGGGAGCAATATTCTGCAGGGAGAAAAGATCAGCATTAAAAGCTAAATCTCTACCTCCTAAGCAGCTACCATTTTTTATGGGAGTTTTTCATGGATTATTCTTAATGGCTTATCTTCAAAACCTCTGTGTTGGCTGTTTTTCCTGATGAGGATCCTGACTTTCCACAGCAATGATGCGAGTCATCTTGTGCACTTTGGAAGGCTATGACAATGTAGGCAAAACATGTTGTGAACATCTTGCGACACAGATCACAAAGTTCATAACAAGTTCTGCTTTCCCCCATTTTAACTCCAACATGCCGATTTCAAATTTCTCCTAAAGAGAAACTTTTCCCCTCTGATTTGTATTTTCTGCTATCCCACTACCCTTCTAGGGTCTACATGGCCACAAACAGGGCAACCCAGACATAACAAAGCACCTCAGAGGAATTTAACTAGTGTTTTCCAGTGGTCCAGGAAAGTTTAATCTAAGTCTTTATCCTAATCCGAACCTGCAGAGATTTTTTTTTTTAAATCCTCTCCTCATAATTATTGTTCACAGTTAATACCACAGCAGTACCCAGAATATAGCTGGTTGAGTATTTTCCAACAAAATGCATTTCCAGAAAGTAAAGCAATTGAAATTGCAGCTTAAAATGAGATCAGATTGGCTTTGATGGGTTTTATGGGAAGGCTGGTCAAGCCTGGGATAGAATTTATGGTTAAAACACAGAGCAAAAGTACAACCTGACTGAGGTACACAGTAAGGAACCAGCCTCTGCCCTGAAGTACTGTCATCCCTGTCTCATAAATAGAGAACAAGCCAAGTGATATGTGGTCATATGCAGAGTTTCAACCACAAAGAACTAAACTCAGAACTTCAGGACCTTGTTCAATGTCTTTCACATGAAATCATCATTCAAATGCCTTCTAGCTGACCGGCTGCCTAGCACAAGGTCATACCATAAACTGCAAACAAGCCTAAGGATGAAACCATTGATCTCCTGTTTCTAGTTTAGTTATCTGTTACACACTCGTTTACAGTCAGATTTCTTCTGCTTTTATTACTTTGTCAAACAACACACTTTTTTCTTTAAAACAAGTTTCTTTTCCCTCTGGTGTAACAATTAATGGTATTTGAAAAGATCACAGATGGGTGAACAGGCTTGGAGAAACCAAAAAACAACCTCTACCAAAATGTCCAAAATGTGTGAAGCGATCCTGTCTATCTGATGTTAGATAAAAATGCAAGTACTCACATTTCCAAACTAGAGCTTGTTAGAATTCTTTTAATTAAAAACATGAGAAACTTTTGCTGTCTGTACACTTGTTAAATATTTCAAAATGTCATCTTTGAATTATCAGATTATCCTCAAAATTTAACCCGTCTCAGCTGCTTAATTTTCATCCATTCCAATGTTGTTCATGTTTCCATAACATAAATTACTTGTCATTTCAATTGTACTTATCATTTATGTTTTTAGGCTGAGCTACTGAGAAACTCTGTATGTTGCTAAAGCAGTTCTGACTGAAGAAATGTAGAGAAGGATCAAGGACAGATCCATTCACTTTTTTTCCTGTCAGAACTAGTTTTCCAATGGAAAATTCAGTTTCAAGCAATAGCCAATTTCTGCAGAAAAAGTTGTTTTCTCACTGAAAAGATGAACCATCAAAACAGTGTATTTTGATTCTGAAATACTGCAATTACGCTCTGTGAGAACTGTATTCATTTGCCTTTTTTCTATTCTCCTCTATGACTCCTGGCCTACATCTTCCAGGATGTGGCACAGACTCTTGGCAGACAATTCATTACCTACGTTCTGGTGAAGAACATCATAGGAAGCCTGACCCTGGAACTAACACTACAGAGAGTGGTGAATTAGGACAAGATGCAATGCCTATGAAAAATCAACACTGCAATAAGATACATAAAGATATATATATATAGGTAAAATTAATCTAAGTAATACAGAGAAAATTCATTATTTCAACCTTTCACTGAAAATTTCACACTTTCAAAGGAAGATAAATTCCACTTTGTTACTGAATCCAGGTAAAGATTCCATTTATAATGCTGAATTTACTCCTTCCTTAACTCAGGAGTAAATTCAGGACCAAAATGCTGCAATGAGATTGTTTTGGGTGTATTTCCATTGCATGTTCATGCTCTGAATTCTCAATTTGGTTCCTGCCACTACTGAAGACTTAAATCTGATTTTTGAATACTCCACTTTCCGACACGTGCCAGTCCCTCAAGGGCTAGCTTGTGCAGATGACTTCTAACCCAGGCATATATGCTGTTTAAATGCCCCTCAGCCACTTCATCTAACATTGCAACTACCCTCCTTCTGACACTGTCATAGGTATATGTGGAACTTTCCCTACTCCCCATCTGCTGTCACCTACGTTTATAACTGAGCAAAAGAATTTCTCACTCTTAGCCCTACTATGCCTCCACCTCACAACTTCTCAAGTTTAAGCAGTGAGAAAATAATGTGATCAGCCCTCCATACCTCACTTAGCTGCGCACACAAGGGACAGCACAACCAGGGGCAGGAAAGCAGCCTCCATCACTCAGTTTTAGCTGCTATGTAACCACAACTTAGAATTTACTAGTTCCCTTCCCTTCTACTTCTGGTTGCATAATAGCAGACTTTTTGATGTAGGACTATACTCTGAGAAGCATTTAAACTGTTACTGTTAAATTGGCCTGTCTGCTAGCAGAAGTGTCTAGGGTAGCAGGAATACTGCCAAAACATCACGATGTTGCAGCAAAACACTAACAACACTTATCCAAGACTTGTAAATCACATTGCAAAGATCACAATAAGTTTACTAAATGCTAAACTTCTTGTTAGAGCTGCACTAGCAACTCTATTTCAGGCAGAAAATACTAGGGCCAGCCAATCTGAGAGCTATGGTTTTACACCAGGTCTCCGGTCTTACTCATACGGTATCAATGAACACATCCTCTTGCTCCACAAAGAAAAAGGTAGGAAAAGCCTCCTACTCAGCAGTGTGTTAGTGAAAAATGCAAGTATGTGAACAGTTGTCACCTACTGAAAGGAACATTTTATTTTACCCTAGGCCAGGTGAGTGTATATCTCAGCAGGCTCCAGGTATTGGCTCTGATGTTAAAAGTAGTCCCCTGGGTTGTAATGACTGGGGTACAGAAGTACTTTGCTCTTCTGTAACACCTGGTCCTTTGGCTTCACCACTGTGAGTCCAAACCTTTCTTTCCAAACCCTGTGTGGGCCAAAGGAGAGTCATTTCATTCAGATCTAGGTCTCTGTTATAACACTGCTGCTTCCCTCAGTGAGAGGATTGAGCCATTTCCCTCAGCTGACCCTGGTCCAAATGGGTCTGTAATTAGAATCAGAAAAAGGAACATTCAGCTGCAGTTAGCAGTGTGTTAATTATTAAAGGCTAAAGGGCTCCACAGTTACTAATATTACAGTGTGAATTTTGCTCCCTCATTTGGGGAAGAGAGGGGACTCTGCAGTGCTGTTTAAGAATTGACAGAGGTAGTAACACAGTTTTGGTTCTTTCACCACTGTTGACACAGTCACCAAAGTAACTGTGTCAAACAAAAGCAAAAAAAGAATGTGCCTCTCTTTATTGCTGAGCTTCCTCAAAGAGTTCACTGCAGCACTTACAAGAACAAAAGCACAGCTGTGTATCCCTGGAGGGAATGTAGAAATTGTGGTCTTCCTCTGGGATATCTAGAGGTCCTTCTGTATGCCCCGATCTAAAAAAAAACGTTTATGTACATACTTACTTTGAATATCTCTATGGAATTTCCCTTGACCTAATTAGGTATTTTGATTTCAGTGAGATGACTGCATATGCTTAAGTAATTTTGTATGGTGTTGCAGTAGTTGTGCCATGCAATCCAGAGAGACATAGGATGCTCATAATAGCTTGTATGGCCGTTACTAATTTCCAATTAGAAAACAAGTATATTTAGGGATAAATATTCTGGATTCTCTAGCCAACAAGCCTGTCACCAGTTTTATTTTCTTAGGGCCCCTGTGTATGTCACTCCAAATCCTACTCTCTGCTCAGAGAAGCTGTAGCAGTGCTAACTTGACATGAAGTGGGCAGAATCTGAGAAGCCTGTAATAACTGCAGTAAGTTTTACATATGGCAGAACGAAGAATCTGGGCTTTCTCCAAGAAGACTATATGAGAAGTCACTATAAATAACTTACCCTGTCTGTGTAGAACAAGCCCATGTTTTGCACATTTGCCATAATAAACAAGTCAAGTCATATATGTATAAATAGCATTTCTTTTTCTTTTGGAAGACAGAAAAAGGGAAGGTGTTCCCTCTCCATTTCACTGAATTCTCTTTCCCTCTGTCTCCCAGTTTCTGCACTGCCTTTAGTCATTCTGTAAACACCCATCATTCTGCCACTACACTAACTTACAGAGACAGGGAGCTGCTCCTAGTTGGACCCCACCAATTGGTTATCTTCAAGAACCCAATAACTACCTGGATTACAGCCCTATGTTCGCACCATTTCTTGCCCTCAACACCTTATGAAGACCCCAAGGGATGTTGCCACCTGCCTGACACCACACAGTAATAATGACCTGCTGTTGGAGCATGACTGAGATGTCTCTCTGTAGTGCATGTTCTGCTGGGTAGCAGTGTCACTCACATGGCACCAAAAGACACACCTCAAAAAATGCTCCCTGGTCAAGAAGACCCATTCAGAGCAAGTCAAAATACAGAGCATGCAGACCATCAAAATTCAAACCTTGAGAACCTATCTTTTTTCCCATGTTGAAAGTCAAAGCTGATGTTTTCCCTGGGACAGCATCTGAAAGGCTTTAAAAATTATTACTTTTAAAAACACCAAAATGTTTCTTTTTTCCCCCAAAGTAAATCCATTTAATTCTTGAGAGTCATAAGGCCAAAAACCTATAAAATTAAGAATACTACTGAAATTGCATACCCACAGAAACTAATAAACTGGATCAATAAGGTAAGGGAAAACAAGGTAAACTGCAATTATAAAGTCAAACTGAGTAATTTACATTTTTCTCCACTAAAAATTCACTCAGAAGCGACATGTGCCATGAAACATTTCAATTTCAGCAAAACTGCTGCTTTCAATGGAAAACTTCCATCCAAACATGTCTGAAGTGTTACGTGTTGGGTTTTTTCAGCTTCCTTGCAACACGAGTGCCACCTGCTGGCTGCTGCAGCGCTGCCTGTGCACAAGCCCTTCACACCGCAACACTCCAACGACTTCTCTAAGGGAAAAAAGCCCGCAGGGTTCTGGTCTTGTCCTACAATCACTACTGACCAAAACACTGCAACCGAAGAGCTGACTCTTCCAGAGCCTACTAAACAACAGTGTATTAACCAGCTTGATACAGCAATGACAGCACTGCAGCAGATGGTGTCTAGCTGACTTTCACCATCACTACAACAGCAGAGGACCGCTACCTTGTCTCCATAAGAGAACGTCAAAGGGAGCTGCAGTGTCATATGCCAAATATCATTTGGATATTTTATCTTAATCTCTTCCAGTCAGTATCTCAAAATAATATTTTTTGGAATAGCGTAAGTACAACAACAATACAGCATCAGATCGAAGGTGCTCCCTCAGTACCTTCCCCTGAGAGTGGGTACAACAGACTGCCCTTACTAAATGTGCAAGAAATCAGGGAAATGATCCTACACCTTTAAAAACCCCTGAGCTCCCTCTGGCAGTCAGTGGGTTCAGTGGCTTCTTCAGCTGGAAACTGCAGCCAGGTCATTTTCCTTAAAAGCCACTCTTACCTAGCCAATCTCTCATGAATTTGATTGAGACCATTTATACTTTGGCTCCTACAACATCATATGGTACCAAGATCTGCAGTTTAATCACAATTTCTATAAAAAATTAATTCCTCTTATTTGTTCTGAACCAGCACTTTGACAATCTCACTGGGAACCCCTGTATCTTCTGTTACAAAAAGCAATAAAGTAAAGAATAACCATTCTCTACATGCCTGCTCCACCTCCTTCTTGGTTTTACAAATCTCTCACCTGCTCCAGCTCAAGCTGGTAAGTGCTGCCCTGTTTAATTCCTCCCTCTCTGTAAATCACATTTTGCCTCTAAGCATCTCCATGCCTCTTTGCAAACTTTTGGCACTATCCATGTGTGGTCTTGGTGGCAAGTGCTGTCCACAGAGTTCCAGCTCCATATGGGAGCACCACAGACTGCAGGGCAGCACAATTACTTCTACTCTGATTTCCCTGTTCATTCTTATAATTCTATTTAGCTGTTGGACTGCAGCTAGCACTGAGATGTATTTTCCAAGAACCACCTTCTCTATCACATCATTGCTTTATTCTGCCCTCTTCTATGCTTTGAGCCAGTAGTGTCAAGCAGCCAGTCAGAGCCTGGATTAGGTTCAGGACACTAAATCCTTGCCTGGAAAGATGGTCAGAAGCTGCTGGCTGCCTAGTGTTCCTGGATGAGCCCAGTATCACTGTCACCTTAATAGATGCAAGAGGCAAATAGAACCAAAAGGCTATGAATAAGCAGCAGGTCATACTCAGGGACTGATTCTGCAAACATTTGTAAGTGTAGTGTTTCTCTGACCTAGGCTTTAACAGCTTGGCTCTAAATTCTCCCTATATCAGAGATATTATTTGTAGTCATGTGGTGATGATTCCTTCACTAAAGCAATCTGCTGCATGAGGCAGAGTGCAAGAATTGCCATTTTTTAAATGAGCTCAGTGTGTTGACGCATACTTTGTCAATGTTTTATTAAGTGGCCAATAAGAACATGCAGAATCTCAGGTCTGGTAGTGTTCTTCCAGATATTTTCAATACCAGATATTACTTCGCTACATACTCCTGCACTTCAGTAATATCTGGCATGTCTGCATCTAGCACACTGCAGTCTAGTTTCCTTGCAGTTAAAATGAGCTAGACAACTACTGCACACCAGAGGCTCAGTCGATTCACTGGACCATATTCACTCCAGATGCAAATCTACTGCAATGGACTCATGTCAGTGTGAAACAAGGCTATGGTGTTTTTGGAAAAGGTGGTTTTGTAAATGGATCTGTTAATAGTGTTATCTGCAGATTTTTTTGCTTCTGCTCTGATGTTGGATCAGGTGATTACTTTTTACTAATTAAATTTTTTCCTTGTTTATAATACTTTTGTTAATTTCATGGTAAGGGAGATTTAAACACAAATCTAAATGAGAATTCTGAAGCAGCTCTCCAAGGATATTAGGGGATTTACAACAATGTGCAGGTTTTCCCTTTTCTTTCTCATTGTGTTGTGTGTCCTTTCTCTTCCCTTATTTTAGTATCTGTATCAAACCACAGACACTAATCTGCATTTTGTCTCCCTCCTATAGCTTTCTGCATGCACTATTACCATTTCTGTGCAGCAAATCTGCCTTCCACCTGCTTGTGCCAACAGCTCCACAGACAGGCCCAGAATGGCTGAGTCTGAAGTAACTCTGCAAAGTTACGAGGTGCTGCTCAGGAGTTGCCTTCTCTTGCTCCTTTGATCATTTATTAAAATGACCTTGCACAGCAGATTAACCGACTTTCCATCTCACTTAACATCACAGAGCAAACTGAGACATGACATGTACAAAGCAGGCTTCATAAAATGTGAAGCCTCTTTTACTGCCTCCTTTCTGTTACTACTCCTGTTGCAACTCTGCCCCTGAAACCCCAGCTCTACCACTCACAGCAGAGTTTACATAATTCTATATTTATCTATTTTATGATGCTCATCTATGTCCATTACCAGATAAGATCTTGTGAGCTGACTCCACAATGTTACCATTAATATGTAATTCATGATTAATAGCAGCCATTCAAGATTCAGACTCCATTATGAAAAACACAGCAAACATGACACCCAGTCCTTGCCACACAGAGCCTGGCAATCTAGGCAGGCAAATACTGGAAGACAGTAATCAGAAACACAAAGTGGGAAAGCGTTATCCAAGAATTTACAGCAGGTCAGCATTACAATCCAGCCTTTACCACTACAGCAATCACTACCTCAGCTCTATCTCTGACTCAGGGCCTGGTTTTGTTTTCACAAAAAGCCACTTGATATTTTGCTACTAATTCTGAAAGCAGATCAAGCAGCAAACAGTCAATACTGAATGTCTATGTGCGAGTTAATGGGGCTACACACTTAACAGGAAGCATTTGGCTCTTAAAAATCAGACCTTCAGTTATTGAGCTTTATTGCACACTTCCCATAACAGAGTGAGGTTCTGATATCTCTGCAAAAACTGTGGTGTCTCTCAGGTGATGTTTTCTCAGAACATGAACGTAAAAGAGAGGTGAGATTTCCTACTGTAGACTTGTTTGGCATGAAGTCTTCACATATCGGTATACTTCCCCCATTGAGATTCCTCTGTCAGGTTTAGACAGTTCTTCAGATTCATCAGATGAAGAAAGGGGACATTTCTGCTGACAGCCTAGATTCTAGCCTGTCTCTTCAAAACTGAAGGCATTAATATTAGATATAAACAGATAGCTCTAACACTGGCTGTCACGGGAGCCAACTCTAGTGACATCTTCAGGAGACCCATTACCACTAGTTTCCTCCAAAGCTTTCTATGTCATCCTGTAACGTGGCAGCAAATTGCTTGGTATCATCACACTTTGAGAAAGATACTCTAAAGGCAACCTCTGGGACATCAGTTTACACTTGTACTCTATAGATCAGAAAAGGTAAGTAGCCTTTCCATTCAAAGTGTTGGAATGGAACACTCTCACAAAAAGAGGAATCATTCAGAAAAAGGCAGATAAAAAGCATATATCACTACCAGGAGATAAAGCTAAACAAGGCTTCCAAGTTCTCCAGTAACATCATCATCATCATCATCTGTCAGTTTGCTGGCTGGACCCATAAGCCTGTTAAGACACTAGCTCATACAAATCCTGCTTTTTCCTCTATTTCTCCTCTCTGACTCTAATAAATGTAGAAACACTCATCCCCCTAAGTAACTCTTTTGCCCCCAGAACACAAAGAGAAATTTGTCCATAGAGGAACTGGTCCTTGACTACTTCAAACCATGGCCAGGCACTGTCTGGAAAGGGTCAGCTAACACCAGCCTTGACAGTGTGAATATTAAGGACAGTCAAGCACTAGTGTGGGAGCCTGTGTCCACGGCCCATTTCATTTATTAGTATAGATGTAGTTATGGAGTCCCAGCAAGAGGCTGGGAGCATGGCTTTCCCTCACTATTGATACCAGAGACAGGTAATTAACTCACTGTCTGCAGGCTGGAAAACAACAAATCATAATCTGAAATGTGTTAAGCACTTACAGATGGGGTCAGATTTTTCCAAAGAGCTCTTCATCTGTTCAGGTACTAAAATAAGTGACCAGCTTCTCCAAAAAGCATGCCAGAGATTGAGCTCTTTTGAAGATTATTTCCAATATAGAGAGCATGAACAACATGCAAAACCTGCCCTGGAATCTTCAGAAAATGAACTACTTTTCAGACACTAGCGGTAACTTGTAAAACATGTACCAAAAGCTAGCCATTTCCCTAGGATCACAACGGTCTAAATTAAGAAGTAGATTCAGTATGTCAAGAATAGATTTTGCAGGAAATAAATCAAATTAAATCAAATCAAAATTTAAAGAAGAAAAAAGTAAAAAAGAACAAAAAAACAGCTTTTGTATTAGGTGAGCCAGACATGAAGACCTGCTTGTATAGATACATAAAAAGAAGATACAGTGTAACTTTTAGGAATCCAAGAACCATTTGTCCCCACCAAGTTTAACACAGTCACCTTCAGTCAGTAAAAGTTCCTGATTTGATCCGCAAAGAGTCCAAATTTAATTGGAAGCACTCTTCTGCCAGTTCTGTCATAAGCCACTCGACACAGACTTTTCAAGCCATTACAGAGAGAATAAATGGCAATGCCTAGGTACTGCCTTTGAATCTAGGTCCTTCAATTTGGTTTTATTTCCCTCTTTAAAATTAATGATATATTCCACATGTCTGGAATAATTGGAACAGAAGTTAAGCAAAGAACATAGCTGTTGCTAACTATTCGCTTGCTCTAGAGATTCAAACCATCCATCTTCCCATAATTGCTATCATGGCAAACAGTTCTTTAAAAATATCGAGTTGACTTTTACTACTATCAGCTTGCATGACTATATTTATTTCAGCTACTTAGGATGCTGAGTACTGGGGCAGCAGTGCTCTGGGCCCACAAAGAGAAGGCTGTTGCTTGTGATCAGGCAAGCAGGATCAGGCCTGGGAGATTTCATAGCTGGAGATTTCCATGCAAAAAAATGACTCCTTGCCAGGACCTGTTTGAAAAAAGTTCTGTCTGTGCTAAATAATCATTTTGAAAATACAGCCTTGGTATAATAATCACATCCATTTTACTGATCAGTCACAAGACCCGTTAGTGCTTTCTCATATTAGTGCAATAGAGAATGAAATCTGCCGTAAGGCTAACAAGTCAGCAAAAACGTTGAAACCAGTGGCAAAATCCTACATTCCTGAAAAATACTGAGGAAAAACGAAAATAGTACCTTGTTATGATAGCAAGAAAAAGTAACTCGTCTCTGACAAATTATATCCTACTGTTCAACTTGGCACTAACCAAGGCTGTGAAAGCACATAATATAATTACTCTAACACAATGATTAGCCAGTAATTAGCATTGGCCTATCTTACATTAGAATCCCAGCTTTTTGTAATGCGTTTTTATCTTTACCTACATTCATTTAGCACAAAAGCAAAGACATGCACATCATGGCAAATAATTAGAGCATGGATTTCAGCTTAGCACTTTGCAGCAGTGCACTACAGCCCAATAACTGCAGTAGAATTTAATGTATAACATAAGGGCTAATTCACATTATCTATATGCTAATTATTCATTTGTTTCTTTAGCATTTAATTAAAAAGCTAACCATTATATACTGCCATCAGTAGGCAAACCAAGGTTCCTTTGTTCCATGGAACAATGATTTTTGTCATATCTGCAAGATACATCTAAATATACCTGGAAAAGGGTTTATTCCTGCAGATGGAGGGGCATGCAAGACAGATTCAGATTTGATTCAGTCTGCTGGAATCAGCTACAGCTGCACAGGGAAGTTATTGCACAAGGGCAGTTCTAACACTGTAGAACTGCCTTGGACAACAGTGTTGAAAAAAACACTTGTGATACTAAGGGGTGAGAAGAGGAAAATCTCAGTTACTTCCAGATTTTGAAGGGATACAATGCAATGGAGGGTAGCAGAGAATCCGTCCTCTTCCTTCAGCAGCAATTCCATTATTACTAAGAGAAAAACTCACATTCTAACAGAGTAAATCTTTGTCTCGGACAAAATATTCCAGTTCTATTAGATTTGCAAAATGACTTAAGCACAACTTCAAAGTCATAGGCATGCAGAGTGGTCACAGAATCTGGATATCCCTCCTGGATACCCCTGCTGTGAAGTCCTTTCCCAGTTGTGTATTTCTGTGGGTCCAAAATATTCTGACTGCTTAGGAGTAAGTACCACATGCTGACGGTCAGGCAATCCTATCAAGGCCTGGCATTGCAAGTCCCTCAGGGGTAAGTCTGCTGCACTACTATTCTGTAGCATTTCCAACTTCTCACCTCTCAAAATTTAAGAAAACACAACCAAGAAATGAACTTCCCTCTTGTTTATCATAAATAGCATGAAACAGACCAACATTGGAGCATCGGTGCTTATTGCTGGTGGTAGCACACTTTGTGACCATACACAGAGCTGAAAGCCTACAGAGATTCTTGTCTGTTGAAGTGGCAGAGGATAATGCTTGAGCATGGCAATCCCCAAACCTCCACACAACACAAACGTGCTGTTTTGTGTGAGGGTGGCACATGGTAACTGATATAATCCCACATTATTTACAATGCTTTACATTGCTGCAGTGTCTCTATCTGATTTTCAGAGCATTGCATAAACATTTCTGCTAAGCCAATCAAGCTCCTGACTCAAACACTGTGTCCTTATTCGACTGTTCCTGCCTTCCCTTCTATTCTCCAGTATATGGGTCACAGATGCTCAACTCTTTGTGGTTCTGTCACACACGTGACTTACTGTAAGCAATCAAACTTAGGATAAAACCTTAGCAGATCCTATTAATACATGAGGTGATGAGAATTCATGACCCAGAAGAGCATCCATCATTTGCTGGCAAGCTCTCTAAAACAACTCATCCTCCTAACGTAGCTCCTTTCCAAGAATAGAGTGGTACTGAAAACAAGATCTGTCAATTTGCTTTTCCTGCACTACTGGTTTAAGTTTGAAATCCAGAAGAGTGGCTCCCAAAGCACCACCTCATTGCAGCCACCAGAACAGTTACCTCCCTGTGACAGGACATGAGCATCTGCAGGAAAAAGTCATGTGAGAGATGATAGTAGTAACAATAACGAGCTCAGCTATAGAAGAACATTTCTGGCCCACATGCTAAGAGCCATCAAATCACATATAACTGCTGTAATGTGATTGGAATTTATTTTTGAGGAAGTGTTTTAATATTTGACATTAGGAGCTTCTATTATGGTGCTGAAGAAAACAGCCTCAGTGGTAAAAAATGACACTTCTGATGAGAGTCTTTAATTTCCATTCTGTCTATGTTATGTTTATCTCCACAAACAGCAGGCACATTGTTCATTCATCCTATGGTACATTTTTATCCAAAACACTTTTTCTTGAACAATAAAATGCCTGATAAGGGGAGGGGGGGGAAATTACAGTCTGTTTCCACTATAGCATATTGTTGCCCTTGAAGAACAAGAATAAACCTCCTTTCCATAACTTTGCCATCAAGCCACCTAAGTCATTACAGGAAAAATATAAACGCTGCCCTTATGCAAGACTATGTTAACGCTATTACTTCACTTAAGAATGTTGCTGGCTTTATTACTTTGCAGATATCACTAGAAGAAATCAAGCTGTTATCTTCTGTGTATGGCTGCCTCATTTTGTTTTGGAAATGACTAGTGAAAAACGTGCAAGATTTCAACCACTTCATCAGGACAAAATATAATGACATTCCAGACAATTATACTGTCTCCAAAACAATTTGAGATGCTCCCGTCCAAATGTTTTCCAGGATTCTACTCATTGTTGCAGAAACCCAAGCTCCTATAATGACTGCCAATTAAACAAATGGTGAACCAACAGTCTGTCCATCCTCTCTGTAAATGCTCTGTCCTGATCATACTGGGATAGCACCACACAGCTGTGGTATACATTAATATTTCACTCACTTCAGCAGGTAAGCTATAGCTCTGAATTTGGCTCCTGGACTCCATATGCTTTAAAGCATCTTATTTCATGATTAATCACCTTATATCAGTGCTCTAATCCTTCAACTGCTTACTTCTACTATTCACCACTTCTGTGTTCTTTAATTTTCTCTAACAGAGAGAAACTGGTGTGAAAGAGAGATACATTATATATACACACACACTGCTGGCTGGACGAGTACTGAATTATCATGACATGATCACAAAAATTCAACTGATTTTGGAAACACTTTCTTTGGGTAAATTAGGATACCTAAGATGGAACTTATTTGTTAGAAGGCAGATATTCTGTCCTTCCAAAAAGCCAGGTGCCTTTGCAAGTACCTGTGAGAGAACAAAAGGGAACTGTATCACTCCAGATTCCGTAGTCCTTTTTAAAGTCTTGGTTTATGCTTCAGCGGTCATTGTCAAGAGGATCAGCCTGAAAAGTTCTCACTCTCAAGATTTCAGCAGTGGGAAGTGTTCTGCACTGTTCTGCTCTCTCTGCAAGGAGGTGGTGAGAAATAGCAGCAGCTCCCAAAAAACACATTTGCAAATTATGATCTGGCTCTAGTACAGCTCAGGCACAGCAACATTTCTTGTTGCAGTCCATTTAGCATGACACTGCAAGCTGTAGGAAAACAGGCCTTGGAAGTTCAGTATCATCAGGATCCAGCTAACAAATACTTGGAACAGATCCTGAAATAATTACAAGAGTATGTGAATAATATTACAATTAACAGGAACAGGTTGGTGAAGGGTTTCTTTCCTGCTCACCTTTAGAATAAAAGATATGAGTCTTTTCTGAAAAATAACATCAGCCTCCAAAATCTGCCAAGCGATACTATGAAAAATTAAAACTGAGATTCTCATTCAGACATTATTAAAACAAATACATACATCCCTCTCTGAGGAAGTCACTGCCCCATTCCCAATGGTGACACTTCTCTGCGACATCATTTTTTCCTCTATCTTGACATTATTCATTGCTTTGAAGATGACTGACATCTGAAATACAGCACAGTTAATCTCACCAAATTTTACCCTATCCGTTCATTGCACAGCATTATTTAATGAAATTTCAACTTTTTTTAGCAGGACTGCAAAACCATGACTGATGAAATCTTATTGGAGTCTTAGCACTGCAACAGACAGTGGTGAATGCTAAACAGTGAATAGGTGAGGAGGAGAACAGGATTAGGATTTTATTTTCAAAAGCCCCACTCCTGCTTTATTTCCATGCAAGAATGCAATCACCTGAACAAACTGGTTTGAGTTTTTCTTCCAGTACAGGCTAGAAAGACCTAACTTCCTGCTCTATAAAGCAAGTCATACTGGCATAGTGTCTAACAGTGCAGAGAGCACTCTTTGCCCTTTTGGAACATCCTATATTGGCTCATAAAATAAAGACACAGGATGCCAGAACCAGCACTCTCATTTCCAGTCAGTATTGGAGTGGAGAAAGCAAGCTCTCTGGAGGGAGATACACTTCCTTTACTTTGTTGGCATTGTATTTTAACATTACAATGATGATTTAGGATTAATTATTTGAGGTTTTATGATGAGATACTACTGTTATGGTGACAGTGAGCAGTATTGCGGCAGTGGGTAAAACCTTTTTCTTCCTTGTTCTTCATCATGCTC
This sequence comes from Neopsephotus bourkii, assembly GCF_033783945.1. Lineage (NCBI taxonomy): Eukaryota > Metazoa > Chordata > Aves > Psittaciformes > Psittacidae > Neopsephotus > Neopsephotus bourkii. The sequence goes on along the minus strand of NW_026901291.1, from coordinate 3,354,018 downwards.
AGAAATTCATACGTAGGTACAGTCCTGACAACAAGAACCGTATCTTTTGATGGTCTGACAGTTAACTAATGAATACTTGTGACCAGGAATTAATCACCAAAAACATAAACAGCATTTGACAAATAGGGAAGTTACTCAAGGTATTTCCAAATGCACAGAAAAGCAACCAAAATGAGATGGATTCACATGCTTATATCCTTTGAGTCAACTGAAAACCATTGCTTTTGGTCACAGTCTTTTCCATGTAGCCACAGCCACTGCACTTTGAATACAGACCTTTCTCCTGTGCAGTCAACTGTCAACACAGAATTCCAGTGGACATACAGATAAAGGCTGTTGATGGCAAATACTCAAGTTTAACCACAGGTATCAAGGCAAACTACTGTCTATCTCTTGATACAGCCATTGATTTATGCCATTCTTAAACCTGAGACATGGAGCTATTTATCAACAGTAATTTACTTACTAATTCTAAGAGCCAAAACCTATTTGGTCATACTATTACAAAGTGTTTTTACTGACTTATGCTCTGAAAGCTACCTATGGGATCAGAATTTCTACTGTGTGAGATGTGCAAAACAATTCAAAGACATCCCAGATTACGTTGCAATCTACTCCCACTTTCATTACACTCACGAGAAAGATTAAAAGTGGTATAGGAAAACTGTGCAGAATCCTTAAGACATATCCACAGATACGTCCCTTCAACTCTTGTGCTAATGGACAATATCTGGTTATCCATTAACAACAGCATATATACTGAATAGGGTTTTACATTTAACTTCACGGAACACTGATCTTTGCCATCAGAAGTCAACACTTCCCTGAACTACCTGGTATCTGGATGCTATTCCAAATACAGATGACTAGCAAGCAAATGAAGAAAGGCAGAGCACAGAATATACAAAGCAATTAATCCAGTGAATTACCCCCTCTATTTAAAAATTTGGTTTTGAAGTAATCAGAACATTAAAAAGAAATCAACCCCAAACCTCTCAACCTTATCAAAGCAAATTAATTCTGCGGAAAAATTCCTGAACTTTCCAAGGCTCTGGAACATTCCCCCCCACCTTGATATTCAAATTTCTAATCAGTTGGCACTGGACAACTAGATTACGTGTTCCCATGATTAGATAAACCTACAGAGAGCAAAGGTCCTGGCATGAACACTCCTCGTGGTGAATGCAACTATTTATTTCCTCTACCCTTTTCTACTAAAAAAAGGAAATTCAGTAAGCATTCCTGTCATCACAGTCAAAGACTCAGAATGGCAGCACAAAATTAAATCTAGGGGAAAATAACAGCTCAAGAAAACTGATTTAACAATTCAAATAAGTATTAATTAGGTCTTGCTTTGCTGTGGTTCAGATTGGATAAAGCCACTTTCAGTGGAGTAGGAAGGCAGAGATGATGGATACTATAATTTACATTTCGGTCCAGCAGCAGTGAGGCTCTGTTTGGCTTCCACAATGTCTCCCAGTCTCCAAAACAGAGGGTGGATGGTGCAGTCCACACTAGGGCAATTCAATGCAGAGCCATTGAGAGTTCACAGACTGACATAGCTGAACCTTGCCAGGTAGCCAGTGAAAGGCTCTTTTGGACAACTCTTTGGAGAGTGACAGCTGGTGTAATCCAGTGGGGTAAGGATGATTTATACCAACTCAGGACCTGGCTCATCATTTTTATCAGTTTTGAAAGCATTTACCAAAGCTATCAAACAGTATGGCAGGCCACTGAAAAGGACTTTTGTCTTCTAAAAGCTCTTTCCAGAAGGAAACAGTAACAGAACATAGAGCTGTGATACATTCACTGCTCAGTAAATGTTAACAATTAAAAGGTATACTGTGAAGTTTTACTGATTTTTTAAAAATTTATCAGTTAACAACACAATCCATCACTTAAGGTCTAAATCCCCTGGCAAGAAATCAATGCAGCATGAGTCATGACCTTGGATATATCAATCTCTTATAAAGAACAGAAGAAATTGTGGTAATACTTGCTTAAATAATTCCAATGCTGTGGTGCACTTTAAAAGCTAGGAGCTCTTGTACTGAGTCCCATAATTAAGGAACAGGCATCTTTTCTTTGCCTAGACTTGACTATACACAAAACAGACCCTTCTGTATACACTGCAGCCTGTGACTCTGCTCCATTGAAACCTGCATGCCAAGGTGAGGAGTACCCTTCTGATAACTACAGTCACCTACTTCAGTGCACTGCTCCAGAGAGACCTAGCATGAAGGGTAAATGGTGAAGAAGGAGCCCCACTTCATCAACACACACAGAAACACCAGTCCAGCTTACTGAAAATTCCTCCAAAAGGTAAAGACCACTTAAAGCCAAGATTCAGCAAAGATATAAGTAATTCCTTGTTTTCCAAGGTGTTTCAGTTTAGAAACACAAGACTTTATACTTAGCATGCAAGAGATGCCATGAATTTCCACTCAATCATATCTATTTATTGAGGCATTCAAAGAAACAACTTTCTGAAATTAACTCCTAATTCACAGCTCCTCATTTTTCCTACTATGGCCTGCATTCCCAAACAGATTTGCAATCCTGTGCATTATATCCTGTAACATTCCTGACAGATTGCTCCAAGAGAACCAAGAATGGGCAGCCACCTATTCCAACACCAGGCTGAGAGCCAGGGAGTGGTCAAACATCTGTGCCTTTGACTTCGAACAGCAGCACAAACATACTGCCCGAACAAGAAGGGTCAGACTTGGGTGTCTCAGTTTGCTATGCTGAACTACTTGTTGCTGGGGTATTATATTTCTCCATTCTGTGTACAGCCTTAGGTATCGACTGCTACCTCTACACATTCTGAATGCTTAAGTCACCCCATGGCTAGATTAAATGCCAAGGAGGCCCTGCAAGGGCAGCCAAGTGCCACTATCCAGCTGGCTGAAATACTTGTATTTTAAATAAATTAACTGGCTGCCTTCCACAGAGGTAGGGGAGGGGAGCTGCTTCAATGCTCCCTGCCCTCAATCTTTCTTGTGTGTGCTCGGTTTTGGATGGGTTCTCTATGAGACCCCAGTAGGTCTGGCTTGTTGATGGCTATACAGTTAACACAGCTAAATGGATATGGGTATGGCTGAAGGACACCAAAGAATCAGATTTGTATTTCAGAGGTGGAACTTTTAAGACCAAATTTGCAAGCTTGTAACTGCAAACATTACTGGAAAAGGAAGATCTTTTTCCAGTAACACTGGGAGAAGGCAAACAAACACAGCAAAGGACTGCAGGCTGGGAACTAGACCTCTGAGGATCTGCAACTGATCAGCCAGGCAACCCTGAGCACATGACTGAACTTCTGTCTCACACTTCTCCTCTCTAAGTGATCACACTTACTTGACAAGTATTACCATTTTCAGAAAGTTTTAGTTTCTTAAGTACTAGGGCTTTTATTAGTGGAAAGTAACTTCAACAATTTTATTACTTTTTTTTCCATCTTTGCCAATTTTTGGCTACCTTTAGTATGAATTACTTGAATATCATGAGGAGCTGTTAGAAAGAATCCTGCTCATTTGCTGCTGTTATGATTTTGTATTGGTGATAAACACTCAAAGAGTATTTTACAGATTGTGACAGTAGAAGGTAATTTTCTACACTACGGCTGAGATAAAAGACAATGATGACTGTAACGCATTTCTGTAAGTAAATATAGATCATAGCATCTGGTTTGGTGTTTGGCTTAACTGTTTCACAGTTTCAGTTCACTAACTGCTGTGGCAAAGGTCTGTATATCTGTTTGGATTAAATTGATATAGGAGGCCCCACTAGAGAGAGCTACTTCTCTCATATAAATGTTATGTACACCATAGTAGATTTTTTAGTTCCTTGACATACCCAACATTGAAAAGAAAACATATTTGTGAATTTAAATTGAAACCCTCACTATTTGCTATTGTCAAGATGGAAAGATATGCCAGGGGAGATGTCCACAGACATTCACTTTCATTTCTCCCTTCTTCTCCATAGCACTGGATGGATTTCTTTTTCCCCTCAAAGACAGAAATTAATATCACACACATATAATAATGGAAACAAGAACTAGGATATGAACTGGAGACATTTTAGCCTCCAAACAATAACTTCTCTGGACGAACTAAATGCCTTTGACTCAGTCAATAGAACATTTCTATCTATAGAGGATAATCACACCCTCCAGCACAACTGATAACAGATGTAATGTTTGAGCTGGGATAAACGACGGTGGGAAGGTGGACCCATCATATTACATTACTTTAATATACTGGTTAGCTGTTAGGTGGGGGAGGGGGGGGGAGAAGTTCAACCTCTACCAGGGTATTTCTAAAAGTCAGAACTCTGAAAGAATAGGTAAGATTAGTGTTTTATTACAGAGTCACTGGCACAATTCATTTCCTCCATTAGACTCCCATCCCTATTCCCAGAGATCCAATACTGCAAGAAATGCTTCCTGAAATACTAGTTCTGTAACTGACCTAAAAGCTGAATGCCAGCTGGGGCTGAACTTGAATAGAACTCATTTTTTGCAGTCTGAAGAGCTGGGGCCATATGATGGGGCACCTGGCACACTGCTTGTAGCTACAGCTCTCTAGTGATCTAGCATGTTTCCTCCTGCAGTTAACCAAGGTAATATATTGTGCCTGCTCCTGCCATAGAGCTCAAGCTAGAGCACTTCCCTTTGGAAAGAACACATGGGGAAGGCAAGTTTTAGGGCCGGGGTCTTCTTTAATACAGCACCTCCTGCTGAAACTCTCTGCTTTCTCATGTTAAGGATTCCTTCTATACTTCCCTTTTCTATACTTCATCTTTCTGTGGTACAAGGGAAAGAAAGCTTCTTTATCAAGTCTGTTCTCGTTTCAAATGCTATAAAGAGGTTCTTCCCAGTGTTCACTCCTCTGAGTATTTCCTGTCTTTGAGATGCTTTGGCTGAACAAACACATTTTCTCTCAAGAGCATGGGCAGTGCTAACCCAACCAGCGCTAACAGCCCCGCCATTTATACTTAAAGTTAAATCTGAGTTACAGTGAAACATGGAAAGGAAGCTGCCCAAACTGTCTACATACTGGAAAGGATCCTAGCTTTTGACTTGACTCTGATAAATAGACCTTCTCATCATTTAATAATAATCAAGCAGTAAATTCATTTAGACAGAGGTGCTTGGCCAGGTAGAAACAGAAATCAGGTAGAAAGCCATCTTTACTTTGATGGATGATGGAATCCAGCTGATAATCTATACATGTCAAACAATTCAGATATGTATAGTGTGATCCTAACTTAAACCAATTACACAAAGTTTCTTGATGATGGATGAAGACGGGGCAAAAAGGTCACTGTTTCCAGATCCTTCAAAAACTGGACTCCCAAACCATCATTCATAGCTGTTTAAGGCAGTAATGTTTCTAGGGCTGAGAATTCAAGTAATTTTTCATTTTTTTCTCCCAGTAAGGTAAAGGGAAACACTTCAAGCCAATACACTTATGTCTCATTTGTTAAGTATATAGTGACACACTATATGCTTGATAGTATGCAGAAGCAGTAACTAAAGCATCATATCAGCTTTGGCCTGTTCGTTCTTAGATAAAAAAGCCTTAAGTCTAATACAGGAGGCAACTGTATACTTAAAATAGAGATCAGTTCTGTGATCTACTCCTTTCATTACCTTGGTTAATTCATTGAATCTCTTCACCTCATTATCCTATGCACCGAAACAGTAAAATGACATTTTCATTTTCCATCCATTTTACTTCTGTATTAGCATGCAAATTCTTTAAACAGGAGCTCCCTGTTAGCTTCAGAGCACTGTAACTGCTCCCTTACACTGGGGATGAGGAAGACCAGGCTTTAGAAATTGTAAGAAAAGAGGAAAGCACACCTTGAAGACTTTCTTTGATTACTTAGATTCAGCATGGGCCAAGAGTTACAATAGAAGCTCAACAGAATGACTGAACACTCAAATGCAATGCATGCCCAAATGGAAGGGCTGCCAATTCCAAACAAAGTTGATCCTTGCCAATTGTCTGTGTTGCACAGCTTTCTCACAGAAACTGACACACAGAAAGTCTTGAAGACCAAATCGATAGGTGGTTCATCTCCTGACAGCTTTTCCCTAAGGTTTAGATCGATGCTAGAGATAAAGGTAGTGCTTTAATGGCTGGCAAAACAATTGGTTTGGCATCAGCATTAGGTGTTTGTCTGATTTCATTAATGCACCATTCTTTACCAAGTAACTACAGTGTCCCACACTTCCTGAAGGGAGCACAGAGCCATATTCTCTTTCTATTATTCAAGCTTGAAAAGTTCTTAGTGAAGGGTAGAGACGAATAATGCATGTGAGAACAAACATGGTGCATTAAAGTGGGAGCTCTGAGAAACAAACACATAGCGCACTTATCCCATACATGGCTTCAACAGTCTGATTCTGTTAATAATAACTTGTTTTTAAATGAAATACCAGCAAATCGCCAGTATTAAGTTCTGAGGACTCCTAATTTCAACCAAGTCTCCTAATGCCGTGAAGTACATTCATTTTTTTGTCAGAACAGCTGAAAAACAAAGACCCAGAGGAATGAAATCACTTTTTAAAGTTTTTTCAGGAAAGCAAGCTTTACTACTCTTACCATCCCTCACTTATTTACACAGGATACTCAAAGCAAAGCAATAATCTGAAACTGGACACTAGAAGCTAACAAAAATAAGAGCTCAGCCACAGAAGTAACTATTGAGTCCCCATGTTGTTAGATTGAAAGTTAAAACGTTTTGGGTATGGCTGGCGACTAAGGGAGAAAAGATATATTGTAATAGGAGTGGGAAGTCAGCAATGACCTGAACCAGTGGTTGTGGCAAACAGAAAGACTTTTTCAGCTGACAGTGTGCCAGCAAAGATGTCCTGCAGAAGGAGGAATAAAGCTACAGGAGGATATAACAGCAAAGACAGATGATGTGATGTCTAAGAGGGACAGACTTGGCAAAGAAAAGAACACCATCACTTTACTAAGAACAAAGTGAAAGAGGCCTGCAGGCAACAGTAGGAGGGAAAGGCCTGTTAGCAAAGACAGGAAATGGAGGGGACAGGTTGATGATGACAGGAGAATGACACCAAAGGCAACAGGAGCTTGATGAAAGAAAACCATATTCCAGAAAAAGGGTAAACATTAGAGGAGACCCTGCTGGGGAGAAAAATAGGGGACTAATGCTGTAGAGATTATTAACTCTAGAAGAAGGAACAGTAACAGTTTGGGTTTATACAGATGCACATTCAAAATACTGGCATGAAAACCTCAATATTAAAGATCTTTACTTCAGCTTGAAAGAGACTGAGAAAGATTCTTCTGGTTAAACAGGCCTATCCAAATTCCACTTAAAAAAAAAAACGTTACGTGGTTTTACGCAAATAGAGTCTGTTAATGACTCATCTAATGGAATGACAGGCGCAGTCTGGTACTTCAGAAGATGGCTGCTATCAAGTGTGATAATCAAATGTAGCATTCCAAAGGTTCAGGGATCTAAATGCCTTTCACAAAAGAACTTACCTGGACAACATGTAGAAACTATTGTAGCAACATTTTCATAATTTTGGGCACATTCTGCCCTCAGCTATAAGCCTGAAACTTATATGGGCCTATTGCCCATACTAATGAAATCCCTTTATCAGTATCTAGGAGAAATACAACTACCACTGTCAGACCTTCAGAAGTTGTTTCACTCAAAGGTTTAAATGTCATTATCTCAGATACCTGTTAATGAACTCATGAGCCTAGAGACAACGCCAAGGAAATAAAAGTCTTTCCTTTCTATTTGCTATCAGGAGAAGGGAAGGAAGAAAGGAAAGCCATTAAAAAAAAAATAATTTTTCAACTAAAATGAAAAATCAATTATTTTAAAAAGAAGTCTTATTTTTAAAATCCTCATTTGTCTTCTTCTCTATTTGCTCTTTTGAGTCTGTTAAATAAATCTACAGGCAATGTTGAAATTGTATTGCCACGGCATATTTATTTCAGTAGAGTCCTAATGGTTGCTCTCAATAGAACAACATGGAGTTCACACTGTTGTAAATGAGGAGTAACTCCATTAGCGTCCATGAAATCACACAAGGTATGAAATAAAACTAAGTATATCCAAGATCAGACATTACAGATTTCCCTCCTTAGAAGACAAAATAAATAATCTCTAAACATAAGTAAGCTGGCATAGCCAAAAGGCAATTCTAGTTCAGTATGTATATACTAAATTGAAAGAGACTCTAGCAGAATAAACAACTATAGTGGAGGAAATCCTGCCTTACAGCACATGAGATCCTAGACTTGTATATAAATTGTAAACTGTAATTTTGGCTGTGCAAAAGGAACTTAGTATTTAAAGTAGATCAGTAAATGGTACAGTAAAGATCTCATCTAGCTAGGATAAGAAAAAATAGTTCCTTTAATCATAAAAAATTGCTCCTTTAATCACAGAACATTAGAACAAAGTTAGGTAAACAAGATTAAATACAGGTGGGTATGAATGGATAATGGTAATTAACAGAACTGAGGATCTTGAGTTTAGTGAGGATCGTATATATATCTAAATGAATACGTGGATGTATGAAAGATGAGGAAATGCAAAGACTGGCCTCAAGGAGCTGCTTTCTAGGCTACTGCATTTGAGGTGCCAAGACAGTGAAGAGACTGTTCCTATGCAAAAGGTATCCTAAGCAATAGGCAGGGCTCCTTACTTTAAAAATCAACTGTGTACCCATGAATTTAAACATATTCTGATTACCCATCACTGTGTAGGGCTGCTTTCTGCTAGAAATTATTATTTTTCATGGCATATAATTGACTTGTCACTGCAATAATTTTATCTGGCTATGCACAAAATAGCTCAGATGACAAAAAACAGCTTATGACAGTCTTATTTTTCTACTTTTGTGGGAAAAAGTGATTATAATTAGCACAGAATTCCATCTTTTAAACTAGAATGCACCCTACATGTACATGCACGTATAGGTGCAAATATACGTAGAGAGTGTGATGAATTGAGGGAGCTGCTTGTCAATGCTGCTTATATACAGGTAGAAGTGCTGTTAAGAACAACGCAACAGATGAAACAAAAGCAATAAGCAAAAGAAAAATGTAGCACAGACGCTCTAGGGTAGATGGCTGGAAGTGCTTTCAAACATTAAGTTATTTCAGCACTGAACAAACTGGCTGGAGAGTGTGTGGTCTCTTCATCTTTGTAGAACCTTAAGAACAAGAAAGAAAAACACTTCTCTTGACACATGCAGGGTACTTTATTCTAGCATAAGGCACAAGGTCTAAGAAGACCTCCTGACATCCATAAAGCTTTGAGGACTCAAGTATGGTCAAGATGACATCTGAACACTTTCCATGAAAATGAATGTCAGTAGTAGTGTCATTTACACCTAATTTTAAACACTAAAAGCAACAGAAAGAAGGTATAACTAATTTCTTCTAGCTTGAATCATGACTGAATCATTCTGAACTGAACACCCTGATAGCCGAAGGAAATACAGAAAAGCAAAATAAAGAAGCTAATGCTATCTGGCCTTGGCAGCAGCCTACACAAACAGCTTTGTCCAGAGAACTGTGTGCAAAGTACTTTAATCAGACATAGAGGCTTTTGTTCAAATATCAAAGTAAAAAAAACTTTGCAAAGCAGAAACATGCCAAGTCATTTCAAGTTTTTCAGATTTTGACATGTTATTTTTTGAAACACTTTCCTCTATCCAAAATAAGGCAATTAGATAGCAAACCCAAACCAGACCATAGTTGCCAAGTGAGAATGTTCTCCCCCATTTAAACATAACTTTCTGAAACGAGATGTACTCCATTTTCTATTCAAATATCTAGTATTTTAAAAGGTTAGTCTCAAAACAAAACTCCTCAGTGGAACTGAAATGTTTTTTTAAATCACAATGCTGCACCAATAATGAACATTTTTTTTCAGAAACTAAGAAAGCTCCTAGGAAGCAGCATAGGCACCTGACACACAATTCTGTTCTAAGAGGGACAGTATTAAAATGTTTCTCCCTCCCCCAGTCTTCAACTTCATTTTCTGGTGTTACAAATGCAGCAGTTCTCCAATTTTCAACTTTTTTCTAAAATAAATAGGACAGCATCAGACCTCAATGTGTATCCCATAAACCAAGCCTTATAGAATGTAATACTGTTTACAGGATAGACACCAGAAACCTGTTTGCATTTGTAATTATGTATTGATAACACTGCTCTCACAAACAGTGTGACATAATCACTGCTCATAACAACTCTGGGCTGTTATCTTGGTGCCACAATGAATCTCCTCTGGAGAAATCTTACTGGTCAGAAACACAACTCAATACTTTTACAGTAGCCATGACCTTCTAATACCTAAAAAGTGATACCTCTTCCCTATTAACTGAATCAATTTAATATTCTGACTGAACACGTTTTGGCTGATGTAGGATCAAGAGTGGCAGCAGCCATCCCTGGCCTTACTCCCTGGCTTGAAACAGAGTTTAGTAAGCATGACCTGCAGACAAATGAGGTAAAGACAAAAAGTTCTGAAGCTGGAGGCTCTAGCAACCTCTATCATCAGTACAGGGTACTGGGGTCTTATTAGCCCACTGGTTAAACACCATTCAGCTGGTGAGCCATGAGAAGAATCTAGTTATTTCAACATCTTTGCATTTCAACATCAACAGTATGCTACTTTTTTATTATTTTGTGGTGAAAATCCTATAGCTCCATTGATGTCCCTGCAACTTTAGCAATTTATACCAACAGCAAACTTTATCCACAGTTTCTTGCACGTGTTCCTCAAAATGATGAGTTCTGTATTTTTCCAGCTTAAAATAAAAGTTATTTGCTTGAACTGTAAAGGCAAGCTACCCAGTTGCACACACGAATGTACACTTGCTTGGGTAAGATGTGTAAGGGCCAGCCTTGCTGCATTTCATTCACTTTGAATGCATTTGTTGATCATAATAGATAGCTGTGATGCCAGGATTACATCAGTTGTCACAATTTGGATAGAGTCCACCTCTCTTTTCATGAACTGAAGTGTGTGAAATGCAATTGCTCTGATGAAGTCTTAATTTTATACCAATTTACTTACAAACATCGAAAGGAAAATAAAATTTAAAATGTGCAAAAGATTAAAGCACTCTTGTGCTAATGAGAGCCATCTGTTTATTTCTTTTCTTTTTAAGGCATTTTCAATAGGTGGAAATGAAAGACTTCAGACACATTTTCATGTCTTGAGCCTCAGCAACAAAAAAAATAAAAACACAGATTTATCATCTTCAGTCAGCAAAGTTGTACTGAGAAAATAAGCCTTATTCCAGCTTGCCAGTTGCTTCATGGAGAACTTTAATTGCATACTGATGCTAAAGCAGCTTTGTCCCACACCAGGATTCTTATCCATGTCAAAAATGCCCTCGTTTTAACTGCATTACCGTGTCTGAATGGCCCCCTCTGGTCACAGATTGGTCCCTGTATTTTGCTCAGTATTTAGAGGGTGACCTGAATCAGGGTATCAACAGAAATATAGCAGCCAGTTCATCTCTCAACTCTTAGCAAGCAAGGGCAATGGACTGTTCTGCTACTGCAGTGTTGTGGCACCAGTCTTTAGTACTTTATCACCAGTATATTGCACTATCAGAAGGTCTGCCCAAAGCAGTCCATATACAACTGTTATATATAAGCACCATAGCACACACACACATATATATATATATAAAAAAAAATACATATAAACCCAGAACACAGTCCAGAGGACTGTGGTCATATCAGGTCATGTTTAATGGAACAGCACAAATCCTCTGAAAATGTCTGGCAGTGACAAGAAATTGCACATTAGAGGACCACTGGAGCCCCACCTCCTTCCTACAGAGCAAACCAAGACATTAATTGCAATTCATCACTTCAATTTTCAAATGACAATCATATATTAGACATCTATATAGATAGATTTACAGCAGTGCTTAGAATTGCATCACAGTAGAAACACGCTTAGCATTCAGTCAAAGGTGTCTCTAATCAGATATATACTGCAAAATGACATAAGTCTTAGCAATCAACTGATCAAGTACTGATTTTTTGAGGGGTTATTTTGCAGTTACATCAGTCACCTCTTCCCGGTATAATTTAATAAATGGTGAAAAAACAGGTGTGATGAGTTGGTGACAGCCACCTGGAGAGCTGCAAATGCAGTACCATCACACACTGTCACATTCTGCTCCAAGATGTAATAGTGGCCCTGAAGCCAACAATTCAACCATAATACTGCTGATTTTCTGCAGAGTACATGTATGAAGAATCAAAGGAAATGAAGGCATTATTTTGAAACATATATTCTGACAATAGTCAGACAAGACAGATTGTATTTTATTTACAAGAAACTGAACTGAAATTCAAGCAACTAAGATTTTACTTCATTAACACTCCAGGATATAACCAACTAATAATGATGTATGGATTTTCAGTGGTGGCCTACTGTGCGAGGTGTGACTGACATGTAGCCAAGCATCTGGAGCAGAAGCCAGGTGAACAGAATTATGAAGATCCCCCAAATGTTTAATACTTGCATTACCATTCCACCTTTCTTTTTTTCTTCCTTTTATTCAACTTGGCACAAATAGCTGCCTAATAAATTAACACAACCTTGATTTGACAAGCTTTTCCCCAGTTGCATTACAATGTCAAGTACCAGGGCCACTGTTTCCAGCACAGCCTTGACCATTTGTCATTTCCTTATAATTAATTACAGCACTCTCAACCAAGGCTGCTACAGAAAGTGATAAGACTATTACACAGCTTTCAACACTCACTGCCTATGGGATTTTCACTCTCTTCATTGTTCTCCAAAGGATCATTGTCCAAAGTTTTGGATATAAAATTAATTTTATCATCAATAGGAATCCAAATCTCAATTTCTTGCATAACTTAGAAACTTCTCCTTCATATTTTGCTAATAGCTGCCATGGTAAAGAATGCAACACATTCTGGCCTCAGATTATGCAGTACTTACCCATGCTGCGCTGGGTAACAACTGACTTCAGTCAAACATCAGAATTTAAAGTTTGCAGGAAACAGAAGTATTTCAGAACTTGCCTTTCATCTGAACCAGGACACTTTTCTGCTTCAGTGTTTCCAGATAAGAGACATCTGGGGGGGTTGGGGGGGAACCAAAACCATGCTGGAAGTTTTGTAATCTAACCTTTTCTTTTGAATTTCAGTTTGCATTTGCATGTTTTGCTTGGTTGCATCTGTAACAGCATCTCATGACACAGATGTCTAACCTTCTGCCTAGTATGGGGTTAAAGAATTTCAAACAGGATAGTCCCTTACTACTTTAGCAAGACCCTTTCCTTACCTCCCCCAACATACCTATCACATACTTGGAAAACATTTTCTTCTTACTTATCCAGTATTGTCTTGATGTTTGGGCAGATCTGTCAGGATAATTTTTACCATATCATTATCTTGGATTTCTTATTTATGAGATATTGCTTGTGTAATGCACCACTTGCCAGCTCCAGGCAAGACTGAAGTCACAGTCACACCTCGATCAACCCTTCCCCTAAAAGATCTTGAGGTTTACAGAAGGCAGACAAAAGGTAAAACATGAAAGAACAACATACTGGGAAAAATATACTCAGCTGGTTAGAAGCAGACCTGGAAAGAGAAACCAGGTCTCTGGCATTGAGTACTCAGCTAACTAATACAAACCATCAGTCATGACCTTCCTCAAAACAAAACCTGTGAGCCAGGTTTGCAGCCACACAAGGTATTACCATGTCTCTCCAACTGTGCCATGCTTTGTATATTTTGTGCATGAACTTTCAGTGCACTGCTTCAAAAAGTAAGATTTCTTTTACTTTTATTACACAATTAGGTAAATTGGACAGATGTTCTACTTTATTTTCCCACTCTTTACTGCTGACATCTATCTGTGTCAGTCCTCACTAGCCTGCTCCTTTCAGCTTCCCATGTTGCTCACCTGGGTTACTAATTGTTCTATTTTTGCTTCAATGGCCACAGTTATTGATTGTGCATGTTGGGAATTTTTGATAGAGTACTGCAGCAGCACAAACACCAAATCTGTCAGGGAAGGTAATTCTCTCTCTGGGTTGTGTCCTGACCTAGGTAAGCATGGGCAAATGGGTTCAAGGACCACACCTATTTATATTACAGCACAACATACCCTTGCATCTACTTTGCACAGACAGATGATAAATTCCTGATACTTTCACAACAGGGTGTGGATACATCTGAATAAATAAAAATCTGGCTATTTTCAGACAATATTACAACAAAGAATCTTTTGTTAAGTGTATTCTGTTGGTCTCATTGCCCAACTGCTTCCACACTTTCAAGTTTTGTTTGTTATGTGAAAGTAAAGAGGTAACACAAGAATGCTACAATGCCAAAGCTTGCTTTGCAGCCCAAGTTTGTTCTAGACACTGCACTCAGGGCTCCACTCCACACAAAGGCAACTCATTTTTACTGAGGTTCTTACTTTCACCAGCTATTATATTTGATGTTTTATCTTTTGGGTAGAAGCATTACCCAGTATCATAAAGGGAACAAGTTCGGCTGCCATGAGCAAAACTGCACTGACTTCTATTGAAAGGCATCAACTCTCTTACACGTAACCTTAACACAACTGCAGTCACATTTCTTCTACGTGTCAATGAATGCTGCACCAGTGGAGGTTTGCTTTTTTTTTCTTCAGTCCCCATTCTAGATATTTCCACTAATCTCTCTCTCATGAGACTTCCTGAGAAACTTCAGGGAGTTTGCATATAAGACCTTCCTCTCCAATTCAATTCATCTATTGTTCTGTCAACATCTTGGAAACTTGACTGAAAGATCAAAGTAAAAAGTGTTTATATTTTTATCTAAGATTGTCTCTCCTGCTACAAATCTTGTGTAGATATTATGCATGTCAAAGTATCCCTTCAGTTTCTTTTAAAAGAAACTCAATAGCAAGATAGATAGACACAGTGGCTTTCTTCCAGAGTCACCTATTATTTAGCTTCTTCAAAGTCAAGTAATTGCAGTTTTAAGGGACAGTTAAGCCTAACACCAAATCAGAGTTGCTAACGGTTACAGAAACATTTGCACAATAAACTGCTGCCCTTCAGTTGCTGAATCATTACTGACGCAGCCACTGAAGTAATAGAAGTTCTAATACAGTGTGTGAAGACGACCTGCTAAAAAGAGCTATTCTTGAGAAGAGGTGATCCCTAATACACACACAAACATCATGAAGATACAAAGTTTTGATACCAAAAACAGTTCAGCAGGATTTGCAGGGCTTCTGCTAGTTTTATACCTGTCTAATGGGCAGTTCAGTGAAATGAAGCACCCTGTAAAGGGGACTAACCCCTCAGCACAAGCTGTATAAAGCACAAATTATGCTTATCTCGGTTTAAGGTCAAGTCCCTGTGGCTTGGAAAGGTCTCTGCAGCTCAAAAGGTACTGTCCTATTCTCATTTCTAAGAAGTACTACAAGTGGTTGCCTTCATCTCAGTTTTCAAGGTAAAGACTTTAATATGTTGCTTTTTTTTTGCACATCCAATGCACCTCCTCTGCTGTCGGGTTTAGTGATCCTCTGTGCTATGACAAAATAAAGGATTAAGTAAGAATTTTCCAGTTCTTGACCACCAAAATAGCCTTCAGAATTAATGGTGGTACAGCTTCACCATGGCAAAAAAAAAAAAAAAGTTAACTGAGGTGGCAGCCACATTTTTTCCCAAACTTCAGCAATGAATGACATCCAGCAAATTCAACTTGTCAGAAAACTAAAGCCTGCCCAGCAGTGAAGAGTTCCTCTGGTGCCACCTCTAGTCTAGTAGTTCTGGCACTTCAGAGCTCCCTCAGTGTGGCTAACACCACAGTGTGCCAGCGCTGAAGCTCTCCTCGGTTTTCCTGAGGTGCTGAGTGAAGCCTCACACATTACTCCTAGAAAAATCCCTTTTTAGCATTCAGAATTCCACTCCCTCTTTGGTGCTTAGATCCTTCAAACATTTGTGTGCTGTTATGACTCTCTGTAGCCACTGCTCAGCCAAACTGTATGTATTACACTCGTTTAATGTTTTCTTTCATACGAATCCCCACAGCTCACTCTTCCCTCTGAACTACCTCCAACATTCAATACCTCTGATTCCAGAAATCTGTTTGAGTTGGATTCTATTTCCTGCAGTCAGGAACATTCTGTACTGAGTTATTCTTATGATTTAAACTACTTCTATGAACATATTTTAAAACTTTTCTCTCCTGTACATCCTTTTTTGTCCAAACTACAGTTGTGTGTGAGGGGGAAGCACCAACATCGAATTTATATACCTGCTCTAGATGGGTTAGAGAGGCACAGAAGCCTCAGGGGGAATGGGACTGGGTGAACGAGCTGGTGTTCTACTGTAAGGTTAGACCTGTACTTCTCAAACACACTGTATTTCTCAAACACACCCATTTGCACCAAGTGTATCAGAATTTACTTCTGCAATGCACAATGTTGTTTAGTTACTTTATCACATCATATAATCATCCACACTGAAACTGCAGTGGGAGGCACACAGTAAAAACAAGCAGAAATGTTTGAGGTGGACAGCACAGCTTTAGTCTTTAGGCTAATGAACAGCTTAATTTTCACTGTTGACTGATACTGGGTCCCAATGGCTAAAAGCCACTCTAACTGGCAGCATGGGTGTTACGGTCCTAGAAAGGAACTCACTCTCTTCATATTCCTACAGAATCATGTGTGTCCAGTCAATTTTTTAAATAAATTTCCCATTTAAGTTATTTCTGAAAACTCCAAAATGCTTCTTCCAAAAGTCTTATAGTGAAATTTTGACATTCTTTGAAATTATTTTGGCTTTAACTTTCACTTATTCCTTTTTTTTATCGTAAAAAGGCAAGAAATCAAAGAAGTAAAAATTCTCAAATTGAAGCCTCAGCTAAGAGTTTAAATTGCCTGAACACAGATTTTAAGTAAAGTCTAAACCAGTAATTTTCACCCTGAATTTCAGTTGCCACAAGGCTAAAATAATTTCCATTTTCATTCTGCTCCACTCAGCACCTCTACAGACAATGCCATCGCAGCATGTATGCCTAAGCTGTATTTTTTTTCTTCAACTAGCATCTGCCAATTTTGTAAATTCTAACAGAGCAAACAAATGTATTTGTCACAGTTGCAATAAGACATATCCATGTTACCTATACTGTTTGATTGTTATTAAACGAGAAATCTTAACGCTGGATTAACATTACTTTCATCTGATTGAACAATCGACATAATATTTATTTCTGCTAACCCTGATTAAAAGTATCATGACAACTGTAAGAATTATTCTGCTTGACTGTTATTCTACTGACACTCCCACTAATCCATGCTGTCAAAAAATTAGCTGATGTACTAAAGCACTTTGACTCTGCTGGTACACAATGGTAGTAATTTATGTAGAGCTGAAAAATCAGAAATACTTAATGATAGATATAATCAGTCAATGCTTTGTAAGTTCTCCTTGTTAACCTCAAAATATATAGAGAACAAAATGTTTCAATACTCAAAGACAGACACTACAAAAAACCTTTTGGACATAAAACAAGAACATAAGCAAGCAAAACAATAACAATCCTCATGCTCACTAGAACTATCTAGGACAGAACCATATATCAGAGTCATGGCATCATCATTTTTCCTTCAGAAACTGAACCTGAAATGCATTTCTTTCTACCTTCTTTGCCAACATTCCAGTAAGATCCAGTTCAGAAAATAAACTTTTATCACCACACTCTTGAGCGAGCTGAAGGAAAAAACAAAACACTTCTCTGGAGAAGCCATTACATTTGGGGATTTTTTTTAGTCCTAACAGAGATATGCTAAAGATGAGTATGATGATAACCAGATTTTCAAGGGCTTAAGTTCTTCTCTGGCAACATCCCTTTGTTCTCAGTGAGATCTTCCAGCTGCAGAGCCACAAAACAAATGTGGCTTCATTTCAATTAGGTATCAGTGTGTGAGATGACTCATTGGAAAAACGTGGCTTTGGTCAGTCTTTAAAGGACACTATAGATACCTTGTCTCTTTCATTTTATCTTATCTGAAGGACAGAGAAGATACTAGGTACTAAATACAGTGCCACAGTTTTCAGTGTAAACATGGTGCAGCATTAGGAAACACTATCTGATAAATTACTAAAGGTGAATTGTGTGGAAGTATTTCAAGTGAAGCCTATTCTAAATGAACTTTCATGCACAGATGCCTTGCACTTTAAACTGATGTTACCTTGCAATGCAGGAGAAACAAAAACATTGCTAAGCTGCAGCTGGGCCAAGCTTTACAATTCAAGAAAGCCTTTTCCTTGGAGCTATCTATGCACATTTTTTAGGCTTTTATTTTGTTTTCTTTCTCTCCTCCCTCCCCCCCCCCCCTTTTTTGGGGGGAGTTATTCAATTAAAGAACTGCATAATGTAAATGAAAGCCAAGGGAATTCTGTGTGAAAAGGTAAACCTGGACTCACACACCGACAAGCTGGCATAAGGCGTCTTGCCTCCATGGGAGCTAACAGCAGAGGAGACAAACAGGATGAATTTAACTCTTGGAAAAGTAATACAGCTGGATTTGTTTTCAATGTCTTGATGTTAAATGAGCTTAATTTCTCTTCATATGTTACACAACCCTGCTTTATATTTAGTTCACTAATACAACCAGTGTAGAAGACTCCATTCCTGTCATGGCACCAAGACAAGTAATCTCAACTTGCCTTGTTTCTAATAAGAAGTAATTTACAGGAATAAATTACAGTAAAAGTAGAACTATACATGTGAGAACATATACACACAAATGGATATATGTAAATATCTGTGTAAGGAAAATGGTAAGCAAACAAGTCAGTCTGGCCACCAAAAATTCCCTTAAGTTTGTAATCTAATGACACAAAATACCCTGGGACTTTGAAGACAAGATTGACTGGACATGAAGTCAACCCAAATAAACTAATTTTACAGCAAGAACAACATCCAAAAGGTTGTAGTCTAACGTATATTAGTATTCAATTATTCGAATATTATTAGCTTTCATTTTTGTACAGGATAAAGAATATTAAAAAACTACATTTATTTCAGTCATTACTAATGCACTGCCATAAACCCAGGAAAACCAGTCAGATTCCGAGTGCCTCAAATACATGCTGCCAGGTTTCTTATTTTGGATTTATGCAAAAAAAGTGTCTACTAAAATAATAATTAAAAAAAAAAGGCAATTGCACAGTTCCACCAAGAATAGATCTCAACATGCTCTTTTCACAACCCTGTAGGAAGACAGAGGAGGAAGGAAGGAAAGACAGTAATTGCTATTTAATCATATCACAAAAACATCAGCTGACATGGCCAGTAAATGTGCCATCCCATATACAACCTCTCAATAGGCTCACCTCTGGAGCTCATGGAAGCCTAGACCATGAACAGAACAAAAGGCAGGCAGTTCAGGATGAAGTCCCCATTCTCACACCCAGCACACTGCACCACTACCTCCAAACCCATGTCCAGTTTGTGGGCCCAGAGCATTTACAAGAAAACACCTGGCAACAGAGCACATGAGCTTAATTACCCCTCTGATTTCTGCACCTCTCTCAGTCCCTGCACCTGGTGGTTACTGGTTTTGCCTCTGATTTTGGGCAGCTGTGACCCATAGCAATTAAGGGCTCTCCAGCTAAAGCCAACTGCATCTAACTTGGGTTAGTAGCAAATAGGCTAAGAGAGGTCAAAATAAAACGACATAAAATGCTTTCTACAGCATTAAGAGCAATGCCTAGACAATCAGAAATAAAGATACCCATTGTATTCACAAACTGAAAGCCTACAACCTCATCAAAACTTACCTTCTAGGGGATAGCAGCAGGGACCCTGAGAAGTGAATGTGGTGAGCACTCTTCCCCAGCATTCCTTTATGCTATTTAAGTGAGGGGTCCCCACCAACAATATGCTGCCCAAGACAGCAAAGCTCAGAAGATCATGAGGAGTTATTGGCTCCTCTCCTACTGCAACTGGCGTTCACCCCCATGGGGCAGAGAGACCCAAACCCAGCACCTCATTATCAGCCACAAACCTTGTCCTTGGCTCCAGCTCCTGCAGCAAATGGTGGCTCACGGAGTACAGTGCCAGCAGCCAAGCAGGATTAAACCACTGCACACCTCACTTAAGGGACAGAAAAACACAGACCCAAGCTCACCCAGAGCCTGCTGCTAAGGCACAGCTCCTGAGGCAGCCAACAAGCCCCACCCCTCACAACAAACCCCCACCTGCCCTGGCCGGGCTCGGCCTATCCGGCTCAGGACGGGGGCTAAGATGCCCTCTGATTGGTGCATTCAAAATTCCCCCGCTGCTCAGCGCAGTATCGTAACTCCTAGGCCGTTGGGATGTGTAAGATCAATAGGATTTGTTACTGGTTTTGCTGATGAGGGGGAACAGGATGAAGAAACAGGCAAATGAGCAAAATAAAGTCATTACGTTCAACGAGTACAGACACACTCCTTGTCTGAGCATGCTATCCACTATAGCTTTGATACTTGTATCGGGACCTCTTAGAACTGGATTTGAGTTTGGAGCTTGAGGCCAGACAAAACCCGCAAAGAAGTCTGCTCATACAGGTCTGCACCGCTTCGGTCTCTCCAGGTTTTTTCATCACACCACTTCACAACCCAGGACTGTTGTGTTGATTTTGATTCTGCTCACGTAAACAAATTCAGACCAGAACATTCCAAATCACCAGCTTTCAAGTGGAGCCAAATAGAAAATGCAATGTTAAAAGTCTATGAAAGACAGCTCAGGCTTTTTTATACTCCAACTTACACAAATGGTTTGATAACCTTCTTGTGAAATTTGAACTGATACTGAAAACTGAGGAGTGAATTCACTCATTTTGTGGTTTGTTTTGGAAGTTCTGCATTCCTCTCAGGAAAAGCTACCAGTAACGTCTAATACCACCACCTTCTCTTTAAAATATGTCTTTAATGAAAGAACAGGGATCTTCCTAGCAAATAAATTATGTTTACAGGCCTCATTCTATAGCCAGACTTCTATGTGAGATGGATGTGGGAGTGAACTCCTTTTCATTTTGTATAATAGTCAATAATGGCTAATCACATATTGCATTTTTACTTGGGGGAAATGATCTCATTATATCTGGTTCTGATCCCCCATGATTCCTGAGACTCAGTAAACAGGAAGGTTTCCAAATGAGTAACTGCATTCTTGATGAAACTGATCTCTTTTTACATAACCCCATAAAAGACATCTTTCCTCATATTAGTTGGTTAGCACTATGTACTTACTATACCGTGTTTCATCATTAGCTGGCCAAAATGGACATTCATTGGATTAACATTATAATGTTTAAATTTCTCCTCCAAAATAATACATTAGAGATTACTGCTGTAGTTTTTGCTCCAAGGCACTACTGCTGGTAATCAAAATCTCATTAAAAGGAATTCGTATATTCTGTAGCCCAGAGGATCTCAGTTTCATCCCTTCTCCTGTCCCTGTGCCTCCCATGCAGTGATTTATATGGGTGTTTTACCTAAGGAAAAACGGTCCAATTTGGCTCTTTTAAGAGCAAGTGTCAAAGGTACAAACAGAATTAGACATCAAGTGGTTTACATACTCTGAGGAACTTTGAGAAAATGTTACTTCTTTCTCTTTGACAATTTAAGTAAAACATTAAAAGTAATGAGAACTTTTTTACATACACTGCTCTGATGTATGGTCTGGTTAAAAAACCCTTTGACATCATAATTATTTGACTAGTAGGAAACATAAATTTAGATAGGGATATGGCCTTGTAACTAACTACCTTATCTTCTATTTTTGCCTCTCTTCTACCTCAATTTCTTTCAAATAACTGATTACTTTTAAATGAAACTCCATGATTACTGAAAACAAATCCTACTGAAGTTAGATGCGAAGTCTTCTAGATTTTATATGGAGTAGCATTTGCCTGTCACCATGCAGAAGAACTAGAGGATGGTTTGCAGTAATCACGGGTTTATTAATCTGTTTTTACTTGAACATCAAAATGATCGGAAGAACATCTGCATTGCTTATTTGTTTTTATAAAAAATAGCTTATTTTTTCTCCTCTCCGTCAGAAACTGACATACAGGAGACACTCATTAAAATCCTGGTTGAGTAAAGCCTCTGGGCTGGTTTGTGCTTTTTTCTGTACTTCAGGTAAGTCTTCATTATGTGATCTGTAGTGGTACTAAGATTCCAAAGTACTACGTTCTTCAGGTAGAATGTAGTAGAACGTTCTTCATGTCTCAACACCAAGGTGAGACAGCTCTCCCAGGGCAGCCTGCACTACCTGTATTTTCATAGCACTTTATAGAAGATTAAATGATGAGCTGTTTCATTGGGGAAATGATTTACAGTGTTAGACTGAAAAAATAGGGTGCTAAAAGTACTACCCTGGCAAGATCCATGAAGAGATAAAGTGATATAACAGATAGTGAAATAACAGATGAAGTCTGAGGGAAGACAAAACGGAAGCCTGAGTCCCGAACTCATCTATGTTCTCAACCCCTGTTTTAACCATAGCTGTCCTCTTAACTTAGGGTAGCATTTTAATCTTTAACATTCACATTGTTAATTCACAGCCCACCTTAGTGAAATTGTGGCTTCTGCATCTGACAGGTCTTGTGTCCGGAGAGCACAGCTTCCTTCAGACAATCACAATGTACAGCCAAACCTGAACACGATTTAAAAACATAAAAAATTCCAACTAGCTCTTTGCTTCAATTTTGAATTCCATAAATTGTGTATTAGTATCCAAACCCAGCAAATGCCATAGTCTGAGGCTCCCTATGAACACCTCCCTGGTCACTGTACAGATTGATTGCCTCAAATACAATTTTGACAGTAGATCTATTATATAATTTTTCTCCTCTCTGGCTTAACAGTGGCAAGGTAGTGAAGAAAGAGTTTGCTAGAACAGCATTTACAAAGAGTGCAAATGGATAGCCTTTGAACTGCTAGAGTGGCACAAAAAACACTGACCTCAATTTTTGGTCAGTTTGGAATCTTGGAATATTTGTAAGATGAATGCGATGCTTGAGAGCTGCTGGAGGATTTGAAAGACTTTGCTGGTTTATGTACCCTTTGAACTCCCTTGCTATATGCACCAAATGCAAGGATGCTGTTTGTTTCCAGAACCAAAGCTGGCTCAGAGCAATTTGCCTTGCCCAGTTTGCTCCCTTGGCTGGAAAAAACTTCACAGATTTCCATCCCCATCTTTGAGCTGTGAATTTTCTTTGCACTTGCTAATATAGGGAACACAGTTTAATGACCTTCCCAAGTGCTAAAAGTAATTCATCACTAATTGTTTTTAGAAAAAGGTTTTCCAAGGTATCAGTTTAAACTAAACTTGTTTACTGATGCTCACTCATCCATATAATTCTCATCCTGCAACTAAAATCGCTTTTTCTTTAATATAATGAGATTTTAGAAAGTTCTCTACAGGTTTTCCAAATGCTCAGAGAAAATACCAGAGTGGCATATTGGCATGCTAATAAACATCTTATTTACTTCACATTCAACATGGGGACTTGTAGCTGGAAGAGGATATAACCCGCAATTTAGGAAGAGCTGCTCAAAGGCAATCTTACTCGTGGTCCTTCAGAGCAATGAGTTCTAAGGTTTTTAACCTCATGTGAAATCTTTGAGATTTCATTGCTTCTCACCTAGTTTAAACAGTAATTTTTTACACAATATTTTAAGGCTGCAGAAAGTTCTGTAGTGAAAGCTGCTACAGGTTTATTTCGTTGACTGAATACAGTTAACAGATTTTCTATTGAACTTCATGTTCATCAACAGTAAAGTAATAACGGGCTCACAGGGGACAGTCTTCCTTAAACTAAGGGAGTAATTGCTGTGCTTGTGCCTTGCAGCACTGCAATTTATGACACCAGTGTGCACAGAACTAAAGCACATGTTAAATCTAAAGCAGATGATTAGTACCAACAATTTTAGTGAAATTACTCATGCTTACACATAAGCATCTCAGCATTACTAAGTTCCTTAAAGACATCTTACATCTCCAGTTAGATTTTTTTAAGTCCATCTTTGTGTAAGAAGATGATGAAGCTGTAGGTAGGTAGTAGATACCTTTCTTTTAATGGCACTATTTGTATTTTTTTCATCCTTAAAAGAATTATTTGAGGTGGCATCTTTTCCCTCCCTCCCTCTGCAGTTAATTGGAGGCTCTTCTCTGATATTACCAGGGACAAACACTCATATGCAGGGAGTTTTCTTACTTTTATCTATCCAGATGATGCCATCACCATGATGTATGGGTGCTGCTGCTTTTCTGTAATACTTATAACCACATACAAAGATCAAACAGAAAAACATTTCCCCTTAAATCCACTTATTCTTATTCTGGAAAAGAAGTCAAATGTGCTCCTTATGACTTTTCTATTTTTTCTCTTTTATTTTTTAACCACATCTCAAATTGGCTTCATTTGATCTCCCCTTGTCCTAAAGCTGTCACTTTTGTCTTCTTTTTCTGAAAACCAGGGTTTGTGATTTTGAGAAAAAGAGTTAAGTAATTTTCTTCAGTTTTCTTTCACTGTTGTGTGCTCTGTTTGGAAGACGGTACCTTGAGTACAAGTAAGTTGCACTGATGTGGGAAGAGGATGAAGCTAGATACAGGAATCCATTTTAAGCAGATTTTAATTCTGCTTTGATTTCAGTCATGGACAGAATTTGGTTGCCAGATTCTGTGCTCTTGACAATTATTCTGAAATCCAGAATCACTCCATAGTCTCTCTCTCATCTTGCTTTTCCTTATGAGTTTCATTTGAAATTGGTGATTACTGAGCATTAGTCAAGCTGCTTTCCCCCTAAATGCCTGCAATTCACTACTTTAAATTTGGCTTCCTGGTCCAGATGCTATTTAGAGCTATATTTATGCTCACAACTGGAAGTGTAAACCCTCCTCCTGCCTCTGGCTAAGGGACATATGCGCTTAGGCAGATGTTTCACGACTACAGAAGAAACCATCTCTTAAATACATGACCTGCTTAGCAAATGGATCCTGTTTCCCCAAATGTCAGGAGATGATAGCACTGATAAGAAATCCCCTCTGAAACATCAGTCTGTTCTTTTCAGATCACAGACACTGATTTGTTAGCATGGGTTACAGATGAATGCTACTCAGGCTAGGGTTTTCAGAGAAGTCTTTGCACTGAGTATTCTTTAATCTCCTCTGAAAACACTTGCCCTGTGCCAGTCTGTGTAGGTACTGTGTCATTCACATTCCACCCTGGTAAGAATTATTCAGAGTAGGATCTGATAACCTTCGTCTACCAGGACAGTCCTGAAAAACAGCCTTATCCCAATATCACAGTCTTCCTTCAGGATACAGACTTCCTTATCATGCCACCTAACATTTGGGAAAGAGTGCCTCTCACATGACCTGTCTTCAGATGAGCTTACATTCCATGTCCTGTTTCGCTTTTCTTATACCTGTATGCTCCCAATCTAAATATGAAGTATTGTGCTTAGAGTACCTGGGCATTATTTCCTTAGTTAGAAAACACCATTGTCAGCCTAGGTTTGAAGCCAATCTTCGAATAGATCACATCATCCCACTGAATGATTAAGGCACCGAGGACAGAAACTCAGAAATTCAAGGTGCCCATTAATATTTCAAAAACGGAATATAGCATTATCGTTCACTTTTGATACCCAGTACTATCATACCAAATAAATCTACTTTAAGCTATAAGTCAAAAGGCTTTCCATTCTTAATACCAGAGGGAAAAAAATTAATGCTGGTGAACTTAATGCCAATGCCTAAATAATTATTATGACACTGGGTTTAACCATACATACCACAATACATAACTATTTTCTCAAGGAAACCATTTATCTCCCAATTCCTTAATACTCCAGCATTAAGCTGGAGAGCATAAATACAGCTATGCAGCATTATTTCAAACTTTATAGTAGAGGTATAGTACAGCTATTAAGTATTTGTGTTGCAAAGGGAAAGGAGAGTACAAACAAGGCATAAGGTAGATAAAATGACCTGCTCTAGGTTGCTCACAAGGTCAACAACAGAACAAGGGAAATGCGCTTTTTCCATTTCTCCCAGTAACTAAACTCAACTTCTATTTTACAGTGTAAAGTTCAGGCCAAAACTAATACTATAGTGAGACCTCCAGGCTAATCTCACACCTACGAATCCAGGAAGCAAAAACTGCAGCTTGAAAAATCCAGTCTGCCCACTGCGAAACTGTACTATACTATCATCTGCCCTTCTCTTCTATATTCCCTGTATCACAAAGGTAAATATGTGGGACCCCTCCCAGTATGTACAACATGCCAGTGTATTTGATATATGTCTCACCCTTATCCTCCATCGTTTCCTCACTTCACAGCTGAGCACAGAGCCAGAAATACGATTAACTGTGAAATTTAATATATGTCAATTTATCTGCCATTTTCTGTTACAGTATATTGTGCAGAGAAGTGTAGACTTTCTCATTTTTTCTTATCCTTCACTCATGTCAGAAATGCCAGATTACTGAGCTGTACAGACCAAGAGAAAATAACTGAAATGTCCTTTCCTGAATCAATCCTGTCTCTGCTGACATGGCAAGACGTCACAGAACTCTGGAGATGAAAAACTGCTTACTGTACATGACAGCAAATTAATAACAATACAAACACTGGAACCAAATCCTACAGGTGTTACTCAAATCTGATCCCCACCAGCTCTGAAAGAACCTGTTCAGCTAAAATACAGGCTGTATTCTTCACGTGCTACTGCCTATAATCACACAGTATTCACAATGGATTTGCTATACTAGAATACAGTAAAAGTCACCTCTGGGCAGTGTTTGCACATGTAAAACACAAACATATGAAGTCCAGTTTGGTACCTCAGAAGAAGGCTTATGTGGTAACTCATTATTGGGATTTCTAAATGTGTTTCAAGGTGGCCTAATTTGCCCCCCATTGAAGTCATCTGTAGCCCATTAAAGCTGCTGGTAAAATTCATTAGTTCGGTTTGAGCAGACTCAAGTTGAAAGCAGTGTACTTCTGAAGGTCCCTTACCAAGGATAACAGGCACCACTGACATAACTGTGATAAGACAATTTTCTTTATATTATCATAGCATGCTAAGGCCCTAACCAAGATTAGAGTCTCACTTTCCAGGAGTAAAATAACAGACAACTACATTCTCACGACTCTTCTATCTGAACAGACAAGGAAAGGAGAAAAGGAATTAATGCCCCAATTTTACAGATAGAAGCTGAAGGTATCAACTTGCCTAAAGTACCCATTCTTGTACTTTAGAAACACATAGATTTTCCCTTCCAGTATTGTTCTCTCAAGATATAAGAGACAACAGTGAACAAAGGCTTATTATTGCTTCTGTTAAAGACAATGGAATCCAGGAGGGCAGGAGTTAGCTTGAAATAGTATAAACAACAGACGGTTGCAGAAAAGGGACTCAAAAACCCAAATGAGCAGTAGCATATCTGCAACTGCTAGCTCCCTCCAGCAACTTGCCAGCCATTCTTTTTATCTTTTTAGTTCTTTGGTTTTTAGTTCCTTTTGATTTCCCGAATACTATAAGCTAAGTAAGCTTGGTTAGTGAAAAATTATGCACAAGGAAAGCTGTGTACCTAAAAATCAGTGATAAATTTAACCACTTTTCTCTGCTTATTCAGGTAAAGAATAATCAAATCCAGAAGCACAGCTGAATTCATTCAGTAGACTTTGATTTACATTAATGAAAGAGAAAGGCTCTAAAGCTTCACTGCATTAGAATTACCTTAGGATGGGGTCAGCACTTGTGTCAGTCTACCACATCTCCTCCCTCCCTTTCTTCTACTTTTCTGTCTTAGAAGTTATTAAATGGCAAAGTTCTCAAAAGAAGCTTACAGCACTTGTCAATAAAATGTTTCTCACCATTACAACTGCTGAAAAGTTGGCAAAATCAACTGTTTATGTTACCATGCAGAACATTTTCACATTTTAGCTGTGGAATTTTGTCTGGCTTTTCTAAAAAGCAAAAAAAGAAAGCTTTTCTGTCACTTATTAAACACCAGACACTCTGTCTGGTAGCTTTCCACTGGGCCACCCTCTCAAATCATTGTGAATTCTGCCTGGAAAATGGCAGCAGGCCCAAATCTACATGAAGCTCCTGTTTAAATATGACATTCAAAGTGAGTCTGAAATGTGACAGGTATACAAAACAAGACCTCAGAGGTTTTGTCCAAGAATCTGAACTAAACATTCTTCTGAAACTGAAAAGGTTTAGTAATTCAGTTTTGAAGATCTGCTCAGAAGCCTCTGGAATGAGAAGCGCATTTCCCTGAATCTCCCTGGGGGATCTGGAAACACCCATTTCTGAAAATACCCTTTACTAGCTCAGGGGGCTGTGAAGACCAGCAATTGACATGGGGTGCCCATCTGTATAGGAAAGTCTCCATGAGGAATCTCACTGTAAAGGGCCAGCTATATCTGGGCATCAGGAGCCTAATTCAGCCAGTTAAACTGGAAAGTGCAACCTCTAATGGATACAGACCTGGCTATCATGCTCAGCCTAACACTGAATTTCAGCCCCATCACCGGACTTTGACCAATACAGCGCAGCCGAATTTTTTTGCTAATTTATGCAGTCCTGATGTTTTCCTGGTCTTTTGGGAATGAAGGTTGACTCTTGGCCCTTGTCCCTGCTTACTTCCTAATTTCCCAGGAAACTGCTAGGAGAAGTAAATTCATCATTGTCACCAACTCTAACAGGAAACAAATATGGCTTCCAACAAGCAATGTTGCACCTTTTGGGATATATTTCCTTTTCTTCCTCCGTCCTTGACTTCCTAATAAGTTAAGTAGGCACCCATTATGTCTAATTCTTAAAGCTGGCTCTGTATTATTTGTTTGCTTAGAAAGATACCATTTTTCATGATGTTTGACTACAACAGAAATATATAGCATCAAAAACTGGAACGATCACTGGCCAACACGGGACATTTTCCTAACTTGCAGCTGAGTAAGAGTATGGTTTTAAAGTCCAGCATTTTGGGGGTAATTCTCCCTGGGGATTAAAAGCTGTTCTAACCACTAGATAATACAAACCTTGAGCAAAGGAGCATGTACAGTTGCTGCCAGGTGTTTCTATATCCAGTTCTAACAGGAAAAACCAAGCAGCATCTGAAAGCTCCTGCAGAATTCATCATGGTCCCAGCAAGCTCTCTATGCTTTCATAGAGGGCCCAGGAGCTAACTAACAGCATCAACTTTGACTTCAGCCAAGTCATCCCTCTTTTACCTACCAGAAAAGAAATTTGGGAAAAAAGGTAGAAAGTGATTGATGATGTGCTTGTGTGATGCATTTATCAGGCAGTGTATTAAGCTGCAATAGAACATTTCTTGCATAAAACAGATTAAGAAATCGAAGCCGTATGTCTCCCATAAATTTTGAGATCTATGACTGAAAGACAGTGCATGCTTTTCTGTCACAGGATAAGGCTGACCTTGAACACAGGTTAAAAAAGAAAAATGCAGTGATGTGCCAGAGATGATTAATGGGAAAGAAAAGAGAGTTCTTTCCAAACAGCATTAGTGATCAGGTAGGGGAAAACTGTGAAAAAGAGGGGAAAACTGTGAAAAAGACTCAAACCACATCAATGCTGAAGGCAAAAACACACAACAGATCCATCCTCTTTAAAGCTGATTCTTTCTTCTGCAATTCATCAATAACCTTGTCCAAAAGACCTCCACAGAGAGTCTTTTCCAGGTCCTGATCTGATAAGTGTGGCCAAATAGGATAAACAAGGTACGGAAACTTCACCATACTCTCATTTCAGGTGGAATACCTGCAGAGATGAAAAGCGATGCAATTCTGCTTTTAAAACAAAGGAGACCAGAAAGAAGTGAGAAAATGTAATATGTATTCTCTTATATCTGTGCTTATAGGTGCTCCTGGCTGCCACCCTCATAAAATGATCAAAGAGCTCATAAACCCCTTCACCATCAAAGGCTTTTTCCACGCTCAGGTCAATGAGAAATCAAGTCACAGGTGGGTTGGTTCAAAAATACATTTGTAGGTGCTGACTGGTAAAGCAGAACAAGCTAGAAGGAGGAATGCTGAGCACTGAAACTATGAGGAGCCAGAAGCACAGATGATCTGAATTGCCATACTTACGGATTTTTCAGCAAGAATCCTGCCTTCTGAATTTGAATGAGAACACTCTCATTTTATTCCCAATCTGATATATAGGGAAATTATTGCACAATAGAACAATGCAGCAACAAGCAGCAGGGCGATTACAGCTTCCAGCTTTGCTGTTCTGCACCTACTGTATTTTTGCTTTTCTTTGTTTGTTTTCTTTCATTGTTTTCATTTCAGTTTTGAGCTTAGTAAAAACAGCAGAAGTTTGACTGTGAGTTCTATAAATATCTGCAAAAGCTAATACATGAGTAATAAGAGAACTGAATCAAATATTTTTGTCTGCATTAAGGAACATGAATTCTCCTTGCAGCTCCCTGAACCACTGACAACCATCATTCCTCCATGCACTGTTTGTGCCAGTGTGTATTTTTAATCCAGCTCTTCTTGCTGCTAGATGAATTTCAAACTACCCCATGCAATACAAAAAATTAAATTGAAATTATCATTATCTAAACCTGTAATTAAAGTACTATTAATTCTTCTTCACTCAAAAATTAAAGGGAAAAATCCCACACTTGACAAAAGAAAATGTGTTGTCACATTTTTAAGTCAAAGTTAATTATGAATTATGGATCATTTGCAAGAAAGCAATACAAAAGTACCCACTGGGCCTGTATCCAAAGTAAAAATGAATTTATGACAAAGTTGATATTGACCCATCATTTATAAAGTCTGTTAAATTCATCTTAGACTGAGCTTCTAGTAGAAGATGATTTATTAAACAAAGTAATATAAAATGTAATGAAATAGATTAAGTCTTTTTGAAATATAGTTATCCATTAGATCTGGTAAATTTAAGTCTATTTAAACATGAAATACCACTTTAGCAGATATTCTGGCTCCTGCCTAAATGTGGGGCTGCTATGCTTTAGTCTCTTATGTTGAAAAATCTTTGTCAGGAGAATAGATGGTGGTAATGATTTTATTGATTTTGGGGCCTTAAATTAATCATCTTTAGGATATCTCAACGATGGCAAGTACCTTCTGCCTCCACAAAGAATACAGATTTTAACTTAGATGCAGAAAGGTTACCAGGGCAGCTGAACATCAGTGCTACTGAAGAGTTAAGCAGTTATCCAAAGAGCCTTGCATGTTCACCAGGGGTTTATCCACACCAGCATGGAAACAGCATAACAGGAGATGCTTAATTCAGCATCAAGAAAAAGCAGTGACAGTGAAGATGCATCAGCAAAAAACTTCACTTTGGGTAAGTAGCTGAAATGTATTCACTGGCATGCAAGGGCTTGTAGCTGTCCCTTGCACTATGTCTGCATCGCGCAACAGGGCATGATGCAGTCCTCTCTAGGCTGGTGATAATCCAAGCCAGGAAGTCCACGTGTTGAAGAGCAGCATAATGTTCGTCGAACTTGTGACAGGTTGCTGTGCATGTGAGGTTCTCATGCCCATGCAGCGCTTGCACTGGACTGCTAAACTAGCATAAATGGAATTAAACTGCTTCCAGATCTCAGCTGATGTGTGGTTACTTCTGATAAAGCATGTATGGGCTTCTCCTTCATGTAACATACTTTCGTGACATTGTTTGTCTCCACAACGTACCCCTAAGGCTGCTGAGTGTTCTAGTGCATTTCAGTTTTGGATAAATCTAGCCACAGTGCAATTAGAGGTAGATGTAACTTTTCTTGCCCACGTTGCACAGACCTTGGCTGTGGGTACATTCTTGAGGGAAAGGAGGCTGGAGGCAGCCCATGGTCTCATGCAGTAGATACATGTTTGGGAAAACTAGTGATGTTTCCTAACTCTGAAGGAAGGCAGACATTCAGGGACAGAGCCAGGTACACACATTAGAGCCTAAGAATGGACTGGAGAATATGAGCAGTCAGTGAAATCTGAGGATCCTTCATAGCGCTAAGGTAATCTATTGCTGCCAAATGTAAAGACGTTCTTCACTGCTGAGCTGTGCATGTGTGCTTCACAGTGTCAGCTCCCTTGCATTTCCTGCCACACCTTGGCTGGATCTCTGGTTACTAATCTGCTGCTACAAGTGCTAGGATTCATCTCCTGAAATAAATCTTTAGTTTTCTGGCTTGAATGGTTTATAACCTTGTTTCTCTCTGTGTTCCAACAACATTAATTCTGTTGTAATGACTCCTGTAAAGATATCTTTTGAATAGTAATGTTTTATCAGTTTTACTTTCGCCTGTTTTCCAGAATAATCCATTCTGTTATCTCACTTTTACTTTCCAGCCTTTGAACATTTCTAAGCTTTAGTGTTTGTGCATAATGCAAAATCTTATTGCCACAGGAAAAGCAGCTTCTCCTCTCTATTTTTTTTTAATTTATTCATAATTAAAACTCTCATGTTAGTGACAGTTTTCAAATCTGACATGACATTTTTATAATCTAGTTAATAGCTCCAAAGGTTTTTCTGCATTGCAGCCTGGGAATTATGCAAATTAAGATAAGGAGAAAAAAAAGCATTGCTTCAACGTCACTTAATCATAAAGCTATGACTGAAGAATTAATACTGTTTTTACTATAGGAAAACTACACTCCAGGTTTTTTTGTCAAAAGCAGGTGATAGCTCAGTACATTCTGCACTGTAAGAATTCTCCCTTTCCTACAGTTTGCTGTCACAGACAGAAAGATAAAATAACAGATTCACTGCCACTGCAAATATACCTGGCTTTGGTCCAAAGCTGGTGTTGAAGTTAACAGAATCATGTAACAGGGTTGGAAAGGACCTTAAGATCACCAAGTTCCAATGCCCCTGCCATGGGCAGAAGAAGATTCTGTAATGGGCTTGGGATCAGGCCCTTTATAAATATAACTGACTGCCATACTTCCCTCCAATTTTTTCCATGCTGCTTGATGTTTTACACTGCAAGATCCTACATGCACAGACATGTCTGCACACCATGTGCTCAGCCTTGGCTACCGGAGACTAGGTACTAAATGAAGTTCTTTCTTTATAATGACTAAATGTTTAATGTTGTGTCTCTACAGTTAATTACTGAATTCTTATCCCTATATTGAGTTGGACTCCCTCAGTGCAAGGGCAGCTACGAAATGCATCACAGGGGTAATCCATACATCTCATTTATCCCTTAGCAGAGATTCTCCTTGGCAGAGGCAGGCACAGACAGTTCAGAATCTCCACAGAGCTCTACCTGCAGTAAAATATGGTTTGATG
This sequence comes from Neopsephotus bourkii, assembly GCF_033783945.1. Classification (NCBI taxonomy): domain Eukaryota; kingdom Metazoa; phylum Chordata; class Aves; order Psittaciformes; family Psittacidae; genus Neopsephotus; species Neopsephotus bourkii. The sequence continues at coordinate 3,320,638 of NW_026901291.1, read as the reverse complement.
GCACAGAGGGCTGGTAACTCAACGATCCATGCTGCTCTGTCATACTACTGTATCAAGGGAGGAGGGAGTACTGAGGTTTGGCCTTATTTTTTAAGGTACTTAGGGGCAAAAGAGGAGAGACCTGTATTGAGGAGTCCCACAGCTCCCCGTGGAAAAGGATGGAATAAAGACTGAAGATAGGGCATGGCCCAAAGGCACACAGTATTTAGAAGACAGGATAATGCATTCCTTATGCACTGACTACAGCCAGCTCCACTGGCTCTTTCTATGAGTGAAAGTAAACATTGAGATGAGTGCCTAAGCTGAGCAGCATGCCTAGAGCTGGACTCCTGCAGCCAAATGATTTATAGCATATTTAGTTTTCCTGGCCATCCAGCCAGCAGTCCCCTTTAAGCTGCCACCATTACTGTGCCATGGGAGAATCTATTATTGCTCCAATCTCTCATTTTCACTCTGCTCTTCCTAATAATTGAGGGCAGGCAGGATTCATCACAAGACTTAGGCTATCACAGAGTTCCTACAATGTCTGCCACTACCAGGTGTCTTTGGCATGCAAATGGTTTCCTTGCACATGCCCAGGTGGCCCAAAATGTTCAGCTACCTGGTACCTGTATTTGTTTAGTGTCTTATGTGACATGGAGAACTGAACAATTTGTCCCACCAGGAATCTTTCCCAGACCTGTGCAGAAGACCTCCTGCCATTGCAAGCCTTAGGGCACCACATAAAACTGGGTTGTTCCTTTGGGATAGAGTATATGGGATTTTATCTAGAGGACTTACGTTGCCACCTGATCAGTTATGTCTTCAGCCATAAAAGCTGACCTGAGGCTTGCTTTTTCCTGTCATTTCCCTTCATCAGAAACGAGTCACTGAGAGTGAAAGAAAAGTAGTATCAGTGCAAAGGAGTAACGCAGTGCACAGTTTGTGTGTACATGTGCTTCTATCTGCAAAGGACTGCAGCTGAGTGCTATAAATTATGAAGAGATGGCACACAGAAATGGAGCTGCTCATTCAAACCCCACAATGATGGAGCTTAGGATTGTCCATGGGGAATGACTGATCACTGGGCTTGAGCCTGGACTGGGGCTAACAACTGTTAAATCTCAGTAAATTGCCTAATTCTATTTGGTCTTACCCTGTAAAATCTACTTGCATACCTCAGGCTAGGATACCTCAAAAACAAAGGGAAGGCTGTAGGAGTAATTTCTCTACAGTGATGGGTTTCACCTGGGAGGACAGCAGTTTTCCTGAATTCAAAAGCATCTGTGTGTGTTTGTTGCAATATTGAGCTTATTGATGCCTTGTGAGGACTGTGTGCACAGTGCTCAAAGTAAAGCATATTTATAACATATATTTGGGGAACCACCTCCTCTGACTGGACAATATCTCAGCTGTAAACCCTCCCCATTTCTGACATGTTTGCAAACTCTGCCAGGCTATAGAAGAACTGTAACAGCTACACTAATAGCAAGGTCAATTTTGCATGTGTGCTACACATGTAAATCCAATGCATGTGTTCATACTACTGTAAACTGGACTCTAAAATATAAAATTTTGAATGCCTTACATTCACTAGCTTTATAATAGTTTACAGTTACCTGATGGCAGAAATTACGTACCAGAAAAATTCTTATTACCTTATACCTTTAGCATAATTTATGAAGGTTGCTTAGCTGATATTTACAGCTAAGCTGAGGTAAATCCAAGATGCAGCTTCAAACACAACTCACAGTATCTCCCTAAGATGTAACCTAATACTGTCAGGAAGTGTCAGCTTTAAACAAATAGCTCAACATAACTGTACTAAATAAAGATTATGACAATATAATGCTGATCTTCAAACTTGAGATCTTCAGGTACAACTGAACTGATTATTTTTTTTTTTACCTTTTTAAAAGAAAAAGGTCAGCCAGAAACCCAGTATTTCTGAGGTTAATCAGTTCACAGCCCTCAAACATATTTTGCTATATGTTAAAATTTCACTACAGAAAGAACATTATGACCCTTTGTCTTGTTCAGCCGAGGGGTGAACAGGAAAGATGATGTAGCACCTAAGTTTTAGTGAAATAAACACCAGTAATTTCATAATTTGTAGAAAATCATCCCGAAATACTGCAAAGCAACACTGGGTTAGTTTAATGACAAAGTCCAGTCATTGCATTTATCTTTTACTGCATTTAACAAGATTATGTATCTTTTTTTCCTTTATACCCATCTTCTATGCTTTATTTTCAAATACTATTAGTGTTACAGTGATAACCACAATCCCAAACAAACTTAATCCCTCCCTAACTCCAGCACAATTTCTTTCTCAATGGACAAAAGGAGTTAAAGGCGGCAGAGAAGGGAGGTGTTAAGCCCCATGCCACACAGTGGCTTGGTACCAGAATCAGCACCCAGGTCTCCTGAGTCCCATACTAGAGCCTTCTCTCTTATATAACAGTAATCAGAAATAAATTGCAGTTGCAGATTAACTGTTTGATGAGCATACACTGGTTTGCAGAAGGGACAAGGCAAACAGGCCTAAGCTTTCTCATCTTGTCATGACTACTCCTTGTCAGGGGAGAGATGTGTTGACTTTGGAGATCAGTTTTTTACAAGGAGGGAAAGGGGTCACTAGTCCCCTGAGGAATGTGGATTTGGAAAAGAAAAATTCCTGATAAAGAAGTCTGATAACTAAATTTTGATCCTCCTCCCCATCCCACTTGGGGTGGAAAGGAGGAGTGAGCAAGCAGCTGCGTGGTACCTACTTGCCAGATGGGGTTAAGACACAACTGGGTTGAAATTCAAAAGTAAGATAGGAGAGGGTGCGTGTGTGTGAAGGGGAATTCTAGGATGTTTTACAGGAACAACAGCTGGAGTTCTTATTTAGAAACAGGCCCAGATGCACACTCACTCACCTATCTTTACTGAAAGATCAATCTGTAATAAAATGAATACAGAAAATACCTGACTGGTATCCCTGGCTTCCCAGGATGCTACCAGACCAAGAGCATCAGGAGGTCAGTCCTAAATTTCGTGTGCTCTGATTACATTATTGGAGACAAAGCCTTCACCAAGATACACATCAGGTTCTCTGAGGTGAAACATATAAAACACAAAATATGGGAGATTTTCTCATGCAGAACAGCTCTTCTCCTTTACCTGTGCCTCGAGGAACAGGGTCATTTTATAAATCGTTTTCATTTCAGCAATTAAGCAAGAGGTCTTACCAGCAGTTGGTATGATTGCCTTAATAACAGTTCAAACACTCTTTGTCCCACTGTTTTGATCAGTGAATCTGGAATTATATCCCTATTTCTTAATGTTAAGTGAAAATTTCATTTTCAAGTTTGTCCCACCTTCACTTTGATATGAGATGTTTTTCCTTTTGTCCCTGCTGTACTCAGGCTGTGGTAATGACTTGTGATTTATCACATCTTTATATATCACTTAAAATGCTTGTCTCAGGAAGATGGTATTTTAGAGAGGAAGAAGTATAACAAATTGCTAAGTACATTATTATGAAACATGGAACAGCTTAGGTAAATAATTAGCATCTTACCTCCTGTTAGGACAAGGTATGAATCAGAGGTAACTTGTCATACTACAGAAAAAAAATTATTCAAGCATAACTTTAGATGCCCATGGTGGAGAAACAAATTACAGACCAGATTCTTGTTTATCTTTTATTCTCCTGGCTCTGCAGCAAAGAAAATATGATATTACAGCTGACTGGAATTTCTGATGGAATGCAATGGGTTGTAATACGTTTAGCAATTGAACTAGTATCTTACACCACTGGAAAAAATAAAAGGCCTGCTTGAGCAAAAGCTATCATTTCAGTAATGTGTCATTACATTTTCATCTTTAGGGAGCTGAGCATGTATGCAGCATCTAGGTTCAAATGGCTGTGTAATGGTTGATTGCCTCCCATTCCCCCGGCAAGCTGGTGTTCTGCTGCTGCTCTTACTAGCTAAATAATTGGGAAGTGTTCTCATGCAGAGAGTGTTAATCTAATGCTTAGTGAGATTAGTGAAATAATTAATTGTATCCATTCAAAACCTAACTGGCTAGTGTAGAAAGGAAACTGCTGTCCCTTCACAGTAGAGAGAGCACAGGATTGAAAACCACTAACTTCACCACAGATTAGACATGGATATAATAGTTTTTTCTTATTTCATGCTGAGGGTGAATTAAGACGCTTGTAGAAGTAAGAACAAAAGGAAAGCACTGATAGAAGTGACCATCACTTGAAGACAACAGCCATGTGGACCCTCAGCCTGCCAACAGTGGCAACAGTCCCTGCACCTTTACATACAGCACCGATGGCCTGCCTTGGACTAATAATGCCTGCACACAGCAGAGCAGTGCTGTGGAAGCTGCAATGGGTTCTGAAGTACTGCAGCTTCTCTGAACAAGGTCTGGTATGTATAATGCAGAATTTGGTCCTGGCAGTGCAGACATGATCCCTGCAAGATGGAATACGAATCAACATAAAGCATCATTAGTATCTGTGGAATTGCATGGGGACTGTGCATTTCCAAAGGCATCCCACTACTATCCCTTTGCTTCCCCTTGGAGCATCAAAATGGTTGGTGTAACCAAGGCTACCACAGCCCAAAAGCAGCACGGAGAGCTAAGATTTTGAGAGTTTTATATTTTTAGATATATGCTAATATTTTAAAATGATCATGCTTTAATTGTTCAGAAAACCGTTACTTAAATGTAAATTACATGTAAATTCAATGAGCAAAGGAAGATAAAAGGGGCATTCAAGGTACATTTGATTTGCATTGAATTAAGAAAATTAAATTATCTGTTCAGTTGAACTAGATTTTTAGCCTGTAAAAATGCTGTAGATTCTTGTACCTAACATGTAATAGTCTTTTGTGACTATTAGCAGTTTAATGAATAATAAAATCATCTCGCTATTTCTCTCTAATTTTACTGCATAGATTAAAAAAAGAAACAAGCAGGAAAAGGGTCATACATGAGTTGTTGGGTTTGACTTACAAATCTTATCCAAATCACATTTTAATAGTGACAGTGACTCCTTCAGAGCCAGAGAAAAGTGTTTCCAGTATGTAAAACAAAGTAATAAAAAACTATGTTCTGGACCATAAGGACATACTCTGTTGGTGTAGGGTGGAGCAAGGCACAGAATGAAGAGAAATAGTCAAAAGATGTATGTGACCATGGAAAGTCAATAAAGGACGGGAAAAGTCAGACATTGCCTGCTCTGATCCCATTCCTAAGAATGTCAACAAAGTTCTGTTTCTTGTGATTTCCTGAACAGTTACTGAAGAAGGTGTCTTACTGAGCATGAAGATGTGACTTTCTCAGCTTGGGGAATGATGCCCACAGTGTATACACATACACACTTATGGATATGTGTTCTTGACCCCAATAGCAATGTCCAGAGAGTTTTTAACAAGTGTTCAAAATCTGGAACACTGCATGGTTTACAAAATATTTGATTTAGGTTACTAAATTGGCAGAACTCTTGTCTTGACCTTGTACTTGTCTAGGGGTAATTCACTACACGATTTCCTCTGTACTTGGACTTTTACCAGACAGCACCAGTGGGCACCTTTTAAAACCTATCAAAACAAGTATAAGGCACTGATAGTGTCTCAGGGAGATATATTTTTTTTCCTTTTTTTTCAAAAGAATACCTGTTAGTTTTATAACTGCAATTTTATGTCTTCTTTTTTAATAAAAGAAGCAAAAAGCAAATGTTGTAGAGATCTCAGTCCTCCTTAACTGGCATGAACATGGCCAGAGAAAGAAAGAAGGAAAGTGCAGAACTTTAAAACTACAGAGCTTTGGAAAGAAAAAGGCTAGACTCAGAACTATTTATAATTATTTAATTGGGACTCTTCAGTTAATGCTGCATTAACACTTTGCATAAACTAATCTCTGCCTCATAGAAGTGCTATTTTAAGCTATAAATCTCATGTTGCAATTTTCAGGATAAAGAATTTTGATTGTAATGATAGATCAGAGACTGTTGGAGAAAAGTGACACGAGGCAAGAATGCAAAGCTGTGATTTTTCTCCCTGGTCACAGCTTTCCTCTTGCAGTATGCTCCATAGAATAAGGAGCAAAGAGTGAACCCGCAATTAGTTTAATCCTACAATTGATTCCAAAAGGTTCACTGATTAAAAACAAATGTACAGGACCAACATTTAGAAAAAGAACCAAACACTATTTATGCACCAGTAGCTTTCTTACAAACAGGAAAAAAACCCCTCAAGCCAAAGGAACAAGCCCAAGGTTTAATTTATATAAATTGCAGCCACCTGCTCTCTCAATTTCCAAAAGAAAGCTTTTTCTGCATGATGTAAATCAATTTCTCTTGCTAAAGGAATCTCTGGGAGTCTCATTCATTTAATATTCCCTCTAAGGTTGCCAACCTTTCCCCTTAAACTGTATGTATTATTAGAAAATTAGTAAGTGATTATGTTCAACCAATCGACCATTGCCTGGCTCCAGACCACCAGATACATACACACATTAACTGCAGCAATACATGGAGAAAAAGTACACAGGCAGGGAATCCTGCTCACTAATGAAACATAGACTGTTAATACAGGGCACTGTACTAATGCCTGTGAAATGAAATTCTGACTTGCAGTCTGAGGACCTGTCGGTACATGCAGCCTTTTATGGCATCTCATTTGGTACTGAGACATTTTCACAAGGTGAGTTTCCATTTGATTGTCACTAGCAAAAAACTTTGTGTCACTTAAAATATAAAAAAGTCAGTGGAATTAATATAAAGAATAGATTCATGCTACTAGTTAATAAACCCATGTAAGTGAAGGCTTACTTTGCTATGCTGTGTAAGAATAGATTTCTCCATTGGGAGCTAATTTTCAAAACCTAGTCACAAGGGACTTGCATGATCCAAAGTGCTGCCCAGAGAACAAGATGAATACTTTCATCCTGCAATAGGTCATCTCTTGCCTCAAGCAAACAAGTTTGTCTTTGCTCTTGAACTGTTTGCAGGTCACTAGAACATTTCATCCTTAATTATCGGCCCAAACTCAACCCTAGTGTAGTTCCACAGTTGTGCAGGAAAAATGAACACTGCCAACTTTTAAGAAGTCTCTGTAAGTACTTTCAAGATATTTTTCCAAGATACTTCAAATATCCTGTCTTGGAGGGACCACTGCAGTACGATGTATTTAGGAACCGGAGGATGCTGGACTAGCTCTTACAAGTTTGGACATCTTTCTGTCACTTCCCATCTTAATTCATTGTAATGGAAGAGCAAAGGGAAAAAAAATTGTATATATGAGGCATTGTTATTTTATGTCAACTGATTCTGTGGCTGCTGCTCATGACTCAGATTTCTTTATTATTTGGATACTGTATTCCTTAAAAGTACTCAATAAGTAATCATTGCCAAGTCTTTTACAATTTAAAACATGCTTGTGGCAGAATTGCCAGAATAAATGATTATTTCCCTCTGAGCTCTAAAATGTGTTATCAGTATTAAAATAATTACAGAAAGGATAAACGAAGAAAACATGTCCTTCTCTGAATCTGACACTCTGCAATATGCCATGCATAGACAGTACATATGTATAACTTTAAAATATCTTGAAATAACCCCTAAGCTTGCACAGAAATGTACATTCATTAAACAATGCACAGGAATCTTTACATCCATTAAACAATAACTGTACCATGACTGAAAGGAACTGTCAGATCTCCCTCAGTATGGCTCTGCCAATCACCTATGTTACAACCAACATCAGGATGCATTATCTCTGGGACAGGAGGGCCCTTGGATTTCAGTTATCAGAGATATTTAAGAACTGTCAGGAAAGTTTTGGGTAGAGCTGATCCTTCCTCAGGGTGGGATATAGGTCTAGATGATGTCCTGAACTCCTTTTTAGATGTTATTTTCTATGATTGTCTACAATTCCATGAGACATTGCCCCTGAGGAAAAGCCCTTAGATTGACATGCTCTATCTTTACTAGATGAAGTGGAGAATAAAAATCAATTGCTGTGCCAGGGACACACTCACCAGCATGTGCAAGAGGCTCTTGCTGCTATCATCAAAGCTCAAACAAGAGCCAAAGCTGCTCCATGGCTGCCCTACTAGCGTGGGTTAGTAGAGGTCACCTCAGTGCTCTGTTCCAATTTCACATAGAGAGCTTATTTACATTCCTCCTTTACAGAGAAAAAGAAAGATACATGTTCTAGAAGCTATGAACAAAGAGAAAAACAATGCCATACAATCAGTACTGCTGCCATCCACCATTCAGAACTATGATATAACACATTTCTGCCCAGATGTTGTCTCCAGAGTTGGTTTTCCACCTCTAGTTTACCTCATGGTTTCCAAACTTTCATCTTCATGTTTTTTCTCCATTTGCAAAAGAACATTTCTGCGTGAAAGCAAACTGCTCTATCTGTGACATGTCACTACCATCTTCTTGTCTGGTCTCTCCCTTATTCTGCAAACTTATGCCTTGCAGCTGAGCTAGAACTTTTGTCCTGAATTAAAGAAAAAGAAGCCCTCTGTCACACTTTCCGGAAATGAGTCCTCCTGTAAATGGCATTCTTATTCCTTCCTCTAAATGGCTGCTGAATGATCACAGTGTAGGACAGGGATGGGTTCAGAAATACTTTTCAAAAATGCATCAATACTATCTATTTCCTACCTGGCAGCCTCTGCAAAGCAGCAATTGGATTCAACCCTATTTCTAGCAGACAGCACTCAACAAAAGAATCAAGATCTCAGCAAGCATAAAAGCTGAACTCAGTCTGTGCCTGCAGGGATACCAGTGCCTAAAGACCAACCACTGCAATGTGGCAGGACAGGGATGTTTACCCTGGTGCGCCACACTTTGCCCACTTGGGGAGCTCAACTGCAGCACCAGAAGCTTTGCATAGTTTCAGTACCCTGCTAGAGAAACTGCACCCAGCACATTTCATCCCTGGATGAAGAGCACACTTCCATCTCTATCAGTGGTTAAACTGAATGAGGAGCAACTGTTCATATCCTCTGCAATGTTACGCCTTACCAGAGTTTGTCACTGATGTATACATGAAGGATCTGTTGCTCTTTATTAACAGAATCACAAAATCCTTCAGTTTGGAAAACACCTTTAAGATCACTGAGTCCAACCTAGTATTGCCACGTCCAAAGCTAAACCTTGTCCCTAAATGTCAAATAGGTAGAATGCAGAGCTAATTCAGTCAGAGCTGGGATTATATAGGATTTAAAATAAAGAAATGAAATTACAAGTATAACTGCAAGCCTAGTGATTAATCTCTGGAATCATACTGAAGTGCAGATGATCTAAGAAAATAGTGCTGTGAGCTTTTGGCAAGAATTAGAATTACTGTTTTTGCTGCTGTGCAGAAAATACAGAAATAACAATGGCTTAAGTCAAGCTATTTTTTCCCTTTGTTGCAGAGGTGGGGGAATGCGTGGGAGATGAGAGTTGCTCATCTTGATCTGCTTTTAAGTCAGTCCATTTTATACTGACTTGAAATTTTGCTATTTGGTCAGTGATAAGCGATCAATTCCACTTATTTCTTTTAATGTCTCTTGAAGGTAGTGCCTCTACATTTGCATTTTAATTAAACCTGATTACAAAATATTAAAAAGCTATTTGCTAAGATTATCATCATTAAATAAAAAAAGTATCAAAACAACATCAGATTAAATACTTGGTGTCGTGATTTACCAGTGCACAAGTACCTGAGGTCACACTCCTGCCTGCTGCAGATGGAGTTCACTCCTTCAATCTGTGGAGTTCAGTGTGAGTCTGCCTACATATCATCCTAAGTGGCCTCATGCAAACTGTAAAGTGCATTTTAGCATTTGATAAGTGGTGGGTTACGCTCTGACCTGTATGTGCTTCAATATTCTCATTTATGTTGCGTATTTGTTTTTTGTGGGTGATTAATCTGATTTATGAACTGATGTTAATGTACATTATTTACTTGTGTAAATTCAAGAGTTTTTGCTACATTGCCTAACAGTAATTAGGTATGGGAACCCCCCTGGTTCTGCTAAGAAATGACTAAGGAGTCTAAGTTAAATACTTGGAGGAGTGGGAGTTTCTATTGGAATAGATGCTGCATACACTGAAACCAGCAGTGGCCTTGCTGATGGCTTGTTTAGCAGCAGGATTTACGATGACGCCTGGATGTACTCAGAATCAAAATAATACAGTTAGCTTAAAACTAAAATCATTTATTTCTGAGAAAAAATGATCACATTTAGAACTGTGAGCTGACACATCACTCTTATTACTCCTCATCCTTCAAATGTTTTTACACTTTTGTGACAATTTCTCCCCTTTTTTTCCAGTTTTTCACAGGGTTGGGATTAAATCTTACCAAGAATTTTACTCAGCTATTTCTGATTTCTCAAAAAGTCCTTAATGGTGTAATTCACCCTTTATAAATGGTGTAATTCACCCTTTATATAAAATCTTTAGTATTTCCAGGTCCTACAAAATAGATGGGAATTTGAGGGCTAGAAGGTAAATATGCTAGTCAAATTCCCTTCAGCACAAGCCTGTGTAACTTGGATATTGCAGTTCCACCCCAGTGAACATCTCATTTGCAGCCCATGCCACGACTTCAGATGATTTTTTTAAGAGCAAAATAAAAAATAACTGCAGGTAATGCTACGCAACTTACCATCAATACAGCAGGATGAAGAAGGAATGTTAAAAGCAAGAGTGCTTCCTTCTTCATGCTGGAATCTAGCACATAGCAGATACGTGTATGTGTTAAAAGAACAAAACACATTTGCGTGGATTGTAAGATACTTGCCTTCTGTCTTACAGATGTTATGCAGAAAGACTGAAAAAGCAGCTATAGCTCTGTAAGGAGGCATTATATTCTCATGTTCCATCCCTATTCCCTCAGGGCTTTCATATTTGGCTGTTGTTGGAAAAGACAACAATCTCATATAACTATAAATACCAGTACGATGCAGAGGATAGTAAGAAAATGGACAGACAGTAAAATACAGAAAACCATGGTGAAAATCATGCAGCTGGTGTAGAAATGAATGTTTTCAATTTCTCTCAGGATTTGCCTTAATTACCTTCATAATGGCTCAGTCTCCATTTGATTTTCAGTGACTTTTGAACCTAGAGCATCCAAATGTTACAGTCGAAGTATTTATTACTGAAGAGACTAGTTCCACTGCCAGCTAGAGCAGAACCTAATCTTGTCAGCCAACAGCATGGAACAATGATCTACACCCCAAAACACTGTTCCTTTGGAAAGGACAGGACTGGTGATGAATATGTCCTGACTGAGGACTGAAAAAGCACACAAAAAATACTGTGCTAATGCAGAAAAACCACCTTCATGAGGTTGGCACTGATACTGGAGCTCTGCTCCAGAGATAGCTGTATTACAGTGGTGAGCGGAGCTACAATACTTATATATTCACACACATAATCTGTTGAACTCAGTGACACAATTAGGCTTAATTAGCCTGTATTTGGAAATCTCAGTTTTTGTGGATAGAAGGTGTTGGAGAAAAAACAAATGACTAATTTTTAATTCACACTATTATGTCTTTCGGTTGTAGCACATATGCTACATAAGAACAGAGCGCAGGGAGACTTCAGCAACACTCAGCTGCAATAGCATATGCTAGTGAAGATTTGCTTTATTGTATTTCATATTTCAAACTTGTCTTGCAGCTTTGAGTCTGCTTCATGAGTATGAGTCTAATCTCAGTGGCAGTTTTATAGTCAGGAATAGCACCACAGAAGCCAGCAAAAGTACATCAATGTAAAATTAGGATTTCGTAGATTCAGCATCAGATCTACTGTTTGTTGAATTCAGGTATGAACATTCAAAAAGGCAAAAGGCATACAGATCAGTCACCAGCTTCTTATTTGAAGGTACAGATTTAAGAAAAAGTTAATTACAAATATATTGTAAAATACCCACTTTCAAATTCTATTTCACTTTGCACAACAGGGGGGAAAGTGCAGAGGGGAAAGTATTCCAATCATCTAATCCCAGGTTAAGTGTTTCTTACCTAAGGATTTTAAGGCCAAAGAAAAGAACCCTCTGTTGTTCAGCACTTCATGGGATTGTACTGGAGGCAAAGGACAGGTCTCCAAGAGACTGTACATCGGGAGACTAAGGTTTGGATGTCACCATCTCTAGGAGATGCAGTTCTCATGCTGACATACGCTGTTAGGAAAGCAGTGGTACTCCAAATCATGTTCATGAGAAGGAAGTTTGAGGAAGCCTGCCTCAAAAGAGGTACGACCGTAAGATGAAATGGACGTGACCTTAATGCAAGCTGGGGATGCAAGTTTACCTTTGTTTTTTAGAAGCAAGAATGATTAATGGAGTACAAGCATAGGAGACATGAGTGAACTTTAACAAACTGTAGCAAGCAGAAAGACATGATTTGTGAGCTGCATTTTCTCTGTGGGTTTTTCCCATCTATGCACCATAAATATGCACACTGGCTACAAAATGAGATGGCAAATTCTGTCCTGGCCTTAAAAACTCTGATCCTCCTCTCTCTTTGTCTTGCCCGTCTGTGCATGTCTCACCCTCTTCTTCGGTAATTTATAGGTGTATCCTCTTTATAAGCTAGGCTTGAGGATGGAACATAAGAACTAATAGTTGCACACTGTGAATGCTGATGAACTGCAGAACCCAGCTGCCATGCAAACGTTTCTTATTCTACTAGTGTAATCTAGGTAAGGCAGATGGCAATTTTAACACCTACCCTGAGAAAAGAGCAGCTTTTAGCTGCCCTGAGGGGCAGATCAGAGATTAAGTGAAATCTCAACTTCTTGTTCCTTTGATTTCATATCTCACTCTGTGTAGAGAAGCTGACCTCTCCTGTATGCAGCTACTCGAGCAGACTGCAGCACGGACTGGGAAGCAAGGCTCTGAACCAATGTATCTCTCCTTCTTGCCTATCTGCAACAGTTTAGCAGTTTCTGTTCCCTATTCAGAAGCTGTAACCACTGAACAAGGCATGACAGAGACATGGAGTGTGCTTGCACTCTCCCTAAGGTCCCTAAATAAGCCTGGAACAATAATGTTTACAACAGTATTTCCTGCTTACAGGTTTGTCCAAGTGTCATAGTTTGTAAATCTAGTTGCATTTTAAGCTCTCCTTTTTATCCCTGTTGGGTTTTGGCTGTAGGCATAGCCTGTTGTGAAAATCAGCCCCTGCACCCTGGGGGCATTTTTCATCCAGAGACCATTTTCGCAGAACAGCAGCTGGAGTGTAAAAACCCAGTCTTAACTCCAAAGAGGTGATGAGATCCAGCCTTCTGGCAAATGTGCATCTCAAGAGAGAGCTAATTGTGCTACCAGCAAAACAGAAACAATTCTGGCAGCCTGCTCCTTTCCTGGGTGAACTGTGAAATCCAGGGAAGAACTGACAAAGTGGAAATGCTAGCAGTGCAGGTTAGCAAGAGCTGCAACAGCCATCCTAATTACCATCAGGGATTGCTGCTTCTCAAGTAACAGGATTGATGTAGTTTTGTTACAAGAAACTGCCCTTCATTGACTTGACGGCCGTAAGACTGTTCTTGAAAATATGCTTTAGTATGTCCAAAAGGAGCCCATCCCTGTTAGTTTATTCTAACCTAAGTCTGCACAGAGCCTCACTGACTTTCAGTTATAAATTTAAAGCCTACGGTGATTTAAAAACCAAATCAAACAAATACTGATTTATTATTGTTTCTCAGAGCTGGAGTGAAGAAATTTCTAAATGAAAAGGCTTTTAACTCATCAAGTGAAAACAGAAATTTCAGCATAAAAACTCTTTGGGTTTGGGTTTTTTTTCCAGGAAGGAATTATTATCAGGAAAATAATCTCTTCCTTCAAATATAATTGTAATTTTTAATCCAGCTAAGCAGGAGCATAGGACCTATTCAGATGGAAGGCCTTTTGGTCAATAGATTTTAAACTAGTTTAAAAACCAAAAAAAGGACTCTGATCTTCAACTGTAGATAAAAGTTAACCCAGAAAGCAGCTGAAAGGCAGCAGAACAATCAATCATTCCCCTACTTCCCAAATGCAGCTAATTGCCTCCAGCACCATCTTAGCACTATGGAACAAAGCAGAAATCAAAAACTATTTAATGTCAACACATCTAAACTCTAGCAGTGGATTTCACCAGATTATTAGAAAGCAATTTTCTTTAATTCAGCAATAGAACGTGCATCAAATTTCAGCCTTACCTAAGCTCTGGCAATGCACCAGGAGAGTAAATGCCAACTCTGGTTCCACTGAAAGTATTTTTACTCTTGGATTTCAGAGACAGCTCTGTTTCCTGCATTCACAGAGACCTGGTTTACCTTCAAGGGCATCTAGCACTCAAAGAAAGTAATTCTATTACAATTAGGCTTTCTTTCCCTTCACATGATCTAAGAATTCCAGTAACAATGTATGGGCAAGCCAAATGTTTAAGTTACAGCACAACGAAGCTTTAAACCTGCTGTTTTCCTTCCTGCCATTTAGAGCTACTTATACAATTGGCTTTAATTATATGGTCAGGGAATAGAAACCTGGAAGCTAGCATATCTTACATACTTCCCTCATATCTGATGTGCTAAGTGGCATTGTATGCCCTCGGCGCAGTGCAGCGGCAAGAGTAAAATCCACTTCCATGGGCTTCCAGAGTCAAAGAATATTTTGGCTACTGGAAAAATCCTTACCCAATACTTGCATATATACTCGGTAGATACTGTAGGTTAGCTGAGACTTCCACAGGGAAATGTGCAACCAACTTTTGCCAGGAAGGGGCTGGGAAAGGGAGCCAAATGAAGAGAACTACGGTGCCTAAGGATTCATGTCTTACTTTCCACCAGGCTGGAAGCTTCCTGTTCTATTTGGTCTTAAAGTACATGAGGAAGTTTTGAACTCTAAGGAAATGTAAGAGTCTTCAGCTCTTCCTGATGAAAAGGGTATACATTTCCTTGAAAATGCAAATGTTTCTGCATCATAGAAAAATCAGTTTCTGCCTGCTTCTATCAGAGCCACACTTAAAAGCTCCAAATTTCTCCCAGCAGAGGGCTGTGAGACACATACAGCACTTCTTAGGCAGTTCATTACAATGTTTTTGTAACCAGCTGTGACTTTCACCCCAGGGACATATATGCTGTACTATGAAATGGAATGAGAATATATGTTTAGCCAGGAATTTTCATTGTACATAATAGTTCAATGGCCATTTTATATCTCCAACTTCAGTGCTTTCCTTTCAGAAGTGTACATTGTGCAAGCACCTGCAGCTATGTTTAAAGCAGTTATGTTTCACACAGGCAGTCTTTGTTCTCAGTTTTGTTTTAAGTATGAAAGTAGGTTCTGGGTATGCAAAATGTACCTAATGTATCAAAAGATGGCAATTAGTTAAAAGCACAAGTTTCCAAATGACATTTTCACAGCATAGAATTAACTCCTTAGCTATTTCTGACATTAGATCATGTTTTGGAGACACTGCAGTGACTGCGTTTTGAACCCATAACGATTCTACCTCACTGAGTCCAAAGCCTGGTGTAGGACAAGCCTGTGTGTGATGCAAAGGGCAGGAGTTACAACATGCTCTCCTGTGGTTCCCAGTGTACTGCATTCTACTACCAGCATAATGTTCCTCAGACTAGAACTCTCTGAGAGTCGATTCCTTCTCTTTAGGCTTTGTTTGAAGCCCCTATGAAATGCTTGGAATACTAAGACCTCTGAAAGGCCAAATATACGTTACAGGCTTCCTCCAACAATTTCAACCACATGAGTGCGCAGGGTAATATTCCTTAAGATAATTAATAAACCTAGATGAACAATTAAGATTAGTATCAAGACAAAGATCCTCCAGAGTTTTCTAGGGGACAAAAGAAGCAGAATTGGTTTTGGTCTTTCTTTTTTGTGTATATATGTGTGTGTGTGTCACACTAAGCTTCGCAGAATTTGTCAAGTCGAGAAGGCTGATATGATTGCAGTGATTTTTTTCATTTTGTACTTCAAATTCCACCCTTTTTGCTAAAAAAGGAAGTCTCTTCTGTCATTAATTTTCACACATTTTTCCAGAAATGTGATGTCTCTTTAGCACTCCTCTTTTGTTGTCAGATTACAAGTCTAATTGACATTTCTGTCAGGCCTGGGGGGCATGGCCAGTTTACACTGTTCTCAGCCCATACTTAACCAATAGCGTCAGTAGGGGATGTTCACAATGATTGAAGCAAGATATTAAAAACTGAAGCTAACAGAATAAAACCACTTAAAACTTGCTTCAGCATCCTCTGACATCAACCAGCATCTTTTGACGGAATTCAGCAGACTTCAGGTCAAGCTCAAAAAGCATCCTCTGAAGGATGCTTAGTGTCTTTAGCCCTTAGCAAATATAATAGGATGTGAAAGAAAACTTCATTTTTGTACAGTTAGTCAGCTACGTTCGTATCTTTTTACTTCCATATCTATGTACTTTGGTGCCTGGAGACTGCCTCATCATTCCCCTTCTCTGAGTAACTCATTCATTCAATGGCAGAATCAAACTGGTATCCCTGATATCAGTCAGCTCTCTCCTTCCCCTTACACTGATTTTGTACTTTATCCCACAGCATTAAAAGAAGTGCTATCGCTCATCTGTCCTACTAATGTAACAAACGAGAAGTGCACCTCAGAGGAAACAAACACCTTCAGCAGTTTAAAATGCCATTCATATTTATGTTGCAAGAAAAGATGAACTACACTCATTTGAGATGAAGAGCTAATGGTAGGTCAAAGATCTTGGGCTCAGAGGAAGTGCTGTTTTCTCACTACATTATACTATATGTTACTCTGCAAATCCATGAAATACAAAGATATTTGCCTTGCAGAGGATAATCAAGTAGCTAAATTAGGGTTCGCTTCACCTCCAGCACCTTCATGTACTTGTCAGAATTCCCCTGACATGCATCCCAATGTGCTGATTTAAATATATTCATAAACATATGATTATTTATAGAATAAATATATGCTCCTATTCTGGACAGAATGATTTTCAACCCAGGGACAGTCCTCTTGCATTTGTATATCATTTATTTTAGTTAGATCATGAATGTAACATTGACAGCAGACACCGGCACTACAAGTGAAATTATCATAGTGATAACCTTGACACACAGAAAGCTCCAACTGCTTTTTAGGGTTTAACTCAAAGACTATTTGAGTCAGTGGGAAAACTGCCACTGACTTCAGTGGGAGTCTGCATCAGGGCCCTCTAGAGAGACCCATTTCCTCAAAGAAAACTTAGCAGATCTGAACACCAATATCCCTCTGGAACAGAACCTAATAATAACAACTTTGAAAGGCCTGGACTTCCATTTCATCACAGATTTAGCAAGACACTCTGTTGCTTCCTCTCTACTGCAAATATTTAAACACATGCTCTATTTTATTATTACTCCTCTTTCTTTTTTTAATTTCCCTGTTCAGGCTGTATGCCCCAAAGGGATCAAAATAGAACAGGAATAAATGACAGCTTATTAAAAGAGGAAAGGGAAATATTCTCCTGATTACTTCTTTACTTCTTATACTTGTTATACCTTGCTTTCACAGCTCTTAATTATCAAGTTCATGAACTGTAAGGCACTCACATGATATTGCTGACCTAATTTTTGGTCAACAATACTTTGCTGTATAGGGTCTCATAGCACAGCAACCTCTTTCAGTCGATATGGCTTGGAACTATAATAGGTTGAACACCAGCCAGCCTAAATGGAAAGCCTGTTAGCAGACAAAGCCCTGTACTGAAGACTGAGTGGACTAGAAGGAACAGAGTGAAGTGAAGCATAACTAAATATGCAGGAGCTACTTTTGAATCTATTGAAATAGAAGACAATTGAACGGAAAAGACCCAGGAGAGATTTAGTTATGTTAGAGATGGACAAGAGAAGCTGCATATCAAAGGTTTGGACCCAATCATGGTATGTTTGAATTCTGAAAAAGCTCAAGACCTTACAGGCCCATAATTTGGTTTGATGGCAGCTGCAGCCATGAGACCTTCAGAAAGAAAAGTGAGTAAAGAAATAAGTGTGAGTTCCTAGGGGAATATATAAAATAAAAACTACAACATGGAGAGGTATGAAGAAGGACATGAAACTGCCTTCTGAAGATCTCTGTGTAACTATAGTAATATTTGCATCTTTAATGTCCTGGTACTGAGAAAGCAGCTATGATCTCTATCATCTCTACCTGGGAAACACTAAAATAGCATAATGGTTTTTACTAGCCTCTCTGACACTGATCTGTGAACTTTGCAGACATTACCTATGGTTTCTGATGTCAGCAGCAATGGATTAATCCAACTGTGACAGAAAAAAATGACATGGCTACACACAGAAACTGGCTGCCTGGTCTGAGAATTCCATTTTGATGTGAATTTGCTGTTCCTTCATTAGTATATAGTTGTAGCCCTATTACTGAACAAATGCTCAGTTCAGTGCTAGCAATGGCTGAGCTACTCCCAACAGCTTGAAACCAAACTGGCTGTACATGTTCTTGTGCTTTGCCTTAATCTTTGAGAACATACAGTATGACTGTAAGAAGTTCTTTTGCTCTCAATCCAGTCCAACAGGCAGCTTCTAAACTGTAACACATTATCCCCAAGCAAAGTGAGACTTGCACTGCATAGAACAGCCAACTGCAAATTAGAAGGTGTAAACTGTGCTCTGGAAGAGGGACACCAAAGTCAGCATCACTCCTTTCCAGTACAGTCCCTGTATAAGCAGGGACTGTATAAGCAATTGTAAAGCAGAAATATCCAGCAGAGATTTCTGTGGATACGTGACTGAAATTTCTTCTAAGTTGGCTGTTCAGGCTGAGATCCAGCTTAAACCTTTAGCCATTTCCACTGTCAAAAGAGAAAGAGGAAGGTAACTCTGAAAGATTGATTATTCCTGTGTTTTAGAAACCTGCTACTGGCTCTTGCAGCAGGCTGAGTGATGTGCTCAGATGGTGTTTTTGGCTGGCTGAAGCTGAAGTTAAAGAAGTTAACATCACAAATTTTCTGGAAATCTGGCACCGGTGTCTTTCCTCCGTTTATGCTCCTGTTCATGGAAGGACTTCCCTGGGGGCCACTGAAGACAGCACACAATGAAAGTTGAGCTAAGCAAGAGGACAAGTTTTTTGCCAAGAACCAAAGCCAGCATACTGTGTCCAAATGAACTCTTAATATTTTTCCTATGATTCAGTCTTTTTGTACTTTTTGAATTGAATTCTTCTTTCCAGTTTCACACACATAATTCAATTACTGGTAACCTCCGTGGTTAAAGACTTGTAAAAGCAAAGAATTACAGACCAAAGGACTTGAACTCAACTTTCTGGAGGTTTTTTTTGGAAGACTCATGGAACTAAACACAGACAATTTAGGAACATGCTGGTTAGTTATTTCTTGTTCAAAGGATTTTCATCAATTATACTCTTTGAGGTATTTGGATGAACTATGAAGTTTGTAGAGTTCAGTCCAGATCATAATTGACAAAGGAAGAAAAACTATAAAATCATCTTTCCTAAGAACAGTAAGTAAAAATGGCAAGCACTTAATTTTTCTTTTTATAAACTATTTAGTAATATTTATTTAATGATTGTCCAATTCAGATACTGTAACATTCTTTAATAACTCATAAAGTGTATTTTATACCAGCCATGAGATTTAATGGCATCACAGTGGGAAGGAGATCTATCTTGACATGTAGCTTCTGAAAGCAATGGGCAAAAATGAAGCTGAGAGTTTCGGAAGGGAAAAATATTCTTTTTATTGAGGTAAATGCTTTCTATCAGCTTATTCATTTGTGTACTGTAGCCAGACAGCCATTATATGCAATTTGAGTCTGTCAGTTGAAAAGCATGATGCATATTAGAGTGGCAAAAGGAGTTGTGAGCAAGTTAAATTTAGACCTTATTACCTGCATTATGTTAATGCCTCTAGGTGCTAACAGATTGAAACCATCGTGATAGACACTGTACAAGCACATAGCAAGACAGAAGTCATTCAGGGCATGGGCTGAATCAAAACAGACAAGACAGAGAAAGGGTAGGAGGCTTGGGGATGAAAGCAGAGCAAAATAAAGGAACTGGCAGAGCCAAGGGAAAAAACAGCTTATGATATTTTTGGCAAAAAAATATATTTCATCTGTAAGTGAACATTTGTCAAAGCTGTAAAATGTTTCATGAGCTGTATTCTTCTCTACGCATGTGAGAGAGACAGACATCAGTCAGTGTAGACCCAGGTTCAAATCTGGTCCTCAAGGATTAAAAGACTTGGATGTCTGGTCCCCCAAAGCATGACCTTATGACCAAGCTGCTGTTGCTCCCTCTCCCCCAAGATGTTTCCCTGAAGCCAAAACAGCAAGGCTTTTCAAAACATCACAGGGGTTTGTGGCATAGGAAAAAGCTTTTCAAGACATCTCCCACCAGGAATATCAACCTGCATTCCCAGAACCCCTTTCTGACTGCAGCCCCATGCTCTCCCCAATGGACTATGCAGTCTTATGCTTCAGAAGCACTTTTTCTGTTGTTTTGATTTTTCCTAACCACTGCCTCCTTTGGAGCTTAGTTTTCTACTCTGACCATATTAAGCAAATAGCAGCAAGTCTGTAAACTTTTCTAAGTACATGCACAGAGACTTTCTTTGTTAAGAAGTTCTGACCAGAGCCAGAACTACTGGTAAAACAACTAACTGACAGTTCTAACCAGTTTAACTCAATATGGCTGGTACAACATCTAGTAAGAGTTTAAAAGAGAACCTCAAAACAAAGCTCGATTACTTTATATATTTTCCAGCTCTACCAATAACAAACACTGAGCTCTGAAGTGGCATGATCATAACTTGAAGATGTGACAAAGGAGGCAGGGAAGAGAAAACTGATACTGGTCTACTGATTATGATCACACAGTTTTATTCATAGCTAAATACTTCCAGAGAAAGATTTAATACAAGGAGACACGGAACATGTATGAGGGTAGATACCAGATTAGTAGCTGACATGTTCCATCATACCGTGGCTTTAATTTTTTTGCTGATCTAGAATTTCCATTTTAATGTCCTGAAAGGTGACTACTGCATGGTGACAGACAACAAAGAGTGTGCCCATGTTTGAGGATTTGGAATGGCTGTCATCACACAATGGTTGGAGGCTTCTCTCCAGCCTTGCATTGCAAGGATGTCAAAAAATACCCCCCTAGTAACAGGCTAATTCCTCACTGCAGCAGCAAAGAAAGTGCTGTCATTTTGGTGAGTTTTGTTTTGAAGTTTACACAACAGCTGATGGCATGCCTGAAGGAAGGCAAGGATCTCTGAACTGTCTATGTTTCCCCACAACTCCTTACATTTCAGCAGAAGAAAAATTCAATCTTCTTTCCCCATCCCCTTTCCAATTGTATCTGTGCTCCCTGGATACCTGCAAGGCTGTCGGATGTCACCGCAGGGTAACTTGTAAAAATGGATGCATCAGAACCATTTTTCTATGGCAAGTTCACTTTAACAGTGTGTTCAACTTTATCAAGCTTAATAATGGCAAGAGAAAAGTCTAATGAATACAGTGCTAGGCTGTATCTTGGATCTATCAAGGAGAATTTACTTTCTGCACTGTTGGGAGTACAAGGATGGATGGAAAAGTGATGTGTAACATTTAAGTGTTAATGCTTAAGCTTTGATATTTCACTACATTTATCCACCTTGTCTGACTTTGTTGAAAGCTCTTGATAGAAAAGCCAGATTTGGTGGATATATAGCAACCAGCTCTGTCCCTTCCTCTGTCTGATAAAACTGCATCTTGCTTGTCATGGTCACATTCTAACTTTCCTGTTTATATACAGAAATGTGTCATCAAGGAAAGCTAATGGCAGTCTAGTCCCAAGAGCACAATAAAGTATGAAAACATGGTTTTAAAAATAACCTCCTTTTCCTGCAGCTCTCAGGAAGATGTAGGATTTTCTAGTTGTACGATGAAACAATCAGAAATTCCAGACACCTTCATTCTGCTGAGGTTTCCTTTGCATACTCAATTGTCTCAAGCCCTGCAGAACCCCCACAGACATTAAGCAGCTCTAACTACATTCACTCATGAAACCACCCACCTTGTTTCTGGTTGAACTCGGACGCCTGAGGACAGCAGGGGGAGAACAGAAGACAAGACTCAATTCCAGAACATTGCCTGTTCTGCTCAGGAAAATATTTTTCCACAATTAAATGCTGATAACAAAGACAGAAGCCTTAAACTGGTCAGTAACTTTCCTTCCTTTTCAATTCATCTTCCTAGCTTGTTTCTTCGTTTTCCTAATTTATTTAAGAACTGTGTTACCAGCGTTAAACAGGTCAAATCAAGACAATGAACAGTGCACTCAAAACAATCCTGTAAAGCAAAACATCTAAAACCGTCAGAGGAGTTGGAATATGTGCCAGCATCAAATGAGTTACGTAGCCAAGATGAGTACCAAGAGCATTGCTTTGCAATTTTCTATAGCAGGTTATATGGCCCCTATTCATATTAAGGCCTCAAAGACTTTATGTATCCTCACAACATATTACACTATGGAGAGTGAAGAAATATTTCTCCATTCATTAAGGCAGAGAGGGACTGAGACACCAAACAAACACAGAATATATGTAGCCACTTACTTCCTACTGAAATGGCATTAAGGGAGAATCAGAACAAGTAACATGCAAGTAACATGCTTACATTATTTGTTTACCTATATTGCTATTACCAAAAATATTTACAAAAACATAGGGAGAATCAATCTGAGCATCTTCTGCAATATGAGAGCTCAGCAAAGGTACATCAGAGCATATACCAAATGCATTCCTTCGTTTGGTGTGCCCCTGACCCTCTGTGTTCCTTTGTGACTGATTAGTATTTATGCAAACCACCACTTCAATTAGAAACCTAGTGGGATTAATTGGATGGAAAAATACGTGCAATGGAGCAGATAAAGGGAAAAAAAGAAATCAAAGACAGCTTTTCTCTCTATTGCTGCTGAAATAATGCAGACATTGCAGGTTTAGTACAGGGATGTACCCCCTAAAGTGTTTCCAAACTAATAACCTTTGAAATGGATTTGCAGCCTTGGAGAGGTAGCAGGGATACACAAGGGAATAAGATTTGATTTAAGATGAACACTGGCTCATGCACTCATTAAAGTAGCCTGCTCTACAACAAAATGTCACAGGGTCACATCCAACCTGTATACTTGGAAAATCTCTGTTTTCATTATTTTACCACCTCAACCCCATGGGCTCCATGAAGTTGCATAAAGTGAGCCTGGTGCCTTGATCCTGGAAATCATTAGTAGTGGGAGCAAATGGCTGTTACAGCCACATTGCTAGCTACTCTTTGGTTGCATAGCTGTAAGTTATTGTATGCACATGTACAGCAAGAGGCTTCAAATCTCAGTTTTGGTTTTTTCTCATCAAACTTCTAAAGAATATCACAGAGATTTCAGTTAACATTTGTGTATGTGTGTTCGACAGGCTGGTTCATATTTAGAAAGGGGGGAAAAAAGGTGTATGAAAGGGAAAAAGGGAAAAAGGGAAAGCATCGAGTGACTCCAGGATTGATTAAAGCCCTTGCTGCAGACTATAAGACATGGAATTCCTTCTGCTTCCTGAATTCATTCCAGTGGGTTTCTGTAACACAGCTCCTATAGATCACAAACTTTCCTAGCAGCAGGAGAAACTCAAGATCACTGACAGGAAACTTCACTTTTCCAGAGTTAGCTTGAACAAAAGGAAATTACTTGCTAAAGGCACCCAACTCAGTGCTCTGCCTGGGAGCCTTGTTCTCATTGAGAATACAGGGCCTCTCTGCTGGTGGATTTAGGGCAGAATTTTGCTCCCAAGCAGTGAGTGTTGCCCAGATACAGAATGAAACTGATCCTAAACTAGCTGCTTGTGCAGCAGGTTTCCTCTATCACACATTAGGTGCTACATCCCTTGGATGTAAAGCAAAGGGGTAGATTCTGTCTTACTGGGTTCTAATATGCTGGCAGCTCTCAATGTAATCTATCTAAACATCTCCAAAGAGCACCAAACATGAGGGGGAAGCTCAATGAGCCTTCCATTTAGTTACAGATGTGATGTGTAAATCCGTATTCACAGAAACACTTCCCAAACCTTGTCCTCATTTTGAGCATTCCATGCTGACTTAAACCAATGCCAGATAAATCTGATGATAAGCGTTAAATCTGGAATTCCAGATGTGCCTGGGTCAGCACCTGGATATGAGCAGCACTGAGCTTTGTGTTTCGCTTATATTTACGCAACAGTTTAAATCAGAAACGTTCATTACTGTGATTTTGATACTAAATAATGGTCTGGTGGCCTGGACTCAGATTTCCTCAATACCCATAAGGTAAGGGCTGCATGGCAAACTGGGAGGAAAATCTTAGGTTGTGACCTGCTCTTCAATAGCAGTTTTACTACAAGTCTGCAGCCACGGCTGCCCCCATTGTTCCAGTTTCCTCTGCCTTCATGTAGATGCCACAAATGTTCATGTTCACTGTTCAGCATTTACACCTTCATTCTTTACATTCAGCTTATATATCAAAAAGGAAGAAGTTGCTTACTGTGAGTTTAATGGTACCACTATATTTAGACAATGGCTTAACAATATGTCAATTGCAAGATAGTTGTGAAAAATTTACTTTCATAAGACACAAACTCACTAGGAGTAGGTATTACACAGAAAGAAAATTCTCCCTAGGCTCATACCTATGAAGATAAAGATGCAATTAGATATCAAATCTCTGCAATTAAAGAGAACATTGCAAACATGTATTTCCATTTTCTTTTGCAATTTTTTCATTTATATCACCAGCAATGTGTCACTTAAGCTAAAAACTGAGCCATGAAGTGTAGTGTTTACTACTGAGCCACAGGAATACACGCTGCTTTTATTTACACCCAGGAGGCCTCAGGTCACAACCTGGTGTGGAGCCAGTGCCAAAAGCTGTGGAATAGATATATAGAGTCATCAACTTAGAGACAAGCAGAGTCAAGAAATAATACATGCTGTTAATCATCATGTCTCATCCTATCTGTGTCCAAACATAAGCCTTGCTCTGTTAGCAGGCCATAATGTCATGCAAAGGGGAGAGAGTACATGCTCTAGTGTGCAAGACAACATATGTTCAACTAAGTGAACACAATGAGATAGGATCAAATGTTGAACATGGATCTTTTATTACTGAAGATCTTCCATTGTTTTCCATAGAACCACATTCACCTACATCCTACATTAGTGCAGAACCTGATCATCTTTCAAAAATCCTTTAAATAATTGCCTACATCTCTCACTTGCTGTCTGGGTAGGGGATTTTACCTGACCAGAGCAGCAAGCACTGGCCCTGTTTTGCCCCTCATTCTCAAAATACAGCCCTCTTCAGAAACAATGAACCTGGACCTTTCATAAGTTTTCCTACAAGGGTAATTCTATTATTGCAGAAACTTTCTGACCACCTGCATCTGAGTGAGAAGAGAAGCAGGCCCTAATCCTTTCCTACATGCATGAGCTTCCCAGTCAGATGCATAGAATGAATAAAAATCTACAAGACTTCTTGTAAGAAATCAAGTCCCTTTTCTTGCCCCCATTGCTAAAACAGTGGGCCTTTTGCTTGAAAAGTAAATACCACATCTCTCCCCTCTCCTTTTTCTTGCCAATGGATCATGTTTTCCCTCAAATCCTGGCTCCGAATACCATCACTCTGAACAGTAGGAATAAATCAGGCCTTCCAAACAAAAAAAAAAAGTTTGAAAGCGTTAAATGGAAAACTCAGTTTCATTCTGCTGTCCTTTAAAATGGTTATTGTGGATGATAGAAGTAACTGTTTGTCAATGGAAAAAAATTTTATGGGATGAAATGTTTCAGCCTAAATTATTCAGATAATGGTTATTACCTCTGCAAAACGGAATAAAAAGCCATACGATGCTGCTATGGCGAAAGCAATTTTGCTGCCGTACCTACAGAAGTAGTGTGAAATGTCTCCCTTAAGACAGCCTCAGAACTTGAGCTTTCTTGGAGAAAGAGCCACTGCAGAGGCACTTGCATAGTAGATTTGCAGAGTCTGATTACACTCGCACGTACGCTGCTTTTTCACTTTCGGCACCAAGTTAGGAGCTGTCTACACAAGCTCAGAATTTTATTTGCATGCTTCTGCTGCTGGTTTTAAACACTGTTTCTTGCAATGCTAGTTCTCTCTTACTGCTGTGAAGAGGTGTTTTCTGCTTTGATGGACAAGCTGCTGGGTATGTGCTTCCTTCTAACAGCATAATTCACAGACTCCTCAGCCTTCTTGGCATACCAAGCGGGAAATGGCTTATTGTGCACTCTGTATGTGCACTAATTTTGGCAACCTTCACACTTAGCATAAGGAATGTAGGATGCCTTTGGCTACATGCCCTCCTCAGCCCCTAAAAAAGGCACCTTGTCAGTGGTTAGTAGTGCTGTCAGAATAGGAAGTTTGCCTCTCAGTTTCTGTTGAAAATGCTTCAGTTGGAGTGGGCCTAGACTAGGTTATGGATGGGTTCTGTACCTGAATCCTGCTCCCAAGAAAGCTGGTGCAGCTCCAAGCAGGTCAGGGGAAATCCTGTTTCTTGCGCAACCCAGGAGACCCAGACTGGCTTCTTGCATTTTTTCTCCTCCATTGCACTTTTTGCTACTCCTTTCCAGAGCAAACCTCTGTTGTATGATACACAGGTGTGCCTCGCATGTTGTGACATGAGCTTTTTCTAACTAGCTCAGGACAACAGCTTTTCCTAGGTGCATAACTTCCTTTCCCACCTACACTACCACTTGCTACTTAAACAGCAGATGGAACAGTACACTGCAGGGAAGGAGGGCTTTGACACAGCTTTAAATCCCACACAGACAATACTGTTTTCTTTTCAGACTGCCCACCAAGAAGAGATGTCTGGTGCTGCCTCTGTGCTAGCACAGGCACACAATCCTCCTTTTGTCCTCATTAGAAGCGTGTGGGCACTGCGTTCCACCAAGACTCTGTGTGCCCATGCTGGCAGTTCCACGTTGTTTGCTATGCCAACAGGTTTTCTCAGCACCCTTCTGGCTGTCCCTCTGCCACCCCCATGCACAGTGGTGAGAACAGGAAGAGAACAAAAAGATGCTGTTCACAATGCAGGGACAGGATGTCTCACAAGCTCAGGTGACCCTGCAGCTCACATACCTACTCTCCAAGTCCCCCTCACAGATATCTATATATACACTCACACAAACATGTATATATATATGGCTAGTTCTTGGATGGAACAGTGATCTATAGTGCTAACATGTACCTGACTACCTGGTAAAGACGAGGATTTATCAACCCAAGTGTGTGTTACAGTAAGAGATCCACAGGCAGGACTCATCAGGAAAACCTTTATCTAAGATGATCTAAAATCATAAGTGAAAAATCTGCTGTTGGCAGAAGCCCTAATTGTTCGGGGAGTGCTAAGTGTCTGTCATCTGCCCATATTTCTTTGTCACCAGGTATTACAAAAAAAACTTAAGCCAAAATGTATGTAATATGTTTCTGTAGACCAGTCATGGGCCATTTACCATAGATTCACAGCACAGCAGTGAGCTATAGATCACACTTTCAAATCTATTAGAAGGGATTTAGCTGTTCAGTACTTCCAAACTTTGAAGGGGATAGGTATGGTCAAATACATTCTCCTCTTTCAAACATCCTTGGCTCAGCGTTACTAAGCAAACTGCTTAAAATCAGGAAATGTTAATGTTAGAACACATGTATCACCACAGAACCACTTTCTTTAGTGACTGATCATGTACCATGACACTCTCACAATCTATTTCAAAAGCAATCATACCATTTTTTATCCATGCCAGAGATCAGGAGGTGTAACAAAAATAACAATACTGATGTTAGAGTGGTCGAAAGCAAAAGTTACTGTTACAATAAGGACTGCATAGCTCATTCTTCTGCTAGAGCAATTAACAAAAGCACAGAGCTGGAGCGTAAAGCTATGCTTCCGTACCTAAGCGAAGAGGAACAAGATGCTTCCTGAGCAGTGCAAATACCTAGAAGTGTCTTTTCATGCCCATCATTTCAGCTGCACTATCACTTGCTCACCCTTTCCCACCACCATTATGGATGGATATTCAGCTTCATCAGATTCTGAACTTGATCTACATGACCACATAAACCATTGTCAGAAGGACGGCTTGAGGCTGACAGCAAGTAGCCAGTGCTACTGAAGTACCAGCGGCCTTCATGTGGGTCAAATTTAGCCATTTAGCAGAGGGACACAATTAAATTGTGGAAGTGAAAACATTAAATAAAGATAACTACACATTTAATGAAGCTCTGACATTTCCTTTTGAAACATCTAATGACTCCAGTCGACCCAAATCTCTGGAAAAGTCAGTGTAACCTAAATGACTTACAAGCTCAAGGTTAAAATTAAAACTTCCAGTGACATTCACTAGGATTGAAGGTAACTCATCTCCTTTCAAGAAAAAAAAGGAAAATATTTAAGTGCTTTTGAAAAAGCTGCCTTTTGACTTCTAAGCCACTCATGATGTCTAACAATGTACAAGTGCTGTGCAAAATCTGAAAGCATTTGTGACATTAAAAACCCTAGCCTGCATAAAGCAATAGAATATATATTCTGTGAGTCAATCCATAGGCAGAAGACTAAAAAGGGCTGTATGCCATTTGTCATCACTGTGTGCATGATTTCACTATTCAAACAAACATCAAACTCAGAAAAAGTTATGAATCATACTTTACACATTAACAGCTAAATACCTAATTGATGAATATTTATGTATTACATCATATCATATTTATAATTCTTAATATACCCATTGGGAGACACAAACTTAGACCAAGCAACTACTTAAAAGGTGCTCAGATATTCAGTCAGGTGCCTGTTTTTTATAGTAAACTGACACTGATGAAGGTTTTCACTTTTTCCCATGTGAACGATGCAGCTTTACCCTGGTCTCACCACAAAATCTTCACACATGCTGACAAGGTGATAACCTGCAGAATCCTAATAAAGATGTTTTTAAACCCGGATCCACTACATGGGAGATTTG
Organism: Neopsephotus bourkii; assembly: GCF_033783945.1. Taxonomy (NCBI): domain Eukaryota; kingdom Metazoa; phylum Chordata; class Aves; order Psittaciformes; family Psittacidae; genus Neopsephotus; species Neopsephotus bourkii. The sequence goes on along the minus strand of NW_026901291.1, from coordinate 3,291,582 downwards.
CTAGTCTTCATCACTGTTAGTCTAGATCCTCTGAGGAAAAACAACTGGTTTTGTCATATCTAAAACATGAGCCAAACTTAGTATTTGTTACCTGAAATACAGGATGTTTTTTCCTAATTTTCCTAAAAAAAGATTGACACCGCCACCAAGAGATTTCATGTTTCTGACGTTGTAATTAAAGAATGTGAGGCACTACTACAGTTTTAAAGTTGATATGTGAGATGCAAAGCTGATGTTACCTAGTTATGAGAAATTTTAATATAAAAGATTTCACACTCAAAGCCTGCAGTATGCAATAACTGTCTTCTAGTGTGGTACATTGTGGAAATTAATGTGACAAGAATCATCATCCTCTTGTTATTACCACCTATTTAGCTGAAGAGCTAAATAAAGAAGTAAACATTAAGAAGTCTGTAACCCACAAAGAACAAATGCTAATTTCTACGTTTAAGATCAACCGTGTTTACAAGTGTACACTGGAAGACACAGGCTGGCCCCTTTTCTGCAAAAAGAAAAAGCCAGATATTCTAGAGAGTCAAAGGCAGCCAAAAGCTTGATAAGCCATGCAGGAAATACAAACAGTAGTTTAGCAGCAAGCTATGTCACACAGTGTCATTCTCCACTCACCTGTAACTGTACTGAGCTTTGGAAACTACACTTCAGGAAAAAAGTTGACTCACTGCAGCAGTGCGAAACATCAAAGTACCAGACTTATGAGGTAAGGCTGAAAGATCTGGGGCTGGGCAGACTAGAGAAGAGACAGCTAAAAGAAGGAATAATAGTCTTCAAAGTACATTAAAGGCTGTTGCAAAGGAAAAAAAGGAATAAGCAGTTTTTGCATGCTTATTTTAGGGACAAGTAATAATAATGGGCTGAATCTGCAACAGAGAGTTAGAGTAGACATAGGGAACATTCTGTAAAATAAGGATAACTAAGCCCTGAATTAGACTGTGTGTGGGAGATGGGGAAGTCTGGAGATTTTAAAGAATGTGTTAGGCAAACATCTGCCACAAATTATGTAATTTCTTATGACTAGGGGCAGTGAGATGAACTACAGAAGTCTGATACCAATCATCTACGTCTCATACATGAGCTCAGAGTGAAGCTGGAGAGCCTGGAAATACTGTGCACACACACCCAGACCACGCCAAGGCTCTGCCAGGCTTTGGAGACTGTATCACTGTTGCTATTGGCCTGGCCAACAGGTCACCCTTGGAAATGGGTGAGACGCCAGTGATAGTAATTTTCTCCACAGGGTTTATCATTACTGCTGCAGAAGACTGTGCTACACAGAGCCACGTCTGAATGAGCGCTGCAGCATGCTGGAGTCCAACTTCTGGAAGGTGGTGAAAGACACAGACACATTGGAAGCACAATGTGGTTCTCCGCTTTGCTCTGCAGCTTTCATATTACTTGGGTCTCTCTAGAGTCGGGCAGTGTGAGCCTCTTGCTGATCCCCTGCTACTGGGAAGTTGATGAGCTGTGGGTAAGGCCTGGGAAACAAATTATTCATCACATGGACGCTCCGGATGTGAAAACAGGCTATGTGAGAACATGGGAGAAAGCAGCCTCTTTGCTCCAGGATGTTAAAGGTCCAAACTTGTCCCAGTGAGAGACAGCCTGTTTGGTTACAGGATTTGGTTTCCTTTGGGAAAGGATGTCACTGAAAGACATTTGTAAAGAATCAGTCCCAAGAAAGGGCAAGACCTGTGATGTTAATGTCTGGAAAACCATTTCCATGGTGTTTCTTCCCTCCTGCACCATGCCTTGCCTGTGAATTTGAATAAATTATACATGCTGACATGACAAGGGAGCATTAATGGGCCATTTACCACCTAAGAAGTGCATTAACGGGTCATTAATGTGTACCCTGCAGTGTTCTGCTGTGAGGACTCACCAGACACTTCATACTTTTATAAAGATTATTCTTTTAGTAACCAAAATTTTTTTACTTCCACGTTTCTCCCTTCTTCTGAATAAATCTTTAGGTTGTAGGAGAATAACGATTCATGAAGAGAGAATGAAAAGACAAGGTAAAATCAGAACAGCAGCTTCCTATTATTCTGTGGACATAACTCTCCCAGCTGATGCACACACACAGCTGGCAGGGGGAAGATGCCAATTCTGTGATCTCATCCCTTCTCACAGGAATATGACAGTTTCACCAGAAGCTTCAGCTGAAGTACTAATGGCCTTAATTAAGCAGACTGACCAGAAGAAAGGTTGGTATTAGTTAAGTTGAGGGCTCTCCCAGCTCCTAGTTATTATCCTGAAGATGCCTAGCACCGCACACAAGTAGTTCTTGATTAAGGTTAACTCAGTACACAAACTTGCACCTAGATTAGCCTTTGTATGGGGGAGAAACTGGATGGAAGGGTCGTTACAATCCTGCATCAGTGAAAATAATGCTTTTTGAACACATGAGGCACTGCTGGGTTGTTCAGTACTGAAATGAACAAGAAGAATCAAGACCTGACAGAAAGTTGTTACTGCAATATCAGAGATGACATAATTTTTCTCATCTGCACCGTCTTGTACTCTTGTCTATACAAGTTTAGAAATGAAAAAATAAGGTCTTAATACTACCAGAGAATTCATTGTTTTATCAGAAACGTGTCTTTTGCCAAATTAATGCAGATTTTCATGTCAGGACAGGAGTGTTTTGTAATTGGAAACCAACTGAAAATAGAAAAGAAGTGAATTCCTACCATACTTTAAATTGCCTGTAATCCTTGAAACACAGTCAACTGTATTCAGCTACACTGAAGTCTTTTGCTTGATTACTTCTCAGCCTGACAATAGCTTGGAATTTCTACAAAAGGAGCAAGTGTTTTTCTAAAGATAATCAGTCTACTTTGCAGTGCTCTGAGACGTTCTGGAAGAGGACAGTACCTGTCTTGTTCTTATGCATTCACTGAGCCTAAGAACAAAGAGCACTGAAAGCCACTAGAGACTTTTAAAATACATTCTGAGTGTTCTCCTCCAGAAAGTGGACCTGACACTCTGAAGTAAGCAGTATAAAAGCCACACTGATTCTGGAAAAGGTACAGTAGTATCCTCTTGAATTCTTTCTTTCTGATCACATCTGAACTTTATTTCTTATAAATAAGTGGAAATGTAAATCACACAAAAGGACTATGGAGTCTGGATCTTCCAGTTACTGGAAATATTGTCATGGACCCTTATTGCTTAGCCAAAATACTTGCATGTATGGAAGAGGCCTAGAGAATTATTAGGTCATAAAGAAAAGGACCAAGGACAAGAAGAGTGATGCAACCTGAATTTCATCAAGCTTCAATTTCATCAGAGAACTCAAAAAAAGCAAACAAACCAACCCCCAGAAAACCTGAAAGTGAAGGAAACAAACAATAAAAGGCCAGAAGTTCCAGCCTTGCTCCAATCAGGAAATTAACAGGTAAGACAGCATCAAAGTTTTTCCTTCATGCACTTCTTTCATGGGTGCCTCTGTTTAAGAGAGGGCTGGCCTGTATTTACAGACCATCTTCACCTGCTGCTTTTCTCTTGAGTACAAGTGTGCATAAAAGAGGTCGTGAGTCAGACGAGATGATATTAGTACGTGCTTGGAGCTCTATTACATACAGGGCTCAAAGAAGACAAGTATAAAAAAGCTTTTCATAACAGTCTGATGCAGAAAGCCATTCATCAATGGCAGCACTAATGATGTGAGCACTGGTGGTAAGGTGAGGTCAGAGATCAGGTTAAGTACTTACAACATGTTCACACACTCCCAGGATCAATGAAAAACAGGTCAGTGTCTTGCTTTCTTAGGATTTTTTGTGGCTCTGTGTCCAGGTACTTGATCTGACAGAAGATGCCAGACCCTCATGTAAAATGAACTAAGGTCTTATTAAAATCTTATCTAACCTCTACTAAATTTAATAACCCAAATGAATCATGTTGCTGCATCCCACTCCATTTGTAAGGCATTATTATTGATTTTGTAGTGAATAACTATTTCTTATTTTGTTAATTTTCAGCCACAGCACAGTATGTTTTAACACAGCAACCTCCTGGTGAGACTAGGCTCCAGGATATATGACTATCTTTTAAAATGGAAAGCACTGGTAATGTAGCAAGAGAAGCCAAGACAGTTTTCAGCCTCCAGGTTTTCCAGAGGAAATGGTGATGGAACTGACCATGCTAGGGATGGCTTTTAGTTTGAGCTGAAAGAAATGGATGCGGCAATAATTCCATGTTACCTATTGTATGATAATTTCCAAGAGGTTCTTTGCTGAGTGTCTGAAAGGACAAAATTTGAATTCTAATTCTCAGAGAAGGCAAAGGCATTTATAGTGATTGCCTCTGTGTAATTGCCAGAGTACGACTGTATGCAGGGGCATAGGGCAATGCATCTCACAAGGAGTCAAAGATATATGACTTAATCTGAGGTCTACATCTCTAATTATATATCTCTCTACCCTAAAGGGGTTTATCTTGCTACAGTTGCTTTTAGAGCCATTAACAAAATGTTGTATTGTATCTCTATTAGCGTGCGGGCATGTGCAAAGACTGCATATATGCCTAAAGCCTATTTTTGTCTTGAATGAGTCTTAAAATGGAATTCAAATCCAGTTTGTTTCTGTTACAGTGCTGTGATCATTACAAGTTATTATTTAAAAAAAATACTGATAATCACATTTACACATTGAAAGGCTGTGTAAGAAAGGAAGAGAATTCCTATTTAAAAGGAAAATTAGGAAATATTCACAAACAAGCAAGCAAAAAATGAATCTGGCTACAAATGCATTATCTCCTTAGCAACACAAATCTCATCTCTTTGAACCAAAGCTCTGTTGGCTACAAAGACAAGATCTCTTCTGCTTCCACACTGAAATTCATACTCTGACTTCTCCATCCTGGTGGAAATGTGTAAAGATTTGCCTGCAAGGATGGCAAATGGCGGTACAGCTGAGAGGTGCAGATCATCATCATCATCATCATCATTCCAAGAGGATTCACATCACCAAGCAAGTCTGTTGAGCTTTGTGATGTAACAAATTACGGGAAAATATTACAAACTACTCTGAGCAGTCAAGGATGGCTCAGAGGCAATCAGAGAATGGACAATCAACTATGAAAAGTTCGATATTCAAGTGATGTCCTCTGCGTCTGCTGACAAAGGGGCACAAAATGCACAGAAACAAGGGTCTGCATCTATGAAGCTCTCCCTCTATCAAAGCTCCTATGGTTGGATGACAGTGGAATTCCTGAACAAGCTATTCATTTCAGGACAAGCTGGTTTTTAAGCACCACGTTAGTGTAAGAGAAAGGAGACGCATCTTCTAGTTGTGTTATTTCCTGTCCACTGGATAGATATACTTCCTTTAGAAGAAAAGGGCTGTGTATCTTCATAATTAAAGAACACTGGGAGAATGTTTCAATCTTTTCTAAATCAGCTCTTTGACTTGGGGTTCTTATATTTTCCAAGAGAGCAGAGCAGCACCTGCATTGCTCATTTCAAGCCTGAATCAAAATCCTTAAGCATACAGTTACAGGAACTGCAGGGATGCTTGTGTGAAGTGAGCAGATGCTGATTTGCAAGCACTGCAACCAAGTAACAACTGCGTAACTTTCAAAAAGAAAGTCAAAAGCTACAACTGCTTCTCTATATTAAGTGAATGTAAGATGCTTAAATCCTCTTTTTGTAAATGACAACCAATGGAATGAGATGTGGGAAAATAAGAAGGGGTGTACATGAATTAGCTGTTTTCCTTCAGTTAAATACTGTTAAGTCTCTCCTCTAGCACAGTGGGTGTTTGCATACCTAAAGGTTAAAGTACAGCAAAACAGAATTTCCAATAAGGCTTTAACTGACTGAGAACTCATGTCACAGTTGTATTGGACATTCAGGACAGGTCTCCAGTGTAAGAACTACAATAACTGTAGATTTTTAGCTCTCCAAATTAGCTGGTTAAGTCTAAGGTACCATATGAGAAATAGCGTCTGCTTCTATCTCATCGCTTTCTGATCTTTGGAAGCAGTAAGTTACATCAAGGATCATACATGAACTTGGCTGATTTATGTAGCCTTTTGGAGATGACCTGGATTATAGTAATTCAAAATGAAAATGGTTTAAGAGGGCAAAGAATAGGAGTGAAAACTTAGCAATCCACCATTCTCATCTTTCCTAAACTCTCCATCTAAAGTGGCACTTTTCAACCTTCTTTACTATGTCACGCATTTTTATTCGTAACCATATAAAAAGTAAGGTGTAAAGTAGGATGGTTTTGTTATTCTTTGCTTCCTTCCTTGGGAGTGTTTAAAACTGGGAGGAGAAAGAGATGGCTGATTTTTATTACTTTTTATAATTGTTTTGTAAACAACCTCTTCAGAGGCCACTTAAAGACTCTCAAGACCACCACTGACCCACAGACTCAAGGCTGAGTAACACTGCCCTAAATTCTTCCAATAGCATTACCCTGATGGCAAGGAGAAAAACCGATAATCCTGCTTTGCCATTTTCATCTGCTTCTGAAGACACACTCTGGCCCTTCAAAGGGAATATTCTAAAAGTTACAGTTGTGTTCTAGGAAGCAAACTCTGTTGTTTCAAACCAGTTGACAACTTAAAAATTTTATCTGACTTCTACAAATCCATGCAGGTTTCATTCACTTTAAGCTGTCTCTTGTTTTCTTTAGAAAAATGAATTCAGCTAATATCTGATAAGAATGGATCTATGCCTGATAACATATAGCAGCTGTTCAGAGAGAAGCAAAACTAGGGAAAAAGATGCACCTTCACTGAAGTGGAAACACGTTATCTACTTGTTTGGTTGGTTTTGTCCTTGTCAATCAACTCTTACACCTACACACAGTCTGTGGAGTGCCACAACCACAGCCTCAGCACATGAAATAAAAACATACATGTATGGCAATCACCAGGAAATATTCTTTCAGGTTTGAAACTGGACACATTGCACCATGGTGAACATCTCTACATTTTTACACTAACAAATACAATGTATGTTAGGAAAGGAAGACTCCCACCTCAAAAGCTCCTGTCAAATAGACTGTGCAACCTCAACTATACAAACTCAAAATCTTAGCTCTTATTAGCCTAAAGGATGTACATAGCCCTTTTCTGAGCATTCTGAGAATTACTACGGTTTAGTTTTGAAAAAAAAAGTCATAGCAAAATGTTAACACAATGATTTGTGTTATTAACTGCTACTACAAGTGATTCCTGGGTACCAACAGACTTGAACATTTATCTTTCTGGCACCCAGCACTATAAGTGGCCATAGCCATGAAATTTTGCTATCTTACCCATTATGTTACAGTTGTGCTATCTGGATCCACACCATTTGACTATGCACTCATCTTTGAATTTCACATAAGATTTTAATGGCAAGGTGTTTACCATAACAAAAGAAGAAAAAATCCTTTGAACACAGACAAGTAAAAACACAAGAAAAGAAGAGAAACGCATACATCAGATCTCAAGTGGTTTACTCAGTAAGTTTTCACTATAAATCAGAGAGAGAAGGCTGACTCTACCAAACGTGTACTGGCTACTTAAGAGATCAACTGCTCATTGTCTTTGACCAAGAAATCCAGGAGAAGGGACCAGCTGCACATCTGTGGCATAAACAACATTTACCATGTATAACCTCAGGGCTCTCAGAATAGCTTGTAAGTTTCAAACCAGAAGAGAATTATTGAGAATAACAAACAACATAGATTCTTTATTATCTTTATGTTATGTTCTCTAAGATACTTGGCCCTTCAAAGCAGAAGAGGTAACTGAATTTGAATCATATCATGGTCTGATTCAAAATAACCCATAACAGAAACTCATTTCAATATTGCATGGTGCTGATTTTTATTCTGGGTGTAGTGTCTGTTCTTTGCTGTAGGAATTTCCATATGCTCCTTGCCCTGAATTTCAAAGAATAAGTTTGTCTAATGGAGCTGAATATTGAGATTTTTTCCCCCATGACTTACGGGTGCAATTTGAAAGGGGAGGAGGGGGAGAAGAAGTAACATGTAAATTAAAAGCACGTACAATGTGATGATAAACAACCCTTGCAATTTGCTTAGCTATAGCTTGTTCTTCATTCCCAGAGGCACCAGTCACTTTTATTATGAGATGACAGCTGAGTTTTATTCTCAAGATTGTGTAGATTTTTCACCTGACTAGCTCATGACTGTGTATTTCAGGTCAGAGAGCAACACATGCCTAGGTCTATTCTTCTACTTCTCATGGATGCTTCCCCCTGTCATTCTTCATGTGGATTTCCATTTCTCACCCCCACCAGTAAGTTCAATTTTCTCTCTTTTTTTTTATTTTATTATTTTCTAAGGAGATTTTGGATCAATCTGCATGCTTTCTTTTACAGAGCATTTGTGCACGGTCCACCCTCCATACCCTAAACACAGACCAGTTATGCTGTGCCTGTGAATTGAGTTGACTGGTATGTGGCTCAACAGATGTCCGCCTCCTTGTTCTTTCATCACTCTATCCATCTTTACATTGTGAATATTTAGAAGTCACATTTTCTGTGTTATTGCAAGCAGACAATTTGCTGTAGTAAAACCATTAAAGGACGTGGGGGACTGTTAGTGACATTTCTCAGTAACAATTTCTCTAACTTAAAGAGTAGAGCACTGACTGCAGTTCAGAACCTCAGTTATCAGCTCTGCTGCTGGTCTGCAGAGTAACCTTGGGCTAGTTGCTGCTGTCTGGTGTTTCACTTTTCCATGTGTAAATGGGCAAATTATGAAATCCTTAAATCAATATGTCTTCTATATGAAAGACTGGATGCCTAGGTAATAGTCTCTACTATTTCAAACATGCTTACAAACATGTGGCAGGGAGATACTCACTAGATCAGTTTAACAGCACAGCTTCCACTTCCGAGTCCCTGGCTTTGAACCAGATGGTAGCACTGTATCTACAACTCTGCTGAGCAATTTGTAATTGGTTGTTTCAGGACTGGAATGACACTAAGAATAGATTTGAAACTTGTTCTATCTGTTTCTACAAATACTGGCCTCCTTTTTTAATGCTATCAACCCAGCATCGCTCTCCTTTACTGCTTTTTCTTAATAAAATAAATACATATTAAGTACATTATTCAAATCTGGACAGACAGGTCAAGAAATTAGACAACTTGAATAAACACCAGCCAAGCCAGATGGAACATTTAGTTAGCAAGGAGACTGCATTAAAAAGCTGTATTAAAACTCAAATCACAAAAGTTGTTTTTCAGGGTTGGTAAGATCATCCTTAAATACTGCTGCTGTATTTGGCTATGTCAATTACTGTTAAGATAGGCTTTGGAAACTTCAAGGTCCCAAAAGTGAAGACTAGATTGAATCCTCTCCAGAAATTTTGCTTCACTGATTAAAATCTCTGCAAGCTTCCCACACAGCCCATGCTCTGTGCACCAGCTCACAATATGGAAAACATCTAAGCCTTTGAAATCATCTCCATCTAGTAATGTACACTATTCAAGTCTTTTTAGCAATAAAATTCAGACTCCATATTCCTCCTGCAATGCCACTTGTAAGACCATCTCTCCATACTGCAGGTTCAGGATCTAAGAATGAAAAACCTCCCAAACCTGAACATTTTCAAGTACATGTTTTACTTGTCAAATGAATATTTGTTTTTCAAATTACTCATGGCACTTGAACTTATTTATTTATTCTTCAAAATCTTCCCCTGATAACCTTACCATGTATAAATTCTATTATTTTCCCTTCTCAAATTTATCTTCAAGAAACAAAGAAACAATTTTATAAAGTAATGGAACAATATCCATTTTCCCCTCCAATTAATGGAAACTGGAGGTCAAGCCCCTAAGGATCATCCATGGTTTTGACCAATAAGAGGATGAAGGATGAGGTGAAGTATCCTGGAGACATGGACTTTGATATTCTAAGCCATCTACTGAGCAAGTAGAAGCTCATGTGATTTTCTCAGATTCATATTTGTGTTGGTGTGATCAGTTCTTAGTTCACCAGTGATTTTAATGGAATGTCTTAAACTTTCCATAGTTTCTTTTTTTTTCCCTTACAAAGAAATGATACTCAAGCAAGAACCACTTTGGTGGAAAGTTCCTGGACAATGTGACATCAACTACTGGTGGCGTATTTCATATGTCATGAAACTGAGTTTTCACAACATCTTTTTAGATCTTTACAAACCCGCATACACAGTTAAAACACAGATGCAGACTGGACACTTCCACTCCAAAAAGAAATCAGGTCTGAAGTCCGTAGGTGGCTGTCTGTGATTAGGTTGTTAGTACTTAATCTCTCATCTTCCTGCTTATTATATTTTCCCCTAAACCCCAAAAAATACACCCTGGGCTTCTTTAATCTGTTTGATTAAACGTGTTGGCCAAGGCGCTGCACTACATTCATCTGTGGAGGCAGCTGCTCGCCCACCCTTCTGTCTAGAGAAGAGATAAATACAGAGGCACAGAGAATTTTCCATTTTTCCGTTTTTCTTGCCTACTTAATCAAAATCCACCACTGCTGCCAACTGTCAGCAGACCTACGGTTTATAAATGTTGTAGTTTAACAGGCACTAATGCTGTATGTTTTCTTAAAATAATAACTTCCATCTTGCACAAACTGAGATTTTTTTGTGTGAGAAGGAGCACATTTGCCAATGTTCAGCTTTATTTCAGTTTTATAACAGTCTGGCAGTTTGAGATGGGGGTGAGCATTTGTATTTTGTGTAGAGGTGCTAGAGGATAAAGCTACTAAGTTTTTCATGATGCTATCCACAGAAAACTTGAGCACAGAAGAGAAGCTATTCATATTGTTTAACATTATACAACTAAATTTAAGCCTCCCTAGACTTTGAAGATTCAAGCTTTTGCAGAGACTTGTTCATGAAAGAACATTAGCACAAGCATTTTGGGTTAGTGTGTGTAGGGTAGTACCTCACTGAGTAAGAGGCCCCTTCCTTCAAATGGCCTGCAGCAGGCCTAGTTCTAATAGGCACTCCTAAACACCTCCTATAGGAATTGTTGGTCTTTATATGCTTCTCTGATAGAATGGCTTTTGTTTTGCTTTGTTCCTTTCATTGGTGATTATTTCCTGAGCATCGTACCTCTTATCCACCATAATTTATGGCATTCACCCTACAGCTGTAAGAGTCAGTCAGTGTTACAAAGAAACAAACAGAAGCATCTGACCCTCACTATTAGCATCTCCAAAAAAAACCCCATCTGGGTGCATAACTATCTGTGGCTAATTCTCACTGGATTACGGTGACTTGGATGCGCAGGACTGGAGAAAGAGTCAGGATGAGTTTGGATCAGAAGACAACAGCAACTGATCCATCCAAACAAAGCTAGCTTAATGGGGAAGACCTGACCTCGAGGTTGAGAAAGAAATAAGCTTGGGACTGGAGGTTTAAATAATACCACATGGAGATTAAAAGTACTTCATTTTGAGCACAAGAGAAGAGGCAGAATCTCAAAGCAACTGTAAGAGCCATAAAGGTCAGGTGAAAAGAGAGCCAAGCCCTGGTAGCAATAAGCTTAGGGATCCCAGCCAGAAAGCTCAGATTTATAGACACGTACACACAAGGCTCAGCAGGATGGGCCCCTGTTGAGGCAGAATTCAGCATCCTAGATTTAATAAGACATTTCCAGCAGAGAGAAGTCTAGCTAAAAACAAAAGGAAAATAAAGTGGGGCAAAAGGAATCCCTTACCATGGGAACAGAAACAACAGGCAATTGGCAAGGAAGTGTATTTTAAGAAGATGGGTTACTGAAGGTTTTTTATCTGGTGGGAAGCAAGTCCTGAATATGATTCCTGCACAAGGAAGCACTCTTTCATCTGTTAGACCTAACCCTTGAAGAGATGACCCAGCCACTTTCCAGGAAATAACACCACCAAAAAATAACACAGTGGAAAGCAACGCTGGTACTTAAATCTTGGAGATGGGAGTCTCAAATGTCTGTACATACAAGTGGAGACAAACAGTTCTGTCCTGAAGGACTAAGGGCAGATTCAGTCAGCAGAAAAAAACTCTTGGAATGAGAAGACTATCAAAACTGTAACTCAAATGCTTCTTGCAATTACAAAATTCTCCCTTTGCTGGGGAGAGCTTAAAGCTAACATAAAGAACCATTTAAGAGGGCAAATGCAATCTGCAGATGCTAGAACTGCAAAAAAGTTACACAGAGCAGGATCTGGAAACACACCAGCCATGAGAGTTCTCAGTGACTGGTTTGGGGTTTGCAAAACGAACCAGACCTGGCCCCCACACACCAGCAACCCCTCTATACCTTTGTCCAGAGCTGTTCTGGAAAGTTGCTATGGCCACGACTTCAAAACTCACTGTGCAACACTTACTCTTGCTCCTTCTCAACATGCTTTCCATATCCCAGGTGTAGAATTTGTGTCGGTTAGGAGGCTGCTAGAAATACTGCTGACATATATACAGTGTAATTGCACAGCAACAGCTGAAGAAAGCATTGGACAGTAGTCCAAGAACCAAAGACAGTAGGTGAGGGGATGCTCTTGCAGTATCCCATGTTTTTGAAACTTCATAAGAAACATTATCGCTGACTTTAACACTTCAAAGGAAAAACAATTAGGAGAAATCATCCAACAACGAAAAATCGTTATTAAATCTAGCAGCAAGCTATACACTAGGGTGTTCTGTTAAGGCTGGGCTTTTAAACAGGAGACTAAAATACTAACACAATATTGACAGCATTTGTAATGAGGTTTCAACACTGTGACTATACACAAAGCCTGAATAAAAAGATAAGGGGCTTTTTCAGGCAGAGCAAGAGCAATTAAGAGTAGCTTTTTTCTAGCAATCCATGCTTGAACTAAGAGACACTCTTTCACGGACACCCCCTTGTCGTGGGGAAAGAGCTTGCGTGCCCTTGTGAAGTTGGGAGTTATGCTGGTGGTGACACCATTACCTCTCAGGAAAACTAAACCTCAGGCTTGGCTGAAAAAATATCAGATAGTTAGACTGATTTTGCAAGTATCTTCATACTTGCAGGGTTACCATGGGCTTTACACTTAAGTTTTGCTCACGCCTTGCAGATGGAATAACAATGCTCAGTAAACAAAGGGAAAGCCAAACCCTGCAATTAAGAAGGTTTGCATTTTCTTCTTACTGCTTTTAGATTTCCCCTGGTCTCATCTGTCTCTTAATTGTAAGTTAACTTATCTGCGACCTTGGCAGGTGTTCTGCCATGAGAAATAGCTCTAAGTTTTCCTTTGTGATGAGGAGTGACCTACAGATGAAGACTTGTTAAAGTTAAAAAGCTCCTTTCAATTCTGCAAATTTCAGACTTGCACCCAGAAATTTCCTTCCAAACTTGCACCTTGAGTTTTTGCAGCTCTTCAATTACACAGCTAAGTTGCTAATTTAATTAACTGCATGATCATATGGACTCTGAGCTTCCTACTGATAGCAGTGGGTGACAGCAAGAGCCCTGTATAGTTTCTTTGTAAACTCACAAGAGCAAGTGAGTTGAGCTGAAGTACACACAAAAAAGTGAATAGACTCTAAATCAAAGCTAAGAAGGATCCCAGTTATCGTGCCAGGTGCCATTTCCACAACTCAGTAAAGGCTATTTAAAAGTTTTTACACTCTCCAAGTAAGATTTCACACACAGCTCTTTTCTGCTGTTTCAACTTCTTTAAGTCAATAACCTCACATTGGGGAAAGACATGTAAAAAGGTGGCCATAGCTCTCCTGGGATAGGAGGAAACATACTACAACGTTAGAGTAGGTAGGAGAGCATCAGCTCCTCAAGGGAGCTCACGTTTTGCATTCAGACCAGAAAAAAATATCATTTGTCCTTAGGACAAATTCTGCTATAAATTAGAGCAGAATTCATGAAACGGGGCATGGTTAAGTGGGAGTAACAGCTGGGGAAACTGCACAGCAGCTGCTCTATCAATAATTTATTATTAATTGGTTCCACAGCCATTTCTGAAGCAGTCATGCCAAGGAGCTGTGCAACAGGGTAACAGTGCTATGAGGAATGGTAAAAGCAGAGTTTCTGAACTGCTTTAATAGAATGTCCCCAAATATTTGAGTATTACCCACTTGGCTGCAGCTGTTTTGCTTTGAGATACAAACATTATTACAAAATAAAACCAAACAACAAAAGCAGCCAAAAGACAAACAAATCCATGAATTTGTGTTCACAAGTACAGGAAGACAGAAACAGAGGTGGAATAAGCTCTAACTGTAAATCCATCCTGCAGCAATTTTACACATAGATATGGTTTATCATCAGAATTAAATGGGGCTTTGGAAATCTGCCTGCTTTTATTTGTGGGGGCTGAATCCACTTCAGTTTGATACTGTATGCTAGCAATTAATTTGACTGAACTTCCTGGACAAGTTATTAAGTTCCCATGCCACATCCTCATTATCTGTAAAATAGGGCTAACAATATTAGTCCTATACATAGGAGATCAAGGATTATATGTAACTACGAACAATTCACAAATCCTGGTGAAAATTTGCATGCCAACATTTTTCTCTTTTCTGAAAACCTCCAACCTCCCTCCAGTGTCATTAAAAGACTTACTCTAATATATTACTTTATAAAAACAAACTAGACAGTAAGCATTTAAGATTATTATTTGTATACAATCACAGCTTGGCTGCTATTCTCCTTCTTTTCTAAAAGGAATCTATTTCTGAAGGTGACCTGCATTACTGCAGTGTTAATAAAAATGCACTGTGTGTAATCAGTTATTATTTTATCTCCAAGCATATTCAGTTGTTCAAAAGGTGTAACTATTCTCAAGGGGAGCATCAAGCTAGTAAGAGAAGGTTCTTCTTCAGGAAAAAAGGGGGTCAAATCCTTTTCCAAAGTACCAAGTCCCTAATGATACTGATCTATTTGAACACTCTATAATATTTTTCATATTTAGACTGCTATAATCACTTGGACTTCATCACTATGTTTTGCCACAGGAATAACTTACTTTCCTGTCACTGTAGATGTAGGTGCCTCTGAGATTCCACTGACCACAGTTTAGGTGAAAATCCTTCTAAAGAAAAAGAATTGCTTAAAAATAATGCTGAGGTGCTGAAAAATAATCTAATTTTCAAGAAAAACTGCCCAACCATGTGCATCCTTCTTGTTTTGCTTTCAGTCATGCGCTCCTGATGTATTCCCAGAAAACTTGAGATTTGCAAACAAAAGCATCTCATTTTTTTTACGCTTAGTCTTAGAATTACAGTATATATAAAGGATTCTAGGGTTACAGGGAGGACAACCCCCCTGATTTCCAGTATTTCTTAGGAGCAATTTCATGCTGAAATATAAGTAGCTATGGAAACAATCTCTTTTGTTTCCTGTGCAATAGTCTTAAGTTTCTAAAACCTTGCACTCAGCAAAGGACATCACTTCCTTACGACGACACTATTGTGGTACCTTTTTCCACTGATAGGCAACATGATGAGTTCAGTTGCTCCACTCCAAAACAGACAAAACTGTGAGTTTCTCATTCTGGAGCTGTGTGTTTGATCCATGGGGAAAGTTAGGGAGAGGTGTCTGGCTAACACAGAGCTTTCATCCTGAGCTTTGTAAAGGCATTAAGATCTATTTAGAGGAAATATTACAGTGTGCAATACCTTGCATTATCTATCTGTAAATAGCAATTACATGTAACACCTGTGGTTCCATCAAATTAAAGTTTTAAATCCTATAAGGTACTAGATTGGATGCAATATGGATCAAGAAAGAAGAGATTTACATGAAACTCCTGGTTAAACTCTGATATTATATGTAAACTTTCTGGAAGAAAATGGGAGTCATGCATTACAAGAATGCATAGGGTATATACAGCTTGGCTCATGCTTTTATGCTATCTAATGAAAAGAAGGCCTATGGCTTATTTCTCAATAATGATCTCTATCCCTGGGATGAACCAGGATGAAGCCTATCTCCTTGGTCACTTTTGCCCTCTGCTGGGGACTAGGGAGGTCACAAAATGTGGCCACTGTTGGACACCTCCTCCCTGCACAGGGCCTAAACGTGCCAACTACCCACAAGATTCAAATGCAGGTCTCACAACAAAATTCACTTAGATCATATCCTCTACTGGCATTATTTAATAGATGGCATTTAGGAGATGAGCAACACGAGGAAGTTATGTCTTTCCAGTCTTTATTCCTTGGTCAGGAGTAATTTTTAGTACTAGTTATGAGTTTAGTTATTTCTATGCAGTCTGTGTTTTATATTTAACAAGCCTCTACTGTAAATGAAACCTGCTGATTCTATAGAAAACATCCAGCCAGCCATGATTAATAAGCTAACATAGAATAACAAAAGTTTTAGTTCAACTGGCGTATTTATCTTCCATTATTTTACACAGGTTTTCATATCTAGAGGGAAAAACTCTCTTCAGAAAGAAAAACCCTAAAAAGAAATACAAATATACACACTGAAGTATGCATTTGCAAATGTCTCTGCACATCACAGAGCTCTGGCCAGGGCATGATGGAAATTTCACAGAGATGATGGCACAAAAGTGATATTGCTTCTGAGTTCACATTGTGACTGGTTTGAACTTTATGAATTCAGTGAAAGAAGTCCTGAGTAATTGATCTACCTTATAGTGTTCAATTCCATGGGGGAATCCCAACTGAAGGAATGGCAGCAAAGACCAGCCATACCTCCCTTCTTCTCAGTTAACTGCTACTTTTTGCTCTAATGGCAAACCAAACATGATCAGCTCTACACCAAAACAAGTGTCACAACTTGCAGTCAGATGCTCAGGTCCTCTAAAGCTCCCTATCTCCATTAATTCCTGGTCAAACACAGAGATTTACATCAATTTAAATATGGCTTCAATTACCTAAAGGCCAGATCCAAAGTAGGTAAAAGTCTGATCTGGGCTTTGGAAAACCAGGATATCCCTTTTGCCTCTACAGTGATTTCCAGTATGACCCTGGTAAAAGTCACTCTATCTACTTCTGCCTTATTTTCCTTTTCAACAAGAGCATGGCAATGGCACACACCTCCTTTAAGTGTTTTAGAGTCTGATGGAAACTGCAGAAGAAGAGTGGCTATTAGCTTTATCAGTGTAGGAGAAATAATCCATCTACTCTCTGCAAATATTTTGAAAAATGTGGCAATAGATTTTCTTCATCGGATTTATTCCTTCCCCAGCAGATTTATTCTTATCTAAAACTTCCTCTTGAAAATCCTATTTAGTTTTATAATGTGCCTGGGAATCCTCTGGAACAATATATACTTCATAAATGCAAGATAATACTTGGTGTTTCCAGGCTTCTGCATGTAACTAACATTCATCCAAAAACGTAAACAGATTGAGAATTCTGTCATAAATGCTCCATTTCTTTCCCCAGTGTTCCATAACATTTGAGTGGGGAAGCAAAAGAACTGATCTAACTACATCTGCTTACTGGTAGGTTACACAGAACTCATTAAATCATGTGCATGAGCTGGATGCCAAGCTCTTATGCCTACTGCAAAATTAATTCAGAAACAGAGGGAATATCCTTATGCATTTAGGGCTTTGGGCACCAGGGTATTTGGCTGAGATATAGAAGTGAGTCAATAACAGAAAGCCAATATTCTGAAGCAATATTTGAAATCTTGGGAGAGCCAGAAAATCTTCTAGTACTTTCTTGGTGTAAGTCACTTGATGACAGCTTCATTTCTAGCATATGTCACACAAAATGTGATTTAACTTTCTGTAATGATCTTTCAAGGGTAAGGTCAATTTTTCTCATTTCTTTACTGTATTAACATTTAGTGGATGAATTCGATTCTTTTCCTCTATGGATGCATACTACATAAAGTTACTAAATGAAAAAGACTGCTTTAACGGAACCCAATGGCACTTTCAAAGACCTCTGAGTCATTCCAATCCTTGCAAATAGAGTTCCTCATGCCTTTTGAGAGGAACTCTGGTTTCTTAGGAAGGCTCTGATGTACATGTAGACCTGGAATGTGCCTAACATCAGTATTTACAATTGCATAAATGGCAAAATAGTTTTAAATTGCAACTGCAAGAACGGAAGACTCTCCCACCCCATTTATTAAGCTGACATTCAGAGACTTTTGAGTAGGTAATGTTTCTACCATACACTGTACCATTCCAGCCACTACCCAAACTCTGCTTGTGCCTCCTTACATTTTTAAAACCACATGCAACCTGCATTTCCATTTCAGCCCAGATCTGATGTTCATCCCCAGAAAAGAGGCAATTAAACAAGCTCCTTCTGTTCACATGCTTTTGTTCCACCATTATCATCACCACATTTGAACAGAAGATGGTAAAAACGAAGTCAGAGAATGGCATTCACTGAATAACTGAAAGTGATTTCCCTGTATGGAAAACAAAAAAAATAAAGAGCACCACTAATGGGGTCTCACAGGTTCTGTGTGTCACTCTACATTAAGCCAAGACTACTTCCCTGATTCCAGGGAACATGAGGCTATTTGAAACTATATCCAAATTACGAATCTTGCCAGCAGTCCCAGAAGCAGCTCAGCAAGCTTGTAGTTATCATGCAAACAAACGGTTTCAAAGTAGCTACTTAGAAATTCCAAGTTCAATTATTTCAATTTGTTAAAAAGAATCAGAAAAAACAAGTATAGCTGTTGTCTTTGCTGCTTCTTGCCTATGTGCAGACAGTGTCTCAGTAAAGCAGCAGCGTGATGCAATGTTTACTGCTGCTTTTGAAGGGGTGCTTTGAACAAAAAGACAGTTCTCTGCAAGTCTCTCAAATCCTCCTGCAGAAAAGCAGCTGGAACATTAGGCAATACTTTCAGCTAGATTAAGATACTATTGCTGTAATGAAAGAAATAACAACTACACACAGCTACTTAAAAGCCCCAAACAGACAAATAGCCAAGAAGGTAATGAAACAGCTTAAGTGATTTCAAGGTTTAAGCAAGTTACTTTACTTGGAAGATGAAGATACCTTCAAGCACATTTTTATAACTAGCATCAAAAATACAGATTCATCTTGCTGAGAATACAAGAAGTGATAGAACATAAAGGAGGAGATGGGTGAGTAGCTCTGATGCCATTTTTTCCTGTTCATAAATTGTTCAGCTCAAGAAGGAAGTTGAGAGACCTCTGCTTCTGAGTATCTTGTTCCATAAAAACATACTAAATATCCCTAAAACAACAGCAAATAACAAAGGTCTAAACATGTTATCCAAAGGCCTGTACTTCTGAAATAACTGTTGATTTGGAGGGCCTAGTTTGAGCAGTCTGGAATAGATTTTCTAAGACCTGCATCTTTTTTTTTTATGGAGCCTGGCAGACATGCTTAAATACAGTCTCCACTGAGATTTTTGTCTGTGTGGCCATTTCCTGGCACTGTCGTATATTGAGGGCTGTTACCTGAAAGTTTCTGAAAGGGGAAGGTTAGAAGTCTGTGCACTTGTAGATAAAATGAAGTTCTGATCCCTAAAACCTTCTGAAGGTCCTTGGGAACTCCACCCTGATCTGTTCCAAGAGCAGAGAGAAGCCCCCACTATTGCCAGATTGTCTGGCTTAGAAGATTAACTTCAGCATTTCAAAACTTTACCTGCAGATGTACTAATGATTTCAAGCTAAACACAAAGGGGCTGCAATATTCCATATTCCTTCTGCAATAATTCTGGGGAGGATGAGACAGGGTGTGGTGCTGGATACCGTAAGAGAACTAGCTGAACACATTTGACAGCTGCTACAGGATAGGAGGGCCTGGATTCACAATCCGTAAAACATTAAAAGCTGTGCTGTTATCTATGCCCTGTTTTATTTACATCTAGATATTACTGCATGATGATACATCTTATACCTGAAAGCAACTGTGTTTATTTCCTTGATACACACCTGTCTTAAGTCATTTGATGGAGATTTTTTTAAAGTTATCTTTCAACCTATGCTCTTCAGAGACATAATGGCACAGGAATACATACTGCCGTATGTTTGGAGCAAGAACCTCTTCTGGATTTACTGAGCAGCAGTTTTACAAAGCACTGCTAGGCCACATTCTATGAACTTCTGCTATTTTACAGGTATTTAAGTCTTTGGCAACATCGGACATCATGACTTTCACAGACAGTATCTGGAAGACACCATCAACTTGTCCTAAACCGCAAACATATATTTAAAACTTAAGTGGAATCAGTCCTATTCTGCTATCAGGGAATCAAGTGTTTCTTCAAATCATGCCACAAAGCCAGTTCTCAGTTCGCATTCTTATTTTGCTTACTCTGAAAGCTGGATCTCACCAGCTTAGCACTAGATCACTTTCCTCTCCTAGTGATATTCCCCAGAAGAAATCAGGGAGAAGAACCACCCCTCAGAATTTTTACTGATTTATCTGCTGTGGGACACTTACTTGCAAGAAAGGCTGCGGGTTTATTTATAGTGAGCAAGTATCTCAGGAACTGTGCAGAAGGGCAGAAGTCAGACCCTCCATGTCTTCATATCCCATCTTAATTCTGCACCAGTGCTTCTGTTGAAGTCTCTGGCACAAAATTTCATATCCCTGGAAATGGTTTACCCACATTTCAAGAGCATTTTTCAATGTGTCTCTCCCTCACAGCTTTACCTAAAAGCTGACTTTGACCATTAACATTTTCTTTCAAGCTGTCCTTTCATCACTGTCTTCACTGCAATCTGACAGCTATTTTGCTTCAGTGCCCTGAAGAACCTTACCCTGTACTGACCCCTGTACTTAACTTCAGTTCCTGCTTCTACTTTCAGTTATGAATATTTAACTGCTGTAGTCTACACCTGCTGGCTCTCATTTTCTGTCATTAACATCATTCAAGTTTATTGTGGGGGAAAGAAAATAAAGGGCTTTGTGATGACAAATAATTCTCTGAAATTATTCTCCTCACAGACTTACTCCTTTTAACCTCTGTTTCCACCACCAGGTCTTGCTCTGATGACCCCTTTAGTCAGCTGCCACCTTTTCTCACCAGGCCCCTGGATAAACCTTTTCTGTGTATTCCTATCGAAACTAAAATAAAGAGAAAACTCCCTTAGAGAGTCAAATTTACTGTCTGGATAAGGGTTAAATTCAAAGATGGCTCTATGAACTGGATTTAGAATTTATGATAATTTCATTCCTTGCTCCAGCGTGAAAATGGGATTGCCAGGACGACCAGCATCTTTCAGTACTCACACACGATACAGAAATTACTTTGGAGGCTGAACACTTATTTCTTCTCTTTGAAAGCTTTTCCAGTTTGCAGTCCACTTATTTGTTCTAGATATTGACAAGCCTACATAGGACCACTCAGCTGAGGAAAAACTGATACATATATGTTCTGTACGGTAGCATCCCTGCACATGGAAAGGGGTTGGAAATAGATGAGCTTTAAGGTCCCCTCCAACCCAAACTATGCTGTGATTCTGTAATTCCATCAATCAGTATAAGCACTTAATTCTTAAGAGCTGATGAAAGATAGGTGTCTTACGCCCTGCTTTGGCACTAGTCACGAAATCCTGCCAAGCTCTTCTTCTCTCTGCACAGCTTCCTTAACTACAGAATCATTAGTTTAGGATGGAAGGAATGTAAGGAGACCACCTGCTCCTACCCACCATAAAGCAGGGACAATGACACTAAAACAGAAACAGTGATTAAAAAAGAAAGGGGAAAAAATCCCAAAAGGGAAAAAAAACCCAAATAAGCCCACCAAAACCAGCAACAAACAAAAACCAGCCCACTGTCAATCAACAGAAGTGTTGAACCACTTCTAGTCCAATTTACAACACTTTGTGAGGACCCACTGATAATTCCTCTCCATTATGAAAAATAGACATTCATCCTTTGTTTCCTACTTCTCAAAGCAGCTAGTACACAGAAGGAGCCTTCCTCTTAGCCCATGACAGCTCAGTTACTTTCAAAAGTTTTGATGATGAATCTTACTTGAAAGTTTTTTTGAAATCCATCTAATGCAGCACAAACTAGATCACCCTTCTTGTATTTATTGATTCCATCAAAGAACTCTAATGGACTGGTGAAATATGACTTCCTTCTACAAAAACAATGCTGTCTCTTCTGCAGTATATTTATCCAGGTGTCTATCAATTCTGTTTATTAGTTTTCTACCATTTTGTCCAGGACAAAAGTCAGACTTGTTGGTCTGTCATTTCTCAAGCTTCTCCCAAATCCTTTTTAAGAGGAAAGAAAAATCCTTCTTGTGGCCTTGTATTTCCTACCCTCCATTCTTTACAACCACTGCAGAGTTCATTTCAGTTCTTTGAAAATGCTTAGTACAGAATTTTGGTTGTTTTTATAGGATAATGCTTCAGTTCTTTGATCCAGGAGAAGAAATAACAGAGCAATTCATGCATTGTCACAACTGTTAATGACAAGTCTGGCATAAACAGAACTGTTTGGTTTTTTTTAATGTTGCTAATAAGACGATTGGAATTTTGGCTTAAAACTCACTCTTCCATGGTATCACAGAGAGGTTAGGCTCCTGCTGGTTCCTGCAAGCTAATGGAAGATGCCACTGCTTTCTCACTTGCAAATGAAATAAAAAAATTGAGCAAGTCTGATCCCTTACCAATGATTAAACAGGGTATCTTGTGGTTGAACTCGAGCTATGGCAAGAATGACATTAGGAGTAAAATTGTGCCAATTTTGCACTGAAATGTGGAAGTGTTGAGAAAAAAGGAATTTTAAAGTTTTCTAACTATTGTAACTGCAAAACGCATCACTAGTTCTAACTAAATCCAGATCCTTTGTCTCAGGAGGCTTTTCCTTCAGTCTTCAAGAAGTGGAGACTTATTCTGTTATTTACTGATATTTAGACACACGAATAAAGCAAACGAACTGTAAAATAGAATCTTCCATGTTACAGCTTCTGCAGATTAGTAATGCTATTTGTTCCAAAGTTTAATTACAGTCTATTAATATAGCAATAAACAGTTTAAAACTATTTAAATGTCATAAATTGCTTAAAATTAACACTTTATTTCCACAAAATAAATCTGATTGTGATCTATACTTAAATTCAGAGATAAAAACAGATTACACACATTCTAAGCAATGTACTTTGCTGTTGAATCCTGATTCTCATTTGCTTGTTTATGACTGAACCAGTAGAATCAAAATATATTCCTGTTTACAATATATATTTTACTAAATCAAGCCATAAAGTATATTCATATTGTACATTTTAGTCAGTGAAGAACTTGAGGCAAAACTCACTGCCTGCTGATAGTTTTAACATCCTTGTCTGGTAAAGGGATAGTGTGTTCATTTAGAAAAGGTAGGAAACCCAAATGGTATACGTGAGCATTCAAATACTTGCAGTGTTAAGTATATAACATTTTAATGAAAGAAAGAACTACGGTGTCAAGCAGATTATATAGGCTGTAGTATTAAACATCAGTACAGAAAGAGACATCTTGGGAAAATGGATACATATTTCCAGATTAAATTTACCAGATGCAGTGTGATTTCACAACAGAAGCATTAAACAGAAACAGCAGGGTTACTTTAACAGACCATATGGTCATCATCTAATGTCCCCATAAACCTTGGAATACAACACTGACCTATAAAACACGTTGAAACAGTGGGCATGAAATAATGCTGACTACTTTCCTAGTCTTGTAAGAATTTAGTCCAAATCACTTTTCACTTCTATGACTATACTATTGACTTCAGTGAAATTACTTGCATCAATAACCAGAAAGGTATCAGAAACCTAGAAACTTGTGTTCTTTGCTCAGTCTGCCTCCTACAGATACATACATTATCTCACCCAACCAAAACATTCTGAATTGCAAAATGGACTTTAAATATATATCAAATTGAATCTGAACATGGAGAGAAAAGCTAGCTTTTTAATTTCACTCTTCACACTACAGCACATAAAAGATAGGTGCCAATCGAATTAGCTACGATCACCAAACGCTGATTAGTAGTAAAATAGCTGCTGTGAAATATGTTGGGGAAAGTGGAAGCAGTTCTCCTATTCCTAGTTCTACCTTTAACTTTTCCATTACTATAAAGCAATAATTTCTGGATTTCAGCACTGCGTTGAGACCCACTAATACCTTTTTATGAAATGAGTATTTACAGCACTTTTACAGCACCTTAGACAACTGAGCTTACTCCAGAAACAGAGTTCTTGAAATACTGAAACAAAAATACGAAGTTATTTTATTAGCTCTTTGTTGGTAATCAAAAGCACAGCCCCATCCCACTATCACCGTCAGAGACAATCCTGGTCAGAAACATGTTTCTTTCTTCACTTGTCTAAGTACCATACTCAAACTATCACCTGAAGGTCACAAAGGAAGTCATCATCAAAGAACTGAGCTGGACCAAACACTTTATGTTAAAAGAAAAAAGAACAAAGTCACGACTTCTTGCCTGTTTGGGAGATTGAGGACCAATGAATACTGATATATTTTAGGACACAGTGGGGAACTGCAAGCCAAGCCACATGAGCTGTGCTACGCTGCAGTGTTTGAGTGCTCTAAAATATTTTCATATTCCAGAGGTTGGAATAGGCTGGGAATTTATGGGTTTTGTTGCTATAGTAATTTGTATTGTCAGAGTTTTAATAACCTCATCAAAAACATGCATTCAGGAGCAATGTGGCACCTCTGTGTAATTTAACACCAATCCATTCATAGCTTATGGTACCATTTGAAACACTGCACAAGGAAATTAAAAACAAATAGAAATACATCACCACAATACTGAAACCAATAAATATTTAGGCTGAAAAGGTGAGCACTCAGTGGAAAGAAAAAAATTATTTCCAGGGAAATGATGGAAGCTTCTAACACAATTACTCTCTTACCAGCTGCAACAGCAAGGTTAGCCAACACCAGCAGTAATTAGATGAGAACTATGGGTTGGTTTGCTTATGTGTGCATGTACGTGTGTGTAAAAAGCCATTTTAACCAACAGCTTTTCAACAATGAGATTTCTTAGTCTTGAAGTACACAGTACACATGTTGCTAATGTTTAGCTAAGGCAGGTTAAAAATTACAGGCTAAAACCTACAGAACATCAGGATTGCTACACATGGCCAATTCTTTTTTAGTTCAGCCTCATGAATGTCAGTGGCATTTCATCGTAGTGGGTATAATTTGGTCCTGCATCTGAAAATTCTCAGTGTCCTAAAACACTATCAAATTAGTTGTATCATTTATTTGACAGCTCTACATCGTTTGCAGGAAAGAGAGAATTACATTTCAGCTCCTTAGTTTATTTTTTTGCTTGAACTTGATTGCATCTTAATTATTTTTCCTGACTCTTTCTAGTGCCTAAGCATGGGAGGCAAAGGGATTTTAATAAATAATTATTTTTCCATTGCTTTCCTGGTTTGATACGTGAAAATGGCAACACCTTCAACTTCCTTAAGTTTTTAAGCTGTATCAAGAGAGCTGAAGTTACATAGGGCCACATACTAAACACTCTGTAAAGCCAAGTAAAAATCCAGTATATTGTGAACTTGAATGCATTTCCATGTCTGACAAACGCACAAAGTGTTACAATGAGTAGCTCCCCACTGAACACCTACTTTTCCTCTGGACTGTTTTATTTTCCTCTCCTCCCAACGTGTGTTCTAACCTTTCTTCAGCAAGAATCATGCACTAGCTGCTATTTTAGTATATCAACATGGTTTTAGTTTTACTGAAAACAAGACAATAAACATTTATTTATTGCCCTTGCAATAAATATATGTAACCTGCAGCATGTGTGTATATATATATATATATAAGCGGTACCGATTCTTCTGGCTTCATATTGCTACTGAGTAAGAAAGAACAACTCAGAAGGCAAGTGCTTCAAGGCATGAATGTACATTGGCATTTTCATGAATGGACAACACATTCAGTGGATTTGCAAAAAAACTTCAGAAACAGAGAGCTCCAGAGACTGGTAAAAAGTCCTTCAGGAAACACTGTTATGTTGGGGTTTGTAGTGAGGCCAAGCCTAGAAATCACAGCATAGGCTTGTGCATCAGCCACAGCGTCTTACCAAAACTAGGTCCTTCCCTACTGCTAGAGTTGCTCTAATGATCAATTTGTTTCTTTCTCAGGAGAACAGTTCACAATCTATAATGCCTTATACAGGACTGTCTTGATTCTGCACCTGTCCCACCACTTGAGACAGTCCATCCTTCTAAGTAACCCAGGTTTGTGTCATGGCACAAGAACAAGCACACTTACTGCTTTCCAGTCCTCAAGGAGTTTAAATTCTCCCTCAGTGCAAGGTGCTAGAAAGAGGCATATTCACTATGAATATTTTAATAGTCTTAAATCAGAGTAATCAGCAATCAGAGGTTCCCCAGGTGCACAATTCTAAATTAATCTCATATCAAGCTTTTATTTTTAGAGAAATATAATGATCAGAATTCAGAATAGCACAGTTACAGTTGTCACTTCATTTCAAGGGACTTCAAAAATAACTAGACTTGAAACATTTAATGTTAATTACAGAAAACAAAAAGATTTATACTGTGTAGAGAAGCCTGTATAAAAGTTATGAAATGCTACAGGATAACAAGTGATCTGATTTCTTTGAAGGTCTTAGGATGTAACTGAGGGTGGGAAGACAGAAATATACAGGATAAATAAGACAGAAGAAAAGGTTTACACTAGGTGGAATTTGCCAAGAAAGATCAATTTATGTCAACAATGTCATCACCCATGAAAGAATAAGCAGGATTTGAGTATCATGGGAAGGTGCAAAAAGAATTATAGGTCATTCCATCAACTCTTCTGTATTGGTCTATCAGGATCTTCTGAACATTGCTCCATCAGTTCTTGAACGCAGCAAACTGTTGAGATACCCTTTATGCTGAAAGTCACAAACTATTCTTTTCAAGCTGTATACTCAGGTCTACAAGTGTTAAAATAAAGCTGCAGCCACAAGATTACTTCCTCTTTCATTGTTCACAATTTTCAGGCATTTGCCACCACTAGATCCACTATATATTAAAGATTATTAAAATACACATATTTATTTTCTTTACTCTCTTTTCAGCTATTGTAACCACCAGTAGAGACAAAGGCTCTTTCTGCACCTCTCTAGAGCAAATAATCTCTTCCTGCTAGCAGAGAGTGCAGTTGCTTAGGAGACTGTACAGCCCTGTAAGAATTTTATTGGCTGTAATGTGGGATGCTGTTGTATCAAAGCAAGTTTTAGCATCAATAGAATAATCACAACTCAATTCCTCTTTAAAACACTGGGCTATTTCTTAGCTCCATCTCATAATTAAGAGTTTGTGCCAGTGCAAGAAGGCTTTTCAGGTACCTGTCTAGAAATAATGAGATCTTGAGTCTGTGCAAGCTGTTTGAGAAGGCAGGCAGCTGTCTACTTAAGTACCCATCCTGGGACCAGACTGCATCTTCTCCGATTCAGTGAGCTATGAAAGCATTTGTAAAAGTAAAACATTTCCCCCTTTCCAAAACACACTTTCAATAAAGGCATTTCTTTCTCTGCTAAAAATGTTGCCTATCCAAATAGAAAAGCCCTACTTCGTAAAACACACCCCAGACAGCCAGTGACTAGATCAGTCAATATTAGCCCAAATTTCAGTGTTAGTGATACTGCAATGAAGTGTGCTCCTGCCACCTATGCACTTTTTTAGCTTCTTTCATATAGGTTCTGGGCAGAAGACCCCGTGTCTGGCAAAAACCTAAGGAAAGATTTGATTAAGTGATTTCCATAGTTCCCTTATTTTCAGTCTCCCAAGAACTGCTCAGGATTCAGATAAAGAGACTTTATATCCATCTTCGCTTGCTCATGAGAGCAACCAAACAACACTTCTACAAATACTAGAGCTTAAGATAATTTGTAGGTCTGTTGTCTCTGTTTCACAAATATTTCACAAAGATCAGGCTGTATGGTTAACAGTCCAGAATACAAATTGGAAAAGAACTACTGCTTGGTGTGCAGAAGCACAGCTGTCAGTCTCAGATGGTATTTGTGGATTTGAAAGATAACATTTTAATGTTTCAGTCTGGAGGAGGAACACAGCCCTGTATCACAGCAAGGGGCTGTGTCACTGGTCTCGTCGTGTTTGAAAACAGGGGCTGAGAAGTGATGGAGTAGTAAAGACTGGTGTCCTGTCACCATTCACTTCTATTGGCCTACCTGATCTAGGAGGTAAATCAAGATCCATGAGCTGTGTTAAGACTGCTGCAGATAGGGAAGGCAGTGATGGCAAAGGTGGGAAAAGCTGACTCTGATTCATAATTCTGTCCTGGGCATGGTCCCTCTATGGTTTGAGAAAAGCACTGCCCTTCACCATGGCAAACTGAAAAAAGTTAAACCTAGCTTTCAGTTTTCTCACAGTATGTGAGGCAAGACATGCCTGCAGTCCAGAGATTTTGTTGTTCATTTTTACAAGCCATATTCCAGTCAAAAATAAAGCCAGAGTTTTCAGAAGAAACTGAAGTCCTACGAATAGGTCTGTCCATTATTAAAAAAAATTCCTTGAAAATTTTGCTTACAGAATGAAAGGGAAATTTGACTTTCAGAACATAACATTTGGGGGAACAATGAATTCCTCTTTCAAAGTGAAATGTCACCAAAGTTTTCAACTGAGGCTATCACAGCAAGTACAGCAATTTATTCAATATTCTAGAAACAGCCAAGGCAGAAATGATGATAACATGACCAAGTCTGCAATTCAATTTGTTTCCATTCTTTTTTTCATGTTTTTAATTAAATCTTGATAGTTGTAGGACAGGACCAGTTTTCTGTATCGCAAGTGAAGAAGCTAAAGTCAAATGGTCCTTTGCCCTTTTTCTTCTCCCAGCTGCTTACAAGACTTATTACAGAAGAACCACATGTGCTGCATTTGATGAGAAAAGGAAATACCTAGTAAAATCTGCCACTTGTGAAATGCTGGGAACTGGTATTATTCCCTTTATCATCTAGCATCCAGCCAATTAGCAGCAAAAGATTGCAGAGGCTGATGAATTATGTCCCGTAACCTGCTGAAAGTTAAAAGGCATTCTAAAAAAGAATGCAAAGGGGAGTGATGATTTTCTCTGTGCCGATGAAGTGATCATGCCATTAGCTATAGTGACTGAAGAACAGTGTCTCGAAAGCTGGTCAAAAATAAGTTGAAGTAGTTGTGACAAAAAAAAAAAACAAACAAACAAAAACCTCCAGCTTTCTGCAAAAATTCATATTCAAAAAGCTTCCATTTGAAATGCTCAACTTAAGTTAATCTGGGAACAGAGAAACTTTTGATGCCTGTTGAAATACTACATGGTATTCTGGAAGCATCTTTCCAACAGATCCCTTTTTTAACTTGTGAAAATCTTAAAAATTACCTGCTGCAAATTAGTAACTTTGTCCACTGGAATAGCAAAACTCCAGGGGAAAAAAAAAAATAAAATATATATATATAAAATTCAAGAAGGCTGTGGAAAACTCTCACAGGCTCAGTAAATCACTTTTGCAAAAGTGAATCATGTAAGTGTAGTAATTAGATCACTGTAGCCTTCTAATACTACATTGTGTTGTACTGAAGTTAATCTTTGCACTGACACCTGACTTGCTCCAGTGTCTGTAGAACCAAATATTATAAAAGAATGAACACCATAATGTGCTCCTAATTATTATGCTAAGCCTTAATCCAAGATGGGGTCAGAGAGACAAAGAGCTTAATTGATTTTATTCCAGGAAACAAAGACAGCGTGCAAAGAATCTGCTGCTATGGTATCAGTGGGAACAGTCATTAAAAGCTTATTAGTGGGAGAAGTCCAGGTAATAAGACACAAAACACAGAACACTAAAGGAAATAAAGTTTGCCAAGAAGCACAGTAAGGCTTTATTTTCTTCATTAAAGTTTTTTCTATATTATAATGTGATTAAAATAATTACCACACTGTAAATGTGAAACTTTAGAGTCTGTTCTCCAGGCAAAGATAGAAGTTTCATGACTGCAATGAAGCAGCAACATCTAAGACTAACACAGGCCTGCGACACAACTGAACTCTGGGAAAGTTCAGTTATGTAGTCTGTACTATGAATGCAAGTTGCACAACTCTTCCTTAGTTCTGTGTGCATAGGCATACCCATCCTTTTGGTAACTGCACCATAAACCCCTTTAGAGACCACACTATGCCTACCCCTCCATGAGCACAGAGGAGTTATGACATTCCTCTTCTCACAATAGGATAAACTGCAATTCAAGTCTGCAAAGGAACAGGGAACCTTGAGCTAACAGCAGCTCTACAGCACAAAGCAAATCTCTGATACCCTAACAGAGAGGGAATTCAGAAACCTGTTTGATGTTTAATGGTATGTTTATCAATACATAAAAGGAAGGAAATAATGTACCTTCCACCTAATGTGTAAAATAGAGACACAACAATATCATAAAATTATAATCTTGCAACATAGCTCCAATGGCACAGCTGCAGGAATTTCTTTTAGTTAACACTGATGAATACATAGGCTTAAGAGAGAGGCCTGGTCCATCTTCCCAAAATCCAGAACAGCTAAAATTGCCCTGAAATACAGTCTGTTTTCTTGAGTATATCTGTAATTTGTATTTAACAATAATGAGCATTTTATGTCTTAAAATAATATCAGTGCTATGATACCAAAGAGCTTTTGGCAAGGCAGTAGTTTCGCATGATCACACTCAGGAAAAAGCATCAAGAATTACACTCAGATGCAATAGACACAGACCAGCCTTCCCTCCCAAGTCATGTGCAAAGGCTATCTCAGGGAAATCCAGCCTTGCCTGTGTGTTTATGGAAGGGATTAACAACATTGATTATAAACTCAGCTGATCAAACTATTGTGGCTATGAGGTTACTTCAATTTACAAAGCTGCATTATGTTATATATCACAATTACTGCCTAACCACAAGGTTCCCATCCCCCCCTCCCCCTTTAAACAAAGGCCACAAGTCTTTGTTTAAGCTTATTTGTAAGCTAGAAGTGTTACAAAAGATATCCAAGGGAGAAAGTCATCATGGCCTTTCCTGTGGGATTTCACCCTGCTATTCCCATGTATCACTCCCAATTCTCTCCTACCCACACCAGCTGCTGAACAGTAAATGTCTCACTATGGCCAGAGGGACCCTGCAGCTCCCAGGGACTTCCAGCCCTTCATCTCCTGTCTCAGGAAGCCCAGCCTTGGCTACAACATGGCTGAAGTTGCAACTGCCCCTCTCTCCCACAGCTTTGCTATGCACAAATTGAAGGGGTCAGCTAACCTTGGGGACAGAACAGGAGGTACAGACCCACTCCTGCTGATGGTGGCTAGAAGAGATCTTGACTCTCGAGCACAGTAACTGGAGATATTCAGATTACAACCTCTCTTCCCATGTATTGCAGGAGTGTGATTTGGACAATGTCAAATGCTTTTAAAATCACACCAGCATCTCCCAGTTATAATCCAAAACCATTCTGCCTACTGTAAATGCCTGGTAAAATCCCTAGGAGACAAACAATAAATGTTTATTGCCTTTGGAAAATAAATAAAAACAAGAATCTAAACAGACACAGCAATTCTGCGCAAGAGTCTGAGGAAAGTTTAAGATAAAGTAGTTTATCTACATGCTGACTGCGAAAAGGGAAATATGTTTACTATTTATCAGAAATGTGACTCCTCATATTTAACCATTTTTAATTTTGGATAGTATTTATTCTTCTCATTATTGTTACTGTGGGCTTCAATGACAGGGTTTGTTTTCTATGGTGAATATTGGGCTGCTGTCATTTACAGAAACCCAAGTTTATACTCTACTCTCTCAGCAGTCAGATAAGGAAGGAAGGTAGCATTCCTGAAAGCGGATGTATCTTTCTGATGACCAACTATTAAGAGCAGACAAGTGGTATTTCTGTCAGATAATTTGAAGCCTAAAATTAGTAATATATCAGCAGACTCGGTGCCTGTGGTGAGGTTACTAGAGGTCTTTGTTTAAAAAATGCTTATTGTTTAATATATCCTTCAGGGTAAAGCAATGTGCCATGAATTCATAAGCCATACCGCTGCTGCTCTCTCTTTTCAAGTGGCCTCCTTTCAAAATCAGCTGCAGCACCAGAGGCAGAGAGGGAAGAATAATAGATTGCAGAATCCCTGCGGAATATGAGTTTCAGAGAACAAGCAGATGAGAAGGGGCTTGCATGCTCCCAGCTCTGGGAGGCCCCATATCAAGAGAATAGGGCTTTTTCATTAAAATAAAAAAGCAGTGAATTATTAGGACCCCATCAGATAGTGAAGTTATTCACTGAAGGAAGCTAGACAGCAGAATAAAAACCTCGACTGAATGATTGGCAGCATGGAAAGCAAAGCACAAAAGAGCAGGAAAAGCCGAAGCATGAGCAAAGCAAGCAACGTCCATCTGTGCTGCCATGTCTTTGCCAGTTCCTGTCCTTGTTGAGTTCTTAAGGGGTAAGGAAGTGATGGCATGGGGAAAATTGCAGCATGAAGATGTACTCACATGAACAGCTCAATGAAAATCAAATGAATTTCAGAGCACAGCTGCAAAAATAAACACAAGTGGGGAAGGAAGAAGCTGTGGTCTAGTTAATGCACTAGGACTCAAGATGCCAGGGTTCAGTTCAGTGGTTTGCTATGTGATTTTTCCTGCGGTAATAAGAAACTGAAGGTCATTGAGACACAGTGAGAAGGGTGACTTCCCTTATTTCTGGTGGCAGTAAGGAATAAATCTCCACTAAGCTGGAAGGACTTAAGACCTTCTAAAGCCTGCAATGAGCTCTATATGAGCACTTCGTAATGGCAGTTCAGCAAATGTCCAAGAATGGCAATAAACAACATTGTAATTGAAAAGTAAACCGAGGCACAAAGCCATTAAGAAACTTATCCAAAGTCATACACAGAGTCATGTCCAAACTCATGAACTGATTAAAAAAATATAAATCCAGTATTCCTGAATAAGACTGTAAAAAATATAGCTTAAAAACATCAGGCACATGACAAGCATAGCAATACGTCTTTTATGCCAGAGGCCTGTACTGTCTAGTAAAAAAATCCAAAACACTCCAGCCTTACAGCATTCAGATTAAAGAGTAAGCTTTGACAACAGATGGAAGAACTGGTTTCCAGCAAAGCAGGATGGTGTAAGTCTCTCTGTAGAAACTACGTATCATCTTGCAACAGTCATGAATATGAGCTGCCTCGTGTGTGCATGTCTGCCTTTGTGGTCCTGTCATTCATCCACCTCGAAATATTTTTGAACACAAAAAACTTATACTCCCCACACATCTCCTCTCCAGCAGTAAGAAAACACCTTGGGTTTGGTCAGCTATAATTTAATCTTTAAAATACATCTTTATAGTGTTTAGTGAGCGATGATGCTGCACCAGCCCAGCAATACTGTCAACCTACAATTTCAGCACCTTAGCAAGCAGCGAGACCCAGAATTTGCCTGAACAAGAAAAAGAAATGGTGCAGGAGAAATGACATTTTTTAGACTTGATAGTCTGTACAAATTTTGCTTGAGTTCAAATCTGTAGAGGAGCTTAGACTGCAAGTAAATTGATGGGAGAAAAAAAATATTTGCTTTTCCTCTTTTAGTGCAGGAGTAAAGGACAGTTAAACGGATGGGATAGAGAAGCCCAGCTGCCTGACATCCAAGAGCACAAGTTTTTTGTTTGCTATATGGTATTGCAAATCTGAGCAAGAATGTGGGCAAAAAAACAAAGACAGGCTAAAAAAGACCTCAGAACAACACCCAAAGCTGCAAGTTAGAGAGCAGAAGATTCAGTTTGAAGAGAAAATCAGTGTCCAGATACAGATCACATTTGAATTCATACTGTGTTCCATCTGCTTATGTTGCAAGCCATCATCAGCATAATTTCTGACCCCAACAAATCACCATAGTGATTACTGTCCCATCAATCTTATATGGGAAGAAAGTATTATGCACACAACACAGGCAGGAAACAGATGCCTGCACTGTCCACACTGAATCACATTTGATCTTTCACAGAGTCCACCAAAGAATTAAATCCAAGGGTAACATGCTATGCTTACTAAAATCAAAAGAAAAACTTGAGTATCTTCCATGAATTCAGGTTTTATCCAGTTCTCTTCCTCCCCCCATTCCACACCTTGATATATTTTCCTGCCTAGAGTATTTTATTTGTTCTGTATCTGTAGTGAGAAATACAGATACAGATCTGCATTTGCCAGATCAGATAAGGATCAAATACAGATCTGTATCTGATCTGGCAAGATCTTAACTCTTCTATTTCTAGTCTGAACTTAAATCTGGTATCAGATTGATATCTGCCTGATACAAAACAGAAACAGAAAAGGCAAACGTTCTCCACGTTGACTTGTCATTTGACCAGATTTTGTTCAACTGCGGTTGCTGCTGTTAAGTAAAGGAGACCGAATGACGATACTCCTGCTTGTACATAAATTACCTTATTCCAGGGGTAGCTTCATGTACATCATACACAGTTATTCACGGGCTGAGGTTCTGTTTGAAGGAGGTGAAACGATCACAGTCCAAGAGTGTAAGTAGAGAGATAATAATGTTCTCACCTAAAACAAAATAGACAGCATTTTACCATAACTAGGTCTGTCTGGGGAGTATAAAGACTCCAAATATTTCAATTTATTACGTAGCCAGAAAATAAGGATTCTATGTCTTTTTCTACGTATATACACGCAGTTATGCCGAGACATTTTTGCAGCTACAAAGGTAACTAGAAGATAGATAACAGTGGATCAAGTGTTTTCAGAAAGGAAAAGAAAAAAAAGGCAAAAATAATACTCCAGGAAAACCACAAAAAACACCTCAGTGAATGGTACTGCAATAAAATTACTATGGTCTCTGTGGTTGTGATGCTGATGTCTCCATCTATAATGGGAACAGCAGGCACTTAGTCTCTTAAAAAAAACCACACAGCCAAACAAAAATGTATTTTTAATGACTGGTATTGAAAAACATTTGGCCCAATCTGTATGCAAACTATGAGATCTGATTCTCTCCGCTTGCTAAAGAAACCTACTGTTGAAAATTTATACGGTTTTTATTTCAAAAGCTTTTGAAGTATTTCACCCACCAAAATGATAGCACACTTTTGAAATATAGTTACCTTGAAAACAGATTCTGACAACAGAAACAGAAGAAATACTATGAAACTGTGATCAAATGAAAAACGTGTCCTGCTTCAAAAGCATTCCAACATGGGCCACAGGACTCTTCCCATACAAAATATTGATAGTTTGCCAAAACTATTTTACCAGTCAAAGCAACTGTCTACTGATACATGCAAAACAAAACACATTTTAAAACTTACATAGCAAGAAAGAAAAGTACATCTGAAGGCAAAGAACATGGGACCTTAAGCAAGAAACTCCTAAACTCTCATCCTGGTACTGACACTGACTTTTTACAGGGCCACAAGCACATCATCAGACCTAGCTGTGTGTATACACACGTCCCCCCCAGTGAAATTATGTCTGTTTAGTAAAAGTCTGATGACTTTACTGACTGTAAGTACTATTTTACTCAACTAATTTTATGGACTGATAAAACAAAGTGAATAATCTGATAAGCAGCAGTATTAGGATCTGATTCTGAACCATCCTAATCCAAAACTTCATGTGGAGAGACACACTGATTTCAAGACACTGTGTATTGAGCCTTATTGCAAACTGACTTTTGAAGAAATAGAACCCTACGTAAATTCTAAATAGGGCTATTATTTAGTGTGCTTCCATTTTAAAAAATATCCTACTGGCAGAAAAATTTAGAGACAAATAACTGCAGCTCCAAAGAAATGAAAACTGTATGTGGACCCCAATGCTAAAGTACAAGAAAAATCTAGATATGCTAATTGTAGAACTTACCCATAGCCAGATGCTCAGCTTATACTGGGAATTGGATTGAACAGGTGAACTACCTTCCATGGGAAACAGATTAAGCTATAAATTCAAGCATCATCAATCTAAAATTATGCACTTAAAACTGTTTCTTCTCTTGTTTCTGCATTTCACCACTGTGTTGGATCATTAGTTTTTATTAAAATATGACAATGATGTTAGTATGCTACTAACTAGTTTTTATCAGAGAAAGAAACAGAGTCAAAAAACCATAAACTTATCCTGCTGAATGCAATCTG
The DNA here is from genome assembly GCF_033783945.1 of Neopsephotus bourkii. Lineage (NCBI taxonomy): Eukaryota > Metazoa > Chordata > Aves > Psittaciformes > Psittacidae > Neopsephotus > Neopsephotus bourkii. Next base: position 3,255,510 of record NW_026901291.1, on the reverse strand, counting down.
GCCATAAATACAATTATGTGCCTTGATGGCCTGACTTTGTATGTTATGGAGCTGGAGAAGAGGGAGCAAGAAATCTTGTCCAAGCAACCTCAGGAAAATTTGAAACAATTACCAAGATGCAGCCAGAAAGCAACTGAGAAGGCAAGTGTAGGAAAGCCCTGTCTGGGGAGGGAGAGAGGAAGAGAACATTTTTGATACCACATTACATTTTTTTTATCGTAGGTTCAGTTTTAATTAGAAATCCTGATTCCAAAAAATGCTTTTGTCATCAACAAATAGCTCTTTCATTTTGCTGGTGCTCAGAGCTTTAACAGGTGGTTAACTAACTCATTACTGCATGCAGGCTTTTTACCTACCTTTGTTTCTGAAGGCAGAGAAAAATCCTTTATTGTTACATGTTTTTTGGTAATACAGCAGCTGCTGCTTATGCTAATTCTTGCTTACTTGCAAATAGACCTGTGTTTATTTTGTAAAATGCCAGCTGTCAACAAAGACATTTGAATAATTTCCGTACTCAAAAGAAAGGCTCTGCTCCCTCCTCCTATTGCTCATTTCTTTCTTCTCCATTTCAGACCCACTGTGTGTTCATCTGGAAAAGTGTCTAATAGTAAGTTAAGAGATGAACTGAACCTGATGGTCCCACGGGTATCCATCTATTACCCTGAATATATGTATAGGCCACTCCAAACTCCTCCTGTCTCTATTGATATTCTGCACTTGCTCTGCAAAACACAGTGCTCTCCAAAACGCTGCTAAAGACACCGTGAGAGTCATATTCCTTAGTGGGAATGTTTGGCTGTTGCTGTTTTGGCTCTTGACTGTATTTGGGGTGAGTCCCTCTGTACAGCCTTGTTATCAACAACTTGCAAGTGCAGCCTCACTGCACAGTGTGGCACTGTATGCGGATGAGGCTCAGGGATCTAGAGGGACAGCAGACTTCAGATCTAGCCCTGGTTTTATCACCAACAAACTGCTCCTATAAACAGCTTCTTTTATCGATCACCCATATTTCCTTACTAAATTCATCTTGGTGGCACTGAAAGTCACAACCATTGACCTCTTCCAGCATCAAAACCTCAGACCTTTCCCCAACTCCCATTTTCCCTCAGCCGATGCTGCAGCACTATTTTTCTGAAGCATCTGGAATTGCTTGTTTTCTTCTGAGGTTTGAAGCTGATAGCACCTTATTCCTTAAGACAGTTCATTACTGCCTATTAGCATTCATTTAGTCCATTTAGTATTAAGATCAACAGAAGCCCTGAGTACAAAGCACTTTGAAATCAATACTTCAGAGACTCTATCAGTGCTGATCAACAGCGCTCCTTCAGCCCTGTAACTTCTACAAAGGGAAAACCTGTCTGTTTACTGCTCCCCCAAACGCATACACACATAAAATGGCTGTTAAACAAAATGGAGACGTTTTGATGTACTGCTCCTACCTCACCAGCCGAGGCTCGGAGCTCCTGCGCCGCGCACGGCTCCCCTGAGGCGCTGCAGGGGCCGCTGTGAGGAACGGCCGGGGCTGCCCCACCCGGATCCGGCCGGTTCCAACCGGTTCCACCACAGGGCGGGGCCTGTGACGCATGCAGGGAACATCCACATAAGGGCAAAACGTGCCCAAGCATGCAGGGAACATCCAAATAAGGGCAAAACCTGCCCAAGGGAGGGGAATATGTGAGAAAAGGCTTTGTGCGTGCCAGCGGCAGAGCGGGGCAAGGAGGATGTGTAATGACACAAGGGAATTGTTTCCCTGGATTTCCCTAACGGCTCCGTAAGTACAGCCCTTCCCGTGGTGTGGGTAAACGTTCTCCTGTGACTGAGAGATTCCACCTGGTGCAATATGCGCCGGTTCCAAGTTGTAACTGCTGTGCTGTTACACACCACCCATGGCTGCAATACCTGTGTGTCTCCTGCGGACTGATTATTTATCCTCACAACACGTCTGTCTGGCACAGCGAGATTAAACCATTTAATTAGGTTAGGCTCAAAGTCAGTGGCAAACCAGAAGCTCAAACAAGAGCATTTATGGCCGAGTTGGTTACAGTAACTACATCTTGAAGTGTTCCATTATGTGCCATAGCTAGCCAGAGAACATCTGTGGACAACCGCTATTTCACTGTTTTGGAATAGAATCATAGCAACTGTTTGTAGCCAAATGACACAAGAGTATGTTGTCACCACCGCATCTCATTCAGGAATAGCTGCCTGAAACCTGCATTTCCTTATTGCCAAGTCTTTGCTGGCCATGGATACTTACATTTATGAATCTAAGCAGGCAGAAGAACATGCCAGTACAAGTTGGTGATTTCTTCTTTTTCTGCTACAATTACTTCCCAGCCAGCAGACATGAAGAGCATCACCGAATCTATTCTCACTCACTGCACTCCATATGTTCCCGAGGACTCAATCTAAGATGATGCCAACAGAAACACAGAGTTACACTACTAAGATATATTTTATCCTATGTTGGCTGTCTGAAAGTCAGTTATCCAGGTTCAGCTAGCAGAAATGTTCCCCTAAAAGGCAAGTAATCCACTTACAAGTGGTTAATTAACAATAGGAAGTAGATTCATTCGTCACTTTTCTCTGTACTCAGAGAGGTAGCAAAGGTTTTTCTGTGCTTCCTTTAAGAGTAAGCATGTTTATAGTAACATTTTACGTGTACAGACAGAGCTCTGCCTGAAGAAAGTGCTGTATAAATGTTATATAATGTTACTACAGAAATCAAAAGCATAATATCTGTGTATAGGCAATGTGAATCAGTTGAAGGAACTGATCCCAACTAGTTCTTCTCTTAAAAGCTGCTGATAGCTAAAACATTTACATGAGATATGATTTACTCAGTGAAAGATTTCACTAAGGGAAAGGATCTATGCCCATTCTGAAGATCTCCTGCACCCAGGAGTACGCTGGGCCAAGAGACAGGGAAATATCTTTCTAATCATGGCTTTGTATGCTGGTTGCCTCTTGAACTGGTTATGCAGAAAAAAAACAGCTATGAAAAGGGCATGTGCCACAGTCAAAATAATCTGGTACACGGAAATTTGTGTGCATGGTCTCTTCTGTCTTCCAGTCAATCAGGGCTTATTTCCAAAGCTAAGTCCTGACAGGGAGAAGTGTGGGTAAATCAGTTCAGAGTGAACTACCAGTGTGGGAAGAAGGTTCAAGATACAGGCCCAGCTGGACAGACTTACGTTAAATCCCCATTTCAGAGCTCTGCTGTGCCTTGGACTGAATGGCTTGCACTAGGCAGGAGACTCCACAGCCTGATGCTTCTTCAGATCCTGCAGCTATGAGCTGGTCTCATTGCTTCCAGGCCAGCAGTTGGCAGATACTCTCTGAAGCCACCAGAATTGTGCCAAGAATGACAAGCTACCAGCACATACACATCCCAGCTTCAGAGCTAAACTCTATTTTTGGGGAAGGGTTCTGAATTCCCATGTGGTAAGTGAGTGAGAGAAAAGTGGGTGGAGAGGGGAGAGGGAGTGCAGTAAAGCAGAGAGGCTCCTGTTGTCAAGGAGTAAACAGGAATACCAGCTTTCTGTTTGAATGTCTTCGAGCGTTTTTCTTTAATAACTTGTCATTTCTTGGTGAAAAGAAGTCCCGCAGTGATGATTTGTGGTCGTAATTCTAACAGTGAAAAACAATGTTGGAATTACGAAAAATACAATCCTGCTGTGCTACTGGGTCACAGTATCTGTGTCAGCTGAGAGGAAAATCAAGCAGAACCATGCAAGAAACAACTTCTGTCTGTGAGGCTGTTTGCTCTGAAGCAGCTCTTGAATGAGGAACAACTGGTCTAATGAGCAATGTACAAAGGCTGGTTTATCAGTGACCCCTGGACAGTGATGCTACCGGGTACCCTCACCATCTGCTGTCCAGCACGATAGGCATGCAACTGTAGGTACTGCAAGCAGGGCCTGCCTAGGATCTAGTCAGCATTAGGGAAGCTAAGTATGTGTCTTTAATCTTTCCACACTCAGCACCCCAACTTGCAATTAAAGCTGACAAAGCTGCCACTGAGATGTGAGTTTGTGGTGCTGAGGTCTCACTATCCAGCCTTTACAGGTCTACAGCTGAGGGAGCCCAGATTTTGCTCGTAGTTATTTAAATGAACTTGGATGTGTACATGCAATACCCAGCCATGTGTGCAGCTACAATGATGGGGTGGACAAATTAGGCCAAAGTTGCTGGCATACTTTAGCACATCCATTTGGCTTTGGTGAAAATGAAAGGCATCATAGTTGAGGGATACCTGATGAATTGTCAACATTTTATTGTAAAACAGTACAGTTTCTCAGAACTGTGTCATGAAAGAGGCATTGGCTTCAGGCTGCCTTTGCTTCCCTGAGAAACTCTGCAAACTAATTCTGTGAGAATGAAGGCTCTGGCTCAGAAAACAGGGATTCTACAGTCCTGAAGTGTGCTTTCATTTGACAGGTTTGAATTTTTGGAAAGAGTTCTCATATGCTATTAACTACATGCACTATCTGGAAATGAAGCAATGAATAAATTATCATGAATAAACATAAACATCCAAAGTCAGCCACAGCAATAAAGTAATAATAATGAAAGTATGGAAAAAACATTGCCATTTTCTAAGAGGTATTCCTAACACACTAGTTGGCAGGGTGGAAATCAGTACATCAGAACAGAAAAGGTAGATATATTTGCTGAAAGTATAGCTGTCTCCTAAAAACTGGTCTAATTGTAAGTAAGCTTCAACTTCCTCAACCCAAGTTGTTTACATAGATTCTGCATACACCAAGTGTATACAGATTGGCACACTATAGGCAGTTAGATAACTGTGGAGGCATTCACATAGATCCAGTATCCCGAGAAAAATCTTGATAGGGCTCAGAGATACCAGTCGACAGCACTGGAAGTACAGAAGCCAAGCTGTACATTCCTGAAACATGTAACTGCTATTTCTTTCTTCTACAGTCATCTAAACCAATAAAATTTTAAAGGCCTATAAATTCTAAGGGCCCCACCTCGTCACTGTTTTCAGCCAGGGCTAAATGTATTGGAAAAATAGAGTATCTGTGTCTCATAGTGATTTGGTTGCACTCTCTTGAAGAATTCATACTTACTTACAACTGAGTAGAGGGCGTTGGTCTGATGTACTGTGCTCTGTATCACCAGGACACCCCTGAAAGTGTCTGAAGCTGGGTGAATCCAACAAATCTGAAGAAGCATAGCAAAACCAATTAAGCCAAAAGGAACCTTCATTACAGAATACTTCACAGCAAAGCACAGGAGCTGATGAGAAGCTGGCATGAAAACACAGATATTTAGAAAAGTGAACCTCTATTTGAAAGAAGCTGAGCCACCTCATATGGACTTAGATACCTAAATGTTCTACGAGACCCTTCCAGCCTACAGCCTGCCTTGCAATGCATTTTGATTCCACTTCTGCCTGAGACCCTGACTGGCTGTACAATGTGCCAAGCAAAGAATGCATGTATCTGAAGACAGGATTAAGCCCTGAGAATCTGTTGCTTCCAATTAGAGGTTATACAGTATGACAAGAAAGAGAACACACTGTGGAGCTGTGAACTCCTTTTTGTTGCTGTTGTCTAGAGATGGGATCAGAAAAGAAGCTTCAGGCAGAACATCTGTAATGTGGACAGACAGATGTTTGCAGTTGCAGCTCTGTGCTTTCTCTTTTTCAGAAATTAACATATATTCATGGAATTTCTTTCCCCCTCATGATAAAAAAGAGGTAATCCTCTATTAAAGCATTCAATCTTCTGCTTTACTGTAAATGGGGAGGTGGGTGAGATTTATTTGCTAAACACTGCCATAAATATTTAGCAGAACAGGGCTCGGTTGAGAAGAGGACATCTAAACAGATTGCTAGTGAGCTAACCCTTGGAGATTTTCCAGATTTCTCTCTCTTCTTCCCATTTTTTTTCCTTTACAGAGAAACTAAACAGACAGTTGAAAGGAAGTGCATGACTGGAACAACACCCCCACTCCCCCTAAATAATTCAAAAGAAAATTAATAGGATCCAAGATATCGCTTTCTGATTACCAGCATGGCTGCTACTTTTTATTTTCTTCTTTTACAGTAGCAACCAGCTGGTACAGTGCATAATGCTAATCAGTTGGTGTCTTTCACATTTCTGAAGCTCCTTGGAAACACATCCCCATCAAACTGCTTTGAAGTTCAATTTTAATTTAGATGCAAACTATCCCAAAAGTACTGATAGTCTACTGATAGTCTAAAAAGCGCCTCTGGCAGTCTGTAATTATAAGGCAATAGAGCTGTCAGATTTCATCAGAATGTTGTGTCAGTCAGTCCATGCAGCACCGTTTAGTCTCATATGATCATTTAAACATTCCTCCCCACCACTCAATACTTACCCAGCACTTGGGTATGTAATAGGGCTTTATTTACTTGTTGGTTTTCAGTCATCCAGGTCCTCCAGACCATTGGAATGATAAAGTTATGCAGAAAAGCATCCTCCAATCCTCCGATCTCCTTATACGGATATTCCTGTTGCAGCATTTCATCTGCAAGAGATTCATAGCATAAGGCTTAAAACAATCTACTAGTATTATGGCTTAATAAAAGAGCAATATTGTGTCACTATGCTGGGGTTTGAAGAATCTCGCTATAGCTGAAAAGACCCATTCCAACCCAAATAAATAACATTTGGAGGATAAGAATACTTCTTTTGAGAAGAATTTCTGTGCTTCTGAATCCATCATGCATGCATGACGCAAGTGCAACACTTTCACTTGGCTTCAGTGGGGTTACTGGGGACAGGTGCCTGCACCAGACTATTAATATTTGCAGTTCTCGGTGCTTTCAGTACATGCCATGAAATGTAAAAACAGAGAAGGTGAATTCCAGAAAACACAGAGGCTTAAATCACTAATCTGACTTCAGATATTCAAAATAAAAGCTGAAAGAATCTCTTTTGGCCCAAAGCTCGAACCTGGCTGCAGGAAGGCCAGTGGGGAGATTCACGGTCAAGTTTGAGAATGATAGTAGGAATATTTGAAAACAACCCCCTCTCCTTCAGCAGAGAGGCAACACCAAATACAAGGGATACTGACTTCAGTCTATTTGTGGGGTTTATTCTGTGTGCTGTTTCCTTGCTTCAGGCCCAGGGCCAGCATGCTGCCTCCCCACTCTCCCTGTGTATTCATTATTCTCCCCTATTCTTAGAACCCTGTGTTCGAAACAGACACTGCATGTAATGCCTGAAAAGAAGGAGACTTTTAACATCTTGGGACATGCATTTCCTCCAGCTCCATTGTTTCAGCTATTTAAAGGAGTGAAGAGAATTTGGCAATGCTTGGGATTTGGCAACACTGGCTAATGCTACTCTTCTTGACTCCGTCTCTTCTAGATGCTTTTCAGAAGCAAAGGCAGAAAAAACCCCACAATTCTAAGGGTTTATCCTTCAGACAGCACAAGTGGTGTGAATCCCATAGACTACCTAAGTTTTCCCTACACAAGCTTTTCCTCTTGCCCTGTGCATAAAATGAGATCTCATTATAGTCTAACGCTCTTACTCCTAGCCAGGTTTGAAGGTCACTGCAGCAGCCCCATTGATTCTAGTACCCAGAAAAAGTTTAACTTTCCACACCTTTTACTGAGTGCCTCAAACACACTGATAGTCTTTTGGGTCTGTTCAGGGTCATGCTGAAAAATAAGCCTATTAATACAGCAGGGTTTCAAAATATTTGAAGAGCTAATTCAGCAGAGTTTATATCTCTTGTGTAGACTTCACTGGAGCCAGCATTCTTCACTCTGTATTCAGTCACTCTGAATATCAGTCAGGGCACTTTACTCAGCCATAAAAGAACTGCAAGCAGGGATGAATCTCATCCTTTCTTCTTTTAGACAGCTAGGAAGCCACCAGCCTCGCATTTTAAAGCTAACTACTGAAGATAGCTTAATGAGGCTCAGGGAGGATCACCTTGAATGTTAGCCAACAGCCCATTGTCACAAGAAAAGTTTCTTGGTAAAAAAGTGTATAACCCTGGAATAAATCGCTTTGATTCTGCTTACACTGGGGCTGTGCTCATTCTTGCTCCTTCAGCTGTCACAGTGGGAGGTGTGAATGTGTGTGGGATGCTTACGGTGAGAAAGACAAGGGTATCATATTAAAATCTTGGTTGTAATCATTAATTTAGGAACAGCTATAGCAAGCAGTGAAGAACCATGGGTTTAGAGACAGACTTTTTCATTCATTTGTAAGTCTGCAACAGAGCCAGACGACGCCAAATAAAAGGCCCTGCACAAGTGCATGAACACTCAGCTCACAGCTTGCTGCTGGTTTGTGAAGCTTTACCATGTTTGCCTGTGGGCATCATGTACATGCACAAGTCTTCTCATGGCACCTCCAGTTTGAGAAAGAGCTGTTACAAGAAGACCTTAAGAGCAAATAAAAATCACATACTTGTAAGAAAGTGTATTTTCACAAAAGCAGGGAATATATTAACATTTCTCTCCCCACAATAGAGGACTATACCAGAATCTGAATTCTTGAAAAACTATTGCTAAGGCTGACCTTAAAATGGCCCAGATATAATTTCAAAGGTTTTAGTATGATTGTTTAAATATACCTTCTGCCTGCTGTTAATGAGACATTTATTACTAATAACTTCTTATCTCTCAAACATTCACCGATAAACCAATTACTATAATTAGGCAATGGATGTGTTTTGACCACTGCTAATAGGCGGAGCACAAAAGTCTCCTTGAATCCTCTTATCTGGTTGTTGCACTTGCCTGCCATCCTTTCACATGTGGAAGCTATTTCAGGCAGAGGAAAATCTTTCTTGCTGCTTTCACAGCACCTACTACACTAGGATTCAAGGGTAATCAGAATGAACTTCCTGCTCTTGCTATACCAACTGGTCTGGATATGAAAGCCATGGCATTAAGGAAACATGCAACTGAAAAGCAGTCTGCATCAGAGACAAAAAAATATGAGCTTTTTCTTTTTCCTTAAACAAATCATGAAAGTTTTCTCATTTCTCTCGTGGATTAAGAATGTACTTAGTCAAGGGAAAACATCTGTCCAAATGGTGAGGAAGGAGAAAAAGCCATGTGCCAGAATGAACTGCTGCTCAGGAATAAGCAAAGAAAATCTAGAGGGCTGGCTTGGGATTTAGTTCTCTGGAGGGGAAAAAGGAAAAAATCACTGCAATCTGTTCATGTACGAGAGAGGAACAGAGTAAAAGACAGGAGGGCATAGCGATAGGAACATCTGCAGAAGTAATCTTTTTGAATAACAAGCAGCACAACCTGGTTTAGGACAAACATCTGTGCAATATGCAATAGAAATGTCCACACCCGTGTAAGCAGCTCCCCCTCCTTCCAGCACTGGCACAGGAAAAAGGTGGGAAGGACGCAACAGCCTGAAAACAGATGAGGAACAGATACACCATTAAGTGGCACAACATCCATTTCTTTCTCTGTGCTCAGCCTAAAGGTAGCGTTAATAGAGGAAGCTGTAGTCAGGCAAATAAGCTGTCAGGTGCTAGAGGCTGCTAATGAAGAAAGATACAAAAAGCATTGGAAAATGCAGCCAATAAAACATCTCCAAATGCTAAATGAATGAGAATGCTTGGCAGAGGTTTGTGAGCTCTTCTTTTAATGTGGAAACAGAGGGCTTGGAAGAGCAGCTGGAATATACACACCCCTGACTTGGTAAATACCGCCACATAATTTAGATACTCTTCTCCTATGGTTGCAGAATAAGTTATTCTCAGAGAAGTGGTGACTATGATTTCTTGCTAAAGGTATGTATTGGAATGCAAGATGGTAATATACAAATTACACAGCTTTATGACTGGACTACAATTCTGGAGACCTTGTTTTTATTGTGCAGATCACTTGGATTCCTACATCACTCTGAAGTCTGAGTGTCTGAGTTGTCTAGGCTACCTCCACAAGATAAATGATACCTCTTGAAATAAGCAGGATAAATCATCCCCTAGAAATCCCCTTCTCTCTGCTGAATATTGAGGAAGTATAGCTTACTTAGACCAGAAATCTATTTTTCATATGTTTAAAGTTATTTGAGATAAACCTCACCATTTTTCTAGCTTTTTTTCTTTTCATGAATTTCTGTCAGCAGTCTGGGGATAACATTTCCAGTCACACTGTGCACTATGAGGACATCATCCATTACTGTTTCAGAGGCAGTCACATGCAATTGCACTAACAGCAGCTCTGTAAGAATATAAACAGATAAGAAGAAGGCAGAAAGGAGGGGGTTTTAATTTATTTGTGGTCTAGGTTTCAGCGCTAGTTTGATTTTTCCTATCTAACAGAAATTAAAGGTCCACTGTGAACTGCAGTTCTAAAGGCAGTTCTATAGAATATCAAAGGCAATGCTACAAAGCGACTTTTTTATTTGGCTGGTTTTGAAAAAACAAAGGGAAAGGATTTTGGTTTACATTCTAATAGTCTCAAGTCTGTGAAGTTTGACAAGAGTAGTACTGAAACACTCTTATCAGTCATGGTCCATTTCTGTACAGGGCAGATGAAAAAGTTTTCAGCTTCACAGACACTGCAGATTAGAGCTGACTGCAATTCTAAATGGAAGAGTTTTATGCCTGAAAACTTGGATCTGACAGAACTGAAGTGCTTCACAAACAGATAGCAATCTTGTGCAAACTGCAGATAAAAATTAGTTGAATAAGGCTGAAACACTTGTTTGTCTTCAAGTATAAAATAAATGTTTTGGGTAGCTGTGACTTCTACATTATATGCTGAATGATACCTGTCAGAAAAATACAACTAAAATATGTCAGAAAGACCAAAATGAAGTATTTCAGCAAAGTTGATATAAGATCGGTGAGACTTTCAAGAATTTTGTTTTTACTTTTTAAACAACTCAGTGTAAGAGATGACACTTCCCTGAGGAGCTCAAATCCCATTTCAGAGCCAGCTCCATTCAAGGTATCAAATACAAGCATATACCCTGCTGTTATCTATTAGCTGCACCAGGGTCATGTCTCTGGTATCAGAACAAATTCAGTACACATAACAAGGGATCATTTCCTGTGTTCTTCAGCTTTCTTGACATTCAGTTGCATTGTGAGTATGAGCAAGACCCAGTACAAGAGAGCCATTTACATACGCTGATGATTTCAAGGTGTCTAAGCTTTTGAGTTACTTGGATTTCTAGGGAATTATTTGTTATTTCACTACTGAAAATTATTACAGCATTATGTAAGCAATTCTTAATGCTACTTTTTTGCATTAAATCCATCACTTCTCAGGAGGCATCGGCCACCAGGTGCTCTTTGGATTTAAAGTGTACACAGGAGAGATTGAAATGAGTCGAGTGCATTATCTCTGCATGCATTTGTCACTGACAAAATGTATTAATTGCACATGGAAATCAATGCAAAGCAGTGTAGCTTTCAACCAAATTACAGAATTAAATACAGGGCCTATCAGATCTGATAATCCCTATTGAATCAGACGTATTGCCAAGGTCAGTAGAAATAAGCAGTCTGAAATATATCAGAGAACCACATGCACAGCTGTCTTGGTGGATGCGTTCATCATAATATATGTACTCTATAGCACTTGCCATCAACTAAATCCACTATTATTATTATGATTAATGAGTTATATTTTACATCAGAAATTGGCAATTGAGGTCCTTCCTCAGGGGATGCTCCTGTGAAACTCAAAGAACTAAAGCTCAGTTCTTGGCTTGATCTCAGAATTTGTCCAAATTACCTCATTTCTCTCCTTTGGCTCCATATTTTGAACTAAACCTAGATTATGATATTTACCTATTCCACGTGGAGAGTTCTTTACACTTAGCTTTAGGAACTGAATAACGCATGTCACCGTAAAGGCTCTTTCAGTATTGCAACTTTTCACTGCAGAATGTCAATGATTAACACTGAGTAAAGATTTTGAACATAAAACTTTGGATGATGATTGCCCATTAAAGAAAACATCAGGTTGCTCAAACTGGGCATTATTCATACACCTCAGTGCAGCGTGCAGCAGTTTAGACAACCACTGATGGACACTGATGGTGTTACCTGGCTGCTCCCTACAGCATTTTTGACTTAATATTCTCTTCTCTTTGCTGTTTGGCTATTTACTGCAACTCTGTCCTCTTCTATTGCTTCTTCAGGTAGCTATTACGTTTCTAACTTGAACCCTCTCATAAGACTGAAACTACACAACCACACACATGACAGAGTCAAAAAGATACCTGCAGACATCATACTGCACTACCGCAGTTATCTGATATTGGGACTCATAGGTAGCTGATCACCAAGCCCATGCCACACTTAAAAACATGCACACATTTATTGCTTTTAAAACAATGCACAGTTATTCCCTTGGTGGTTCTGGCTGTTGCATTCTCAAGAGTGCCTTTGATTTATAGCCCAGTATATTGTTTAAAAAATGAATTATGTGTTGGTACATTGCATTTAACATGGTATACACAGGGGCAAGTGCATCTGCTAGCAATTAATCAAATATTCACTAACAAAGGTTGATTAACAGCACTCTACGTATTTACAGCGAGAATGAAAAGCATAATAGAGCTCCACTGAAGTTAAATGATAATAAATTATTAAAATGCATTTATCTGTGCACTGATCAGTGAGTGGGATAGACAGAACTGCAGGTACAGTTTTATTCATTACACAATACCATTTACTTATTAAAACAGAGAAGACAACACGTTATTTTTAGCTCTGGGGGAGAAAAAAGCCCCCAGAAGCTGTGTACAGTTGTGCACGTTTTGAGTCACATTTAAAGCAAGTTTCCTCACGTGTAATTTTTATGTCTGTTGGCTTAAGCTTTCAAATCAGCTGTGGTGTTGGTGTGTGGTATAGAGCCTGACGTTTGCAGGCTCCAGTGCCAAGCTTGTTGTGACCTTGGGTGACAGACTTAAAGCTGTCCAGTCTTCAGTAGGTGCTAGAAGTGGAGATTTGTCAAGCACCAAAAAATCTGAGGCCTTTTAAATGAATACTTAAGAACGTCTTTCTGTAAGGAGGTGGAATTACAAAATCATACTTTTATACTTCACATTTGGAGGGAAGGCAAGGAGCATTTTCTTTTTATTGAGGCTGAACTGATTTCACAGAGCTAAGTGTAACTTTCTTATATAGACCCAGCTCCCAGCTATGACAACGGATTAACAGTCTGGAGTCTGTGTACCCCGCTAAATCCTATGGAAGTCAGTAAGAAATCTGGGGGCTTCCAGGCAGCAGGATTGGTCTTGTTAATTATCGGCAATTTCTTTAACTAGACTTCAGAGAAAATCACTTTTTTTTCCTGAATTGCCTTTTTATTGATTTTCAACAAAACAGTATCACAGAAAGCAAACATGGACTATAAATGAGAGCTTAAACATGCAGCGCACATACTGTTGAACAGGAGAGAAAAATATAGTATGTTAATAAACCCAGCTAAAAGAATACAAACCAGAAAGTAAATAAACAGATGCAGGAATTACAGGAGTTCAGAATTTGAGTTCAGGGAGAAGAAATTAGAGAAAATTACAGCACAAGGAAAAATATTTGCAGCTGGTGTAAATCAATATTGAGTCTGTTCATTTACTCCAGCTGAGAATCTGGCCCAGGCATACTTATGTTGGTATTTAGAAAAACAACCCATTTGTACTCCATGGAAAATAACTCCATATGAAAAATCTTCTTCCAGATCACTTATCTAAGAGCTCATTCGTAAACCATTCTACAGAGTAAATCATTTACCAAGCTTTCCCATAAAACAAAGGCAGAGATAGAGTCTCAGGTTTAATCTACGGGTGGCACTGTGTGGCCAAGAAAGCAATTTATAAATTAAAATGCAATTAAAATGACCTTCAGAGTTTCACAGTATTGTGTAAAGAAGCACAAAGTTGAGAAATTTAAACAGTGAACAGCACGTAAGAATGCAAACTGCATGTCTCTTCCAGATAGTTTTCTTTCAGAGAAAGAACTTAACTCACTTCCAAGGGCACAGCTGGCTAGAAGGCATTTGATGTGTATGACAAGTAGTTACTGTGTTTTGTCCCAGTGGTTAAATCTTCTTTGCCTGTTACTTATCTGGGGGTATCATGATGAGTTGGACGTGGAACAAAAGTGCATAGGAAACCAGGCTTCATTAGCTGGATTCCTCACAGGACAACTCAGTTAATTTCTTTGATGACAAATAAGGGTACCTTATAAGCTGTAGGGATGGTGAAGAGACTGGGGTGTCTGCACAGCTCCCTGGGAGAAGATCAGAATTCAAAATGATCTGGATAGCCGGAGAAATGGACCAAGTTCAGTGGGAGGGAAGTCAATAGGCAAGTGCAAAGTACTACATTTAGTAAGGAGAAAACAAATGCACATGCACAAAATAGGGAATTACTGGCTAGGCAGAAATATTGCAGGAGTTGGTTTGACACAAACCACATATAACTCAACAACGTGTCACTGTTGCCAAAAAAAAGGCAAATCTCATTCTGGGGTTAATCGAATGGAGTTTTATGCAAGATGCAGGAAGAAGAAAAAACACCTCCGGAATTTTTTAGAATGGGTGAAAGAAGCATCTTTTGGGGAAGCTAAGGATACATTTGATCCTACCTCAGCATAGGCAGGCAAACAGCAGAGCTTATGAGGTGATTTACAGCCTTAATACGATCCGCTGAAAAGACCTGTGTGTTTCCAGGTATAGGGATGTGGCAGGAGGGGTGTGATGGAGCACAGCAATACAAAATCTGCAGGCAGCACTGTCACTGGCTGGGGTGAGCAGAGGAGGTGGCATGGGGAGCCCTGGATCCCTTTGCTGTGACAGTTCCTCCCAGCCAAGCCATTCCACCCTGGCATGACTCTGTCCACTGGACTAACAGCAGGGCGTCTGCACAGGCAACTGGATTAGGAACAGAAGCAGCTGAAGAACAGCCTGCCAGAAGAAATGAAGATCTGCTGCAATGTGGTTTGAAATGTGCTGCAGGGATCAGCAATTATGGAAATCGGTGCTGCCACTGAAAAAATACCTCCAACCATGGCCTCTGCAAACCTCACGGAGCTGAAGAGCTCAGCACAGTCCTGATCTCCATCTCTAAATCCATCTCCTTAACATCTACAACCTCTCTTCCTCCTTCAAGTCATCAAACGGTTCGTGCACGCACATGACAATGTGTCATGGTGTGTTGTAGAGTCATAGGGGAAAGCAAGAACATCTCAAAGTGGGATGTGGTAAAAATACTTAATACTATATTAAAAAAAAGTGAAAAAATAAGCAAGAGATGTCATAACTGCTGCTAACAGTTCTATAATTATCAATAGAATCCCATAACTTCTATAGCCTGCTGACTCTTTACAAAGGGCACTCTGAAGTGAAGTAGCTCTCTCTCTCAGTGACTAGATACCATCGCAGAAATCGTGTTTCCTACCATGTATTATGCTTTGTCATCTATGTACTCATTTCGCCTACACCTGAATCCTCACCAGAAATGTATGGCTTAGGAAAGTTGCTGAAAACCTCTGGAGGTAGTGAGCAGAGGTCCTGCTAGCAGCAGAAGTAATTAAGATACTAATTCAGGAAATCCTGAAATCAGGTGCCAAGGGCACGAGTTAAAAACCCAAACCTACTGGAATCTAGCAACACACTGGAGATCTGGTTAATCTGAAACAGCAACAGAGCTCACAAACAGTTCCCAAACGATCACTGGTGTGCCCTCTATCAGGAACTGCAGTAGCCAGGTGTCTCCAGGAGGGAGACATCCTTCTCCAACCCCTCCTCTTCCTTCCTCTCCATGGCAGGCTAAGGCCAGCGACCTACTGGCCTTAAGCCTGGGCTCTCCATCATTGTGGAGAGCCCCAGGGTCCCTGCTGCCAGACAGAGCTGTGGCTGCTGGAGAAAGGACTTGTGGTTTCTTCCTGAAACAGTGGCTCTCCACTTTTGAAGGGCCATAAATCACATGAGAAATGGACAGGAGTAGCACACCAGTACATAAAATAGGTGTTTTACTGCAACTGCTGTACGATGGAGTTCGGCTGCAGCTTTGTGCATTTGCAGGCTGTAGGATACTCACTCAAACCAATGTTTTAAGTAGAATGAGTGGAGTAAGTAATTTATGGAGCATATCTAGCCTCTGTTTCTGAATTGATAAGGATGATTATTAAATGTCATTTACTTAGAACATCTACTTGCAGTCTTTCTTGATTTAATTTAATATCCTCTGGTTATGAATTATTCAACCTCTCCATATTTCCAAACATACTTTGGGGTTTTAAACATTATATTTAA
Organism: Neopsephotus bourkii; assembly: GCF_033783945.1. Taxonomy (NCBI): domain Eukaryota; kingdom Metazoa; phylum Chordata; class Aves; order Psittaciformes; family Psittacidae; genus Neopsephotus; species Neopsephotus bourkii. The sequence continues at coordinate 3,239,255 of NW_026901291.1, read as the reverse complement.
TCTAAGCAAATATCCATATTCAGACGATACTGATTGGTGCTCCTTACAAGCTATCACTGAAGATGTATGAGAGTTTAGATAGGACATTAAAAACATATGTTTTATTCTAGAATGTATTTCCTGACTTTGTTATTAGAAATAAGCACCACGCTGTGCTGCTGATGACAGATTATTCTTTAAATTTAAACTAAAATTGGATAATAATGTCTAGCAAATGTTATTAATATCTGTACCATGAATTGCTCTTTTCTGTACCCCTAACACAGAATTCTTTTTGTTAGCTTTATCTTAAACTTACAAAAAATAAGAGCAAATCTGCTTTCTGGAAATATACAGGTGTCAATGGCTGAGAGAGTATTTGTGATCAAATACCTGCCACCTAAGCTGAAGAACATATACTTGCTCTGAAAGATTTTCTCCAAGTTGGACACACTTATATTCCACTATATGGCATGGCATGTCCTGGAATGACTAGAAAAATACAGGAACTGACTGGTAACCATTTCATTAAGCATGTAACCAACCATTTTGTTGGCTACAAATCTTACTCTGCTACTCATTAGTACCCAATCATAGTTTGGAATGTTTCAAGCTCTTACTGACTGACATCTTCTATGTCAAAAATCTGGTGTTAGCATGTCTAAGAGCTGTCAGTACCACAATTTGCTTTATGCATGACTGGGGCTGGAGAGAACAGGGAAAGAAATGCCAAAGAAGGTGTCATAAGATGTGTTTTCAGCTGTAATGAACATATAGCTCCCTTGTGTGCTAATGGTCTGGTCTGTCTGGAGTATGTCATGGGTTTCAGGGCTCTTGCAACTCTGCCTTGAAACTACTGATAGGATGGAAGTTATGTTCCATTAGCTGTACAAGCTGCATGCTTAGTAACATTGGTAGTGTGAAACACAAATCACATTCTTGGTTCTAAATGGTTTTAAGTTCCAATTTAATAAAGACTACACTGTTGAAAAGAGCTTCTAATTAACAAGATCTTTCAGTGACAAAGGGAGTACTTTGCCATTTAGAAATGCAGTAGCAGAGAGAAATCTTACTGCTAATGAAATACGTATTTTTGTTCTGTCATATCTCCCACTCCAGGAGCTCAATGCAGCTTAGTTACAAATGGATCTCCCTTTAGATACTATGTTAGCCTTGCCAATATGCTTGAAAGGCAACTCATACAGAACCACGAAAATCTCACCCAACCCAACATGGAGAATGCATCTCACAGTCTTTCATCAACTCATCTTTACAACAGCCCTATACAGTTAAGATGTCATAGTCTCATTTTACATTACATTTGTACAGAACTGATGTACAACTAAAAGGGTAGAGATGTACTTCACTGCAGCTCAAAGCTTGAGCGCCAGGCTGGGAGGCTGAACACTTCTTATGTTTAGCTGAATAGAACATATTATTCCTTGGGATGGCTGAGTCCTGCAACCAAGTGCTTGGCCTGCAATAGAATTGCTGTTCACTTTCCTTTTGTTACCACAAAGGTACTCACAGTTCAGGCACCTCCATTACATGAATCTAGGCATAAGCAACATGCCCAGGTCCATGCAGGAAGGCTGTAGAGATGTGAACACAGGCTGCTGAAATGCAAGACCAGTGCCTACTGAAGATCAGCATCAGCCACCCTCCAGCTTCCCTATGGAGTCCACAGTAAAACAGAACCCAAGAAAGCCATTTGCAGTGCACTGGTGTGCCCCGCTTTGAGAAACTCTGTGTGTAATGCTGTTTATTTCTGAGCACCATCTACTGGGATGTTGCCTGCCTACGCCTGTGTACAGAGCAGATGCTTCAGAGTATCTCCTGACATTTGCTAGTGTGAGAATGGGACATGAGAACTCCTCACACCCAGTCTTGAGCCTTATAAAACCACCCATCCGCTTTGTCAGACAGGACTTACCATTACACTTTGTCATGTCTTGCAGTAACATTGTTTTTACATATTCAGTTGAGCTGAGTGACAGCAGCACAGTAACTATTTTGCAGTGACTGTCAAGCTCTTAAAATTACCCTCTGCGATTTGCACATAGAATTACTGTGTATCATCCCTTCAAATCACAAACACAGGTAACTCAGACTTGTCAAGAACCATGCATCAAATTCATCCTTAGTGTAACTCAGTGGGAATCCAATGAAGTTTGTACTAGAGATGGATTTGGTCACTGTCTCTTGATTCTTGATACAGTGGGATCAAAGCCTTGCCAGGGATCCCACTGTGTATGAAATGATCGCATTTGTCAGTGTTCAGACATCCAGCGAAATGCTCCCCGGTGTTTCCTCCATTACAGAAAGAAACAAAACATATTCAATAATAAAAGCCTAAACCGAACACAAGCAATTGCAAATGCAGGAAATGTCACCAGAAATTCATCAAAACCCGACAGACTATTTATAAATGGAGTGCTTTGCTGGAAATAGTTTCTATTAGATTTGCCTTCTTGCATGTAGCTAGACCAGGATGCTCTAAAACCACTTCATGATATTTTTTAGTTAAGTGAGATATAAAAATCATTAGCATTATATCCAACAGGGTTCTAATCATGCAGGAAATAGAGTGTAATACTGGGTTGACGATAATTCATTTTCCAATATCAAGTTACATCTCCTGTGAATAACACTGCAACCTTCACTATCATTGTTTAGAACTGCACGGTATTTGTGAATTGCCTTTCTGAATACCTGTCACCTCCCCAAGGCTTGTGTGGTGAAAAGCCAATTGCAGCACCCTCCCTGATTTTCAGTTATGCAAAGGCCTTTCTCTAATGTTGGCAAAGGTTACATGGTTCTATTTCTGTAACTGTCTTCTCAAAGCCAGCAACAAACCACCAAAGGTCAACAGAGCACACGTCTGCTTCCTTGCATCAACAAATCCCTATAATGAACCTGAACTCTTAGCATTCAAAGCTTCATGAACTATCAGAACAACAGTGGCACAGACACATCTGGAAGAAATGTAGGTTAAAAAGTGTGCTTTGGATTTTGGGTGTAGCTTTTTTTTTTTGTTTCTTAAGAAAAGTGAGTGTAGCACATCTGATCTTTCAGCCTTACTCTCAACATACATACAAGACATACGGGGAAAGTATAATTTCACTTTCTAAAAGGAGAGCTTTCTGTTTGGATTTCTTAGAAGAGAAAGAGCTCTTTTTTAACCATATGCCTCCTCTGTGTATATATTGGAGTTGGAACCGTGTGGTAGCTCAGACAAGAAAGAGACATATGTTAAAAGCTGTTCTCTTTTCTCTGTTCAACAAAATAAAAAGAAATAAAAAGCAGTTGCTCCAACAGACACTAAAGTCAAAGTAATACCTCACATTGATTACAGCAGTAATCAAGTCAGAGCCACACAATTCCTCAGTGTGATTATTTGCTTCCTTTTCTAAAATTAAGCAGAGTGGTTGACAGTGTGCTGTGTTCTGGTATTACACAAGCTGTAATATAGAAAGCATCAGTTCGACACGTTAAAGAGATTCAGCAGAAGTGGAGCATGACGAACTAGGAGAAACAATCAATATAGACATCATTATAAAAGTCATATCAATGATTTAACAAGTTAAAAACATCCATAAAAATCTACAGTGCTGTGAATTAAACAAAAAATTACAGATTTTAATAAAAATTTCATTAAATGTTGTTTTGAGTGAACCTGTCATTCATGGTGACATGACTGTAATTTCTCAGGCATTCAACATTTGCTCTTGTCTTCTACAGTACATATAATCTCGCACAGTACTGTACCAAGGATAGTTGCAATAATAGTTGTTTGCCTTAATTAACACTTGAATGATTAAAGAACCACACCTATGTGAATGCAAGGTATAGGTCACTATAGTTCAATAGTCAGTACTTGATTCTGAGGTCAACCAGTGCTGAACACATGCACTCATCTTTCTTCTACCTGAAACTGTGAATTTGTCCAAGTGTGAGGCAGGTTTTGACCCCTGAATAAGCCCCTGTTCTTTCTGTTTGGCAATGCTCAACTGGCAAGTCCTGCAGGTCACTTTTTTAATTTTCAGTCTACTGAAATATTTAATTTAAGGTACAACTTTTCAATTAAAGCAATCAAAGGAGTTTGATGGAAATATTCTGCAGGCTTTTTACCATTAGGCCATTTAAAGAAAGTAGCGAGAAGAAAACCAAAACCCTGAAATGGCTGGAGGGGAAAAACAAGTGAGAAATAATTCAGAGCAAAGATGAAATAAAAGGGAAAGGAAAACCAAGCAGGCAATGTAAATGTTATTCTGGCTTGGTTTTTTTCCACAGAGCCTAAGTTATTTCTCCTAGTTGTGATCCAAATTATATTTTCTTTGTCCTAAAAAGCAAATTGTCATTTACAGACTTCTCTGTCTGTAACCGTTTATACCCCTTTCACAACTGGCTCTGTCAGTTAAACAACAAAATAGTAACAAACTGTATCATCTATTTATTCCTCTGTCATTTTCCATTGGCCATTCTCAGTCCCCATCATCCGTGTCGAAAAGAACCTTCTGACACTAGGGTATATCAAAACAACTTCAAATGGCTGTGAAATGTGAGGTCAGAATAATGGTGGGTGTTTTTTTTTCTCTAGCATCTTTTATTAAAAACACTTAATATGAACTCTCCCCCAAGCTTTTCTGGCAGCTGGCTGATGGCCCTGCATACCTGTCACCTGAGACTGGGAAGGAGAGTGCATGTCACACTCTCAGAACAAGTCGGGAACACAGAGGACTCCAAGCTAGTGCTGAATAAAGTCTTTCTCTATTGCACAGTGAGTGCAGGATGATAAGGGTCTGGTGCCTTGCAAATAATGCAAGCCTAATAGCTGACTCTGATTTTTCATTTGGGTCCTAAGTAGCTTTTCCTGTTGTTGTTTTGCAGGATCATAATAAACAGTCACATTTAGAAAAGCATTTCCAGCCTGCACTCCTTCCCAAAACTGTCAAGCAAAATCTCTTAAGTCCCCTCCAGGCTGGAGGAAACTGTTTATCAGAAAGACAACTGGAGCAGTGAGAAATGAGAAGACACAGAGGGATGATTCAGTTTAAGATTTTCTTAATAAGTTGGTTGCTACCTTCCTACAAGGCATCTTCTTTTCATTTACTTTGACTTATCAGAGCTCTAATTCACTGTGTTGGTTGGGTTTCTAATGCCAATCTGATTCATTGCATGTATTAAAGCCAGCAACAAAGTTCTGCCATGTCCTAATTCAGGCTTAATAGTCCTTTTTTACATCAAATGGGCATTGAAAGACTCAAGTCCTTCACGTTTGTACAGGGTTTCAATATCATCAAGTGAAGCATAGTAGAGAATATAATAATCAAGGCAATTACTATATGCTACCATCGCAGAACAGATTGCAATAAGAAATATACATATAAAATATAAAGGGTCTTCACGAGGCTGATTTTAGGCACAGAAAGCTAGTCTCTGTAAGCACTTTCTGTAATCAATAGAAAGAGACAGGCACCTTCAGAGGGCAATTCAGAGCAGGAGCTAATTTAAGTGCTCTGAATTGCACTCTTGAAATCCCCATCTCTCAGTGTTTTATATATTGGAGCCTAGGGAGATATACTTCGAATACTGACATGGAAAGAGCAGAATAGAACTAAATCTTCTGTGTTTTGTAAAGAGTCCTGACACTTGTAAACTGAGGGCATGCCAATGCGGCAAAATAAGACAAAGTGCAGGGAGGCCCAATTTAGGCCTGATTTGGGCTGGTGAGTCCACAAAGCACAGTAACAAGCAGGTGAACAGGCAACACTGCCCTTCTGGAAAGGTTTCTCATCTTTCACCCTGCACAGCACAGAGCAGCTGTGCGGTATGCAGACTGATGAGGCATGGCCCTCCGAGCTATCTGAGCACGTAGGTCCCCACCTGCACACCCAGGCTCCCAGCCTTTCCTGCCTGATTCCCAAGGGACCTTTTCCTACCTGAGTTCTTCCTCCTTGTTAGAGACAGCGTCCCCTTGGCTTCACCAAGGCCAGAGAGAAACGGAAGTGCTGGGGATCCTCCTAGCATGAAACAAAGCTGATTTTGGAACAGGTAAACAAGCAGTGAAAGTAGGACGCATCAGATGCGTGCATTACCTGAGATGATACCTATTCATGTTTGCTTTTAAACAAATGACTTACTGACAACTTGGAACAAACTTTCTGTATTGTTGATGCACAAAACAGAATAAATACATATTCAAACCCAGTAATGAAGTTATGTGCAAACTCTGTTCTTTAGGAGACACCTATTATTTTTGAGTTGTGACAGTAATAGGGTTATTTCATCCTGTCTGCAAGGGCTGCATCATCTGAAAGTTGTTTCTGCACAAACATCACGGTGTATGAGTCAGCAGGTCAAATTCAGCCACCATGTAAATCAGTTGGAATAATGGGATTTCCTACTTAGAACCCAGAGATAGCAATCTTACAGCTTGTCCTTCTGAGCCAGCCTCTTTCATTTCTTCACATTTGCTAGTTGTGAGTGAAGGGCAGCAAATATCAGCACTGTCTCCACATATCTCCTTCCCCAGGGAAGGGGATGGGACTCAAAAAGCTGCCTTCCTCCTGGACACATGCTTCCCTGCCATGGGAAGCAAGTTATTTTGTGGCTATATTACCACCCATAGGGGAGGAATTGAGGGGGGTGAAGAAACGGACAGAGGCTTTAACCTGCTTTCTACTATTGCCTGTCTGTGATTTACAACAAAGGGAGCATATGAGGAGCTGTTAATACCTAGCATACGATGGGTACTTGGGCCATCTTCTTCCTACAAACTTGCCTGAAGATATTTATTATTTACCTGATGCTAGAACTAGCAACAGAGAAGAGAAACAAAAGCTGAGTTACTTTACAGCACTCTCAGAAAGAAAACATGAAGAGAGAAGAAGGAAAGGAAATCAATATGTGTGATTGCTCTTCTCCATCTACTGTAAACATGTTGGTGAGGAACATGATTCATCTCTGCTGGTGAAAATTGGATTATAAAGTGTTGTTGAAGCAGAAAGGGAATTCTGAAAGCAAAGTATGTTCCTGCATTCATGGCTGAGCACTCTGCAGAGAGAGTTTTAATTGGATATGTGACAAATCCTGTAATAGAAGAGCAGTCCTAGCTAGAACCCTGAGGAGCAGAAGTCAGCAGTTGTCCTGCTTCCCTGGTGTTAAACCATGGACCTCCTTTATAGATGACTTCACAGTCCTTGGGCTTTCTGCAGCTTCCTCCAGTGAACCCTTTGGTGGCAAAGGCACGCAGTGCAGAGCACGGGTGAAGCTTTGACAGGCCAATGCTCCTCTTAAGGGTCCCATCAAAAAGGTGGGAGGGAAGGTATTGATATGGATGTTTTCCATTTACCTATCTTGTTCTATTCAACAATACTAAACAGCATTGGAAATACTTTGAAACAAAGACTCACAGCGTGTCTGAGAAGAAAAGGTGGCAAGGACATGCCAAATGAGATCTCCTTCACTGACCACGGTGATTTTAGCTTTCAGAGATTTTAGGCTTTTTTTCCCAGGGATACATAAATATGAAAGAACCCACACTCTGCAAAAGGATGGAACTGACAGATCTGATTCCACTGCTTGCCTGTATTCCTCCTCTTAGTTAATGGTGAAAGCAGTCAAGCCAGCTTTCATTTAGATAATTAAGCCCAACTATAGGAAAGAAATACCAGAAAATGTATTTCTTGTCACATTCAGACAACAAACACAATGACTAGTTAGACAATTAAGCAACTTCATCACATGCAACATAAGCATTTCACTGTGTGCCACTGACTTACTGTATGATCTTGAGCAAGTAACTACTAGTTCAATTTGCCTTTCCCCAGTACCGTCTCAGACATCATTCACTTACAGCCCTGAAAAGAAAGTGCACTGATGGCACTTATGCTTCCAGCAGTCACGGAGGAGCCTTTAAAAACCTCCCTAAATGCCTCTTTTTCAAGCCTGCTAAAGAACTGCCCGTTTCGCAATCTGATGCAAACCAAGCAAAACTCAAACCCATTAAAGTCAGAACTGCAGCTTGTTCATCTCAGGCAGGTAGCAGGAAGCAGCGTTTTCCCTTGCACAGCTCCAGAGGGCAGGTAGGAGCCCCTGGGATGCCAGGGCTGCAAAGAGAGTAAGCCAGGCTGTTCTTTCCAAGGAGAAAGCAGCAGCTGCATTGTTACTGTTGTCATGGAACTTTTTCCCATTCTGAACTAGTCTAGACAAAAATAAATTCTCAGCAGCTCTACATACACATAATAATCAATATTTAAAGGGTTGCGGAACATTATAACAAAGGGGTTTGATTTTAGTCCCTGACAACTAGAGAGGTAACCTGATTTAATGAGGGAATGCAGCAGCAACCATGGCTGCTGAGCCATTATAGCTAATTCGAAAGACCCCATAGTGGTAAAAGAACAATGATGCCCGAAGACTAATAAAAACAAAATCAGTGAGGGTTGACTCATCAGCAGAAGGACATGAATTGAGTGTCAGAAAACATCTTCTGTTTAGAGAGTTAAGCTGTTCGCACACTGAAGCATAATTCGCTGTCACTGTTTTATTGTCACGTGATATATATTGTAATCATTTTAATCTGCATGCGGATTATTAATTAGTGAAATAATCATTTTGCCCAGAATGAAGGCACAGGCAGGATGAGGAAGCAGCTGGCTATTTCACCGACCTTTTCCCTTTCAAAAGCTGTTCCATTATGACCCAGCTGCTGTTCAGGGACAATTTTTACGTTAACTTTGTTGTAAAAAAATCTGTATTATGTGTAAGGCTGCATTATGACTATGTACTTACAAAGATTTAGATGCTCATAAATTACTTGTGCCAGGCTAATAAACTATACTTCACCATTAATTTTGGTGGACATCTACTTCTGAAAAATACCTTTCACTCACCATTATTTATATGCAAGTCAAATTCCTATCAAACTTAATGAAATCTCCGTCTTTAAATCCCTTGCACTAAATGCGAGAGCTTTTGCTTACTTAAATGGAGAAGTTAATTAAGGGACCCTTTGCCTGTGGAATCTAGGAACTCCCATTTGGGGTTCCCTGCTGTGTGCATTAACAAAGCTGATTCTCCCCTTTCCTTTCCCACTCAGTGGAAAGGAAGCATTTAGGAATTACCTTCCCAAGAAAGCTGTGCTAGTTCACAAAACTGATAATGAAATTTTAATGAAATCTAATATATCTCCTTCTGCTTTAGTTCAAATCTAAACCAGAGCACCTCAAATCCATGAATAAAGCAGAAGGAGAGTGGCTCCTCTCTTTCTCTGATTTTCATTAGGGGGGCTGTGGCTCAATGTGTCATGGTGGCATTCAGAAGATGACATGAAGAAAAGACTCAATGCAGAACCCCAAATGCAAGAGGCTAAGAACAAAGCAACTTTCCTGGCAATTCCTTTCCCAGAAGCAGCTTGCAAGTAAAGGCAGCATGCACAGTGCCATTTGCGGCATTAGCTGCTCCTAAAGTTTTCTCATTCAGCCACATTTGAGTGAATGTATGTGTTCAACCTCAAAGGTGACACTGCACAGCCAAACCTGCCCTTTACTACTCCACTGTGTTTCTTAGATTTCCCCCCTTGCAGTAAACCTGCAGCCTTGTTCAAATCAGGACAGACAGTTGTGGACAGTTATAAGCAGCAAGGTAATTAAGGGATTTGCTGTCTTTAGTAAAAGGAAAATGAAATGAAAACTGAATATGAATATATGTGGGAAAATCAATGCAAGAGATGCAGTAGGGTTTAAAAAGGCTTAAATAAAGGATTTCCTAAGCTTGTGGTGTCTTAGAAAGCTTTCATTTTTACCTGATTCAGTACAGTTGCTTATTTTGATAGGGAGCAAAAGTGATCTTGGAGATTGTTTGTGTATCTCAAGCTGGGATTTCTGAGGAATGTATTTTCACTTCCAAGAGGCCAGTCTGCTCCATTGCTGAGAACTGTGCCTGGCTGGTACTTAGCAATAAGACTTCTTTTAATCTGCATGCTCCAGAAGAGAGAAGATTTGTGGAAGGCTCAGGTGAAAAAATACCCAGTTTCGTGCGACCTCCTATATTGTACACTTGAGAATATGCCTTCCATCAGAAGCTTTTTTTCTTCATCCAAGTAGGCTGAGATTATGAGGGCTCTAGATATCTTTGAACACTGCAGTGCACACCTACGCTCAGCCAGCACTTTTCTAATTATATCAGCAGGTCTTTGAATTATTGCTGGTTAAAGTCCCTATAAACACCTTTGACTAGAGGTGATCAGGGATTGTACTCCACCTTCCTTAGACAACCTGCATAAAGCAGCCAATTTCTGACAGTCTAAAAATAAAAGCACTACTTTTCTTGGTAAGGGAAACTTATTAACAGACTACTGAGCTTTCCTGCTTCAGGGCAGTACAGCAGCAAGTGAGGGGGAGAAGGACTGAAAGTTGTTAACATCAGAAATTTGTTTGTAACCTATATGAAATAATAAGATGGTCTCACACCACTGCCTGGAGTGCAGGTGTCCAGGAAAACAAGATACCTTGGAAGCTGCTCTCCTTCTTCAGAGTAAAGCAATGATTTTCATAATCAAGTCCCCAAAATTCTATTCACAGGACTGTCATGAATTCAAAGTAGAGTCTTTTCTATATCCAAGGAGATCATCTAAAAATAAAATTAAACCCACAACAGAGGATATCTTATTATTTTCAACTTTCTATAATTTATTAAAGTTTAATGAGCCTTTAGCTTTTCACATGCTGATGTATTGGTGGGAATTAACCCTGCATTGTCAGAAAATGCCACTTTGATGCAACACATTTATCTGTCTTTAACACAAGAATCAGAGCTTTCTAAAGAAAGCATGGGTGGGCTCTTGTGTATATATTACACAACTTAGTTCTGCCCAGAAAAATACTCCAGCACAGCATCAGATATCTATGAGTCAGTGTGCCTGCCTATTTTTGTGCGCAGACTGTCAATGAACGTGGATCATACAAAGAGGATGCTCGCTGTGGTCCAATACTGTCATGACTGTCTTTCTGTCAGTCTTCTGCTTGCTTTCCTCCAACATACAAATACATTAATCACTTGGATTTATGCCTTTTCAGCTGGTTGCCCACCTTTCACAGTAAGCTTATAACATGCCTTTTGAGTTCAGTGATATTCACTCTTTTATGGTTCATTTCACCCTTAGCTGCTACTATCTGAGCCTTGATTGCCTGCCTCCAGTGAGCCCCCAAACACACTGCTCAACACCCCCAGTAATTGCAGTGGTGTTTGAGAGCACCCACTGAAATGCAACATGGTTTTCTAGTGCAGTGTGTTTTCCTTCCCTGCAGGCTTGCACTGCTGAGCCTGAGCGAGGAGCTGTCAGCTCCCTGCCCTCCCTGTCATTTCCCCACTGGAAAGCTATGCAGAGATGACCATGGCTGGGAGCATACTGATCAGGAATGGAATTTATACATGCCAAAACACCACACAGGATAGTGGATCTTCTGCTATGACACAAGCGTGGTGAAACTGCTAGATACAAGCTCTTTACAAGACCGTAAGTTACTCTAAACCCACATCTTTAAAATTTATAGACAAAACAGTTCATGTAACTGTCACACTTGAAAATTAGCAAAACTCCATTAATGTTCCCCTAACTTGCTGGGAAAGTAGATGGAATATTTGAATACATCTGGAAATCTGACAGCTAAGTGCTATAGATCATGAATGCACCTTTCCAAGACATACATAAATTCCCCTGGTGTTTCAAACAAGAAGATAAATAAGCTATACCATCAGATCTTTTCTGTTGGCAATCCCCTGTGCTTAGGATGATATGTAGACGGAGCTTCTTCATCTGCAGAATTTTAAGAAGGGTTGCAAAGGACCACATTGGCCAGATACTCTTTAAGCAGAGTTTCCAGTGGTTTGAGTACATTGTTGCTGCTGCACTGTGAGGTTTAAATACAATCTGGGGGCATCATGGCTTCAATAAGGTTAGAATTTAGTTTTCAGGATAGGTATAGAGGTATTATTCACTGCTGAAATGTATCCACACATAAAAAGGAACACCAAAATACTCGTACAATTTAGGTCAAATAAGACCATACTTTGTAAAACCATGCCCAGATATCCACAGATGCCTTTACTTTCAGGCCATAGGTATACCATTACTACCTACTATGAAGCAATATGTGCTAATGTAAGTATCGCTGGTGGAAGGCATCTGAGCAAATACAAATGGGCTTTGAATCCTGCAACATGGAGCATCTGAAACTATCTGTACTCTGAAATAAACCATAGTTTGCATTCACTATGTATGGAAAATGGCTATAGAAAGAAGATGAACCCAAGTATGAGTGACAGAACAAGAGCTAACAGCCTCAAGCTGCACTAGAGAAGGTTTAGATTGGATGTTAGGAACAATTTGGAACAGGCTGCCCAGGGCAGTGGTGCAATCACCATCCTTGGAAGCGTTCAAAAACCATGCAGATGAGGCCCTTTGATATGGTTTAAGGGGTGGACTTGGCAGTGCTGGGGTAAAGGTTGGACGTGATGATCTTAAAGATCTTTTCCAACACAGCTGATTTATGATTCCATTCTATTTGAAGAGAATATATCATTCAAGAAGAGTGCAAACTGTGCAAAACCGTAATTAAAACAATAAAAATACACTTACTGACCCCGAAAAGGATGTTGGTCTCCTGCCTGAACTAATGTAAGTATAGCAGCCTCTCATTTAGGTACATACTCATATATCCTAATCTACAGAAAATCCTCCCTGCAGAGCTGGTCACATACATTCATGTGCCCTTTAGAGAGACATGGAGCCAAAAATCTAAGTTACTTTATATTCCTGTATAACAAAAGAAACCCCCATAGTTCTGATTCTGTCCAGGAGCTGGATTAAACTAGAACACAGGCAGCTGAAATGGATTCAGAGAAGAAAAACAAACAATCAGCCACGTAAACTTTCCAACTGGTTTGAAATTTTCAGGCCATGTCCCCTTTCCTCTGCTGACCCCTATTCACTGCACTACAGCAGCTGAACTCTGCACTGTGACAAAGCCAAGTTCAGTGCTGCAGACTGGCCCCACAGACTGCAAACTATAACCTTCCTGAAACAGCAAGGGCTGGAAACATCCTGAAAGGGGACAAACTGGTATTTATCCATTTCTTTCTTTGCACTTTCCATGCTTTCAGCAAATTGTTCTTTGTCTCATCATTTCACAAATCAGTGCATGCGGGAGCACACTGGCAGGGCTGCCCTCACAGACAACTGTATTGTTGGAAACCACTGAGTTTTCCCCAAAATAACAACATGGGCAGCTGTTCTGAAAGCTGCAGGAAAAAGATTTCTGCTTGGGAAGCTGAAAAGGTTTAAGCTGCTGAGAAAATGAGGACCCAAGCTGATAGAGAGATTTAGGAGCTATTGTTTTTAATCTCTCTCTCCTTCCAATGAATGCTTCTTCCTACACCGAGTTGCCATAGTTTCAGATTTCTGTGGTTCCTTGGCTGCTGGTTACTAGGACATTTTTATATGCCCTGATGTGTTTATGATGGGTACAGTGTCTGGATTTGTTTTCACACTGTACACCTGTAATTATGCTTTTCTCTGAAAATAATCTCTTTTGGGGCTTCTTTTCCAACTTGAAACCTAAAAAAAAAAGGGAATTTAAATTCCTTTTTCAGTTCAGCATCTAGCTCCCAAAAATCTCTTTGGAAACTATGGCTTAAAGAAAGAAGTAATTAAACTTACATTATCAGAGTTTTCTCTGGTGCTGTGTACTAGAGGGAGCTAACAGTTAATGCAAAGTATAGACTTGTGCTGTCAGTGAGAAAAAAAAGCTACTGGGAGCTTTGGAGCAAAACTTCTTTTCCTGTTATTAATCCACATGATCTGCACAGATGCTTAATTACTTTTTTCTTTTCCTTTTTAGAGTTACAAGCATGAAACTAATGACAGATATTTACGGTTTACATGATTTTTAGCAATTCGACTTCCCCTCTTGAAGGTATTAAAACACAGGATTTGAAAACTCCCTCTAACCTCTTTTCAGCATCTTCCACATTTGAACAGACATGGGTTCTGTTACAGTACGTTTGCTTCTGTCTCTCCTTTCCCCAGATCTACATCTCTGCAATAACCCTTGCCTCTTCATTGTATCCCAAACAAATTATTCTTTCCAAGTCTCTTTTTCCAGGTTGCCAGTCCTCTTTTCTTTGTGTCTGGTGTTGGCAAGATCTCTTTGCACTTCTTTCCCAATCAGGCCAGGTTTTAGCTTTATCTCTGCCTCATTTATTTTGCAGCTGCTTTGTTCTCATGCCCAGGCCATTTAGCAACATGTCCTGTGTAAATGTAAAAAGAATCCCCCCCAACAACCCAACATCCAGTCCCCATAATGTATTTGAATCAAATGCCAGTGCTGCTGCTTGAATCAGATTTCAGGCATTTTCCCTAATTTATTCCATCCCCTAAGTAAAAAACAAACCAAACCAAAAAGACAGGGCTTTAAAAAGTTTGGACTGAAAGCACTTGGCTTCAAAGAGCCAGGCACTGTTACTGGCATTCAGGAACGCTGCAGCAAGCAGCAACTGGTCTGTCTGGAAGCAGGATGTGTTCCACTGTGAAATGTTTATTCCTTATCTTTTTTCCCCTGCTTGATTTTTTCTTACTGCAGGTTAACATTATCCATCAGCTGCTCTCTCTAGATGCAGAGCAATGCTATACTTTGATAAAAGATCTCATGACAGCGCTCTGACAAAGGCAGTCGTGCTGTTTTTAATGGATTGTTTCTATATCCATCAGTCCACAATTTTTCATGCCATGATCTCAAGCAGCAGAGCTAAGAGATAGGGAGTTGTATCATATTAGACTGCAGGAGAATGTTCCTTTCCGTTGGCTTTGCTGCTTGTGATTGCAGTGTGAGAGTGGAATACTCAAACACCCAGAGGTACATTTAAATCTCCAGGGCAGAAGCCTTTTTGCTTGACTGATCAAGGAAAAGTGAACAGTTGTTGAATTACATTAATGCTGCTTTTATTTAACTTTTGTTTTGTGGATTTGGGTTTATTTTTTAAACTGGCCGCCTTCAGGAGCTGCTGATGCCTGCCCATGATATTTGTCAGTAGCTCCTGTTCTCTTTGGAAAGAGATAACTGCTGGCCATTACTGTATGCACAATTTCATCTTTTTATACACAGGATTTGCTTCTAACAGAAAATTCTTAAGGGCCACCAACCAGTTGTATGAAGATAAATTACCTCTGCTTAGTATCAATGTGAATGCCACTCTTCTTCTCCAGCCTGATGTCACAAGTTTACCCCTGAATTGTGTGATTGAGATCCGTAGAGTGAAGGATACCACAGGATGGTAAAGGAAGGCTTTGTATGTTTATAAAGACTGATTTTACTCCAGAGATAAATCTGCAGTGCATCACTGTCTTATTATATCCTTTCCTTACAAATGGAAATTATTGAATTTCTTTTGCCTCATTTAATTCTTTTTAATCCGTTTTCTTTTTTGCCTTCTGGTGATAGCTTTTGCTTACTAATTGTCCAAGGCTGACACCCAATGGGTAGCATTATACTCTAATGTTCCCAAAGCTATATCCACTTCCAAATGACTGCTGCTGAAGGAAACTTCAATTATGGCAGAATATTTTTCTCTTCTCTTTCTGTGATGCTGACAGGCCTAGGGCATTAGCTTGGCTTATTTTATGGGAAGTGACAACTAAATTAACATTTGCTTGCTTTGAACTATTTCCTAGAATTCTGAGACGGGCCACTATACATCATGATCACACACAGAGTAAGTGTCAAACACTTAGTGTAAATGTGGAGTTCTGTGGTCTGATTCCACATGGAGTACTCAATTCCTGTGAAGTTATGTTCAGCTACAAGCAGCTCTGTGTAAGACTACTTGTATGAGAAGTCATCTGTCAGAACAAGTTTTTCCACCACTGTCCCTAGGTAATTCTGATTTAGCTGGTCTATCAGCTCAGGATTTGTCCATCATGTGTTAACCTGCTACACAAGAAGCATAGAGTACAGCCATAGTGAACACATTTCCTCTGTACTATACCTTGCTTCAGCCCAAAGCAACACATTCAGTTGAATCATGCTAAGAACTCAGTCTGATGGTTATTTTGATCACAAACTGCAAAATCTAAATGTGCATTAAAAACAGAGGTAGAATGAGGAAGCCCACAAAATATATGGATTATCATCATCTTAAAATCACAGCAGTGCATTATGCAGCAGACTTGATGGCAAAGTCTGAGCATGAGATAAAATACAGGAACCTAAAAAATGTTATTAATGCAATTAATTAGTTTTTGTTTCTTTGTGCAGTGTTTGAAAAAAACAGAACTTTAATATAAAAGAGATCCTCAAGGAGACAAATTAATCAGCTTTATGATACACCAAGTGATTAAGATAAAGCACAGGGAGGCATAATGAGAATGTCAGCATTAGTAAAGTCAAAACTCCTCACCTCAACACAAAATGTTATTGTAAATGTTAAAACACAAACTGTATTTTAGTTCAAAGACTTCCCATTCAAAGAGTCCCATTTTCTTCTCCCACTTTTGTTATTACAATATATTTCACTGTGGTCAGAAATTGAGAGTTTCTTCCTCATAAACAACCGGATAAATGAAGGTATTATACATGGCTCTTTGAAGTCAAAAGGCACTTCTCTTTGACTTCTCTGAGCTGCTTTATCAGATGTTAAAAGCTGAATTCAGAAAAGCCATGGAGTTTCATGAAAACCAAAAGGGATTCAAACACGTCACTACTTCACTGACTAGAAACAGTGGGTAAGTCAGGAACCAAAACTTCAAGCAGCTAAAGTCTTCGCCAAATTTTGATCTAAACTTAAAAAACAAGGTACCAAGTCCTTTCCTTGGGACAAAGTCTTCTGAAAGCCAATGAAGCATGGTCTGTGGAAGCTAAGAAAGGACTTTTGCTAAAGCACGTGAGAAACAGTTACTTATTGGCTAGTATTTTTTTACCAGAATATGGTAAATCCTGAGGATTCCAAGTCCTGAAGTCAACAGGTCCAAGCTCTCAACAGTACTGCTGAGAAGTGGTCAATCAAGACACTGACACTTTGTCTGGATAACAGCACTGGAAGATGCAGGCAGCCCAACCACGTTTCCAATCTATTACTCATACAGCACTATCCAAATCGGCAAAACCTTTAATGACTTGGCCAGCAACTCCTAGAACAAGAGGCAGACTGCAAGGAGTGTATGTGAGGGTGTCTCAAAAGCCCAGCCCTTACTGAAACGTTGAGCCATAACTGCAGGCTCTGGCCAGGTTGTGCATTGGATAAAACCATCAAGGGACAGAGAGCAATGGCTGTAAAACATTCTGTAGAGTATCTTTCATTACATAAGCAAGGCCAGAGGGACAGATATAATCCTACCTGTGCACCTAAAACAAACAATGCACTAGGATATCTTTCTTCATTATGGGAAACTACACACAGAGTAGGTTTTTGGAACCCCAGAGAAAACGTTAAACATAGTAAGATAGATAAGTATCTAAGCAGATATATTATTTTAATGGGGGGAGGGAGGGGGAAGCTAATCTCCACGCTTAGGCTGAGCCTTGCAGTTGTTGATTTTCATTAAACCACTTTGATGTTATTGATGTTCTTCCCCAAACAATGCTGAACATTTGGCTTCTGCATAAATGGCAAAAACTGCAGTAGATTAAGCACCAGGCTACTGCTGCCTCTGGAATACTGCCATGTAATAGCAAAGGAGCAAAGCACTCTGAAGCACCAGCCTTCTTTAAGAGTCTGATAGCAGAGGAGGCCTTCCCATAAAACATCTTTTTAACCTGAATACCCAGGTGGGAGAACTGCCTTGTGATACTGTTCTGACCTTTACCGCCAAATATGAATGATCTCCACAGAGTACTAATCTGTTCACAATAGTTATTGCTTTTTTTAACAAATCACTCAGATTTGTGGGGTTTTTACTTACTAAAGCTTCATTCTTTCATCTGCTGCCTTTGAAAGTATGCCTTTGTTTTTGTTATTCAGGGGATTCCCTCTAAAATGGCAAAGGGAAGATGATTCGAAAGCATTAATATAGGCATCAGTCAAACTGAAAGATACGAGACTTGATTCTACTCTGCATAAATCAATTTATTCTTAGATATCACTGGAATTAAAGATTCAGGCTAGTAGAGGATTGTTGCCCTTCAGATACAACTACTCAAAGCTTTGCTGCCATCTACTCTAACTGAGCTGCTGTTGACAATCAAAATCACTCTCTTCTAATGTCAGGCTTTAATGATGTTGCCAAACCAGCAAAACTGAAGGCAACCCAAGATTTAACCCAAGATCTAAACCTGGCCATGGGGCAGAGCAATAAGTGTGGCTGTGCTTCCAGTGCACCTCAGTAAAACCAGAAGGCTTATTACCTGAATGTGACCTGCTTTGTATGCTTGGGGTGCAGGTCTTTGGGATGACCTAGGGATCTGTATTATTTCTTTGTGTTGTTCAGCCCTTTTGAGTTTCTACAGGTTTTGTCTGCAGTGCTGGACAAATTTCACCCAAACAATAAGTAAATGGCAGAGCCTGCAGCCAGCCATCTCCTTCCACTGTGGGAAGTGAAATTACCTTTACACCAGTATTTTCTTATTCTTTTTTATATTTGAATACCTCTGTGTGCAACAAGCAAAAACACTGAAGACCCTGTCAGTAACCTATATCCTGCCCTTGTTGTTTCCCAGTTTTCATTTCTTGGGTTTTGATTAAGCCAGCTCAATTTCTCAGTCTTCACCTCTCTTTCCCAAGGTGGGTTGCAAAGAAAATCACTTGCCAGCAGGAGGGTGGCAGCTCTCTTTACTCCCTGTGTACACCCCACGTGCAACCCCAACAGGGAGTCCAACAACTGAGAATGGAGCTGGGGATGGAAGATAACAGTTGTTACAGAGAGAGGAAACAAGGACTCACTGGCTGAGGGGTCAGAGATAGAGGTGAAAAGACAGGGAGGATGAAGGAGAGGCCATCCCGTTGTAAGTGTTTCCGATCTCCCCCATGTCTGATTTTCCAACATTCTTGCAGTGGAGTTTTATTTGCATGTAACAGACAGGTAGTAATGTCAAGAAGAAATCCTATAGCTCCAACACAGCTTAGCTACATACAGTACATTGTAACACTACCTACCAATTAGTGTGGATATGCTGCAATTACTACTGTCTTTTATTAATGCTTGTTACTTTGTCAGGCACAAGATTTACATATATTACCAAATTCTACTTTGAATTACACAAGTTTACAATGAGAGGAAAGCAGCAACATGGTACTAGGGAACAGGCTGGAAAAATTATTTTTAAGGGACCACAATCCTACATAAAGCTGACTGAGACACTGGAGGAAAACTATGGTACTTTGTCAAGCACTGAGATAAAATAGCAGAGTCCCAAACAGCTGAAAGTCATGCTGGTTCTTTTTAAAGCACACATTTGACTGGTCAGGCCAGTTGAACCCTCTTGCTCATACACAGCCCGAATCCCAGCTACTTTGGGAGGGCCAGACCAAGACAACTACATCCAGAAGGTAAAATACAGCATCTAATAACCTGCCAGGTATTGCCTGCTTCTGCATGCAGAGCAAAATCCTTCGTGCTGTTTGCCTTCCAACCAGCTAACATTTTTAGAAGACAAGAAAAACTGCTTTACAAGCTGAATCCAGCCCTCTGGCCATTATTTGGACACCCTTGACTAAAGCCATGACCTTGCAATACTCCTTGCTTACCTTCAGGCTTTAACTAGCCTCACTCATTTCAGCACGATTATTTCCATGCTTAAACAAACCAGTACATGTGTGCAAAATTGGTGACTAAGACCTCATACTGATGTGCATGCTAAAACAGAATACATGGAATTGCTTCATGAACTCTAATGAGGAGCCAAGCTAAATAGGAATTGTTAGCTCTTGTGATAATCTCACACATCTCTCACCCCTCAGCATCGACAATCAGCCACTGACAGAGTCAAAATATTGAGCTAAATTAAGTTATTTCTTTCTTCTAGTTGAATTATATTTACTGCTAAACTGATTCCATGCATATTGATCATACTTATAAAGTTACCTATGTATAGACAACTGCACTGTACCAGATAGTCTATAGGATGGCAGTATATCTTGAAGAAACAAATCCAGACAAAACAACAACACTTTTTTGCTTTCTCGGTGACTCTCTCCATAGGCAAGACTGGTTTACCTCCTATGCAACTCAACAGTTGTGAACAGCCGTCAAGGTCAGTGCTAAGGAAATAAGACAAATAGGAAATGAGAATGGTGCTGACAACTGGGAAGGAGGGTTTTGCAGGTGCCAAGTAGCTCATCAAACACATTTTGAGGCTGTGGCATGGAAGATCTGTCCCAGCTACCATAATTCATAAATTAGGTCATAAAACAGGAATAAAATGAATCCAAACACAGAAGAATTTGCTATTCCTCATGGCCTGAATTAAAGAATATGTAGACCAGGAGTATGTGTGAAATAGTGATATATAACTTAATTTAACAAACTGTACTGAAGAACAAAGGTTTGATAAATGAGGAAGATTTAATTTTGAAGAGAGCTCTCAGCATGGACAGTGTTATTTAGGAATCCCCTTGTGAAAGAGCAATAGGGGCATTTGAGAACTTCAAGTCTGAACACAAAACGTTACGCCATCAGCTTATTCTGTAGGAAAATCACACCATAAAGCATCATGACAATATCAGAAGATGTCACAGGATCTGCAGTGTTGGCTGGTGGCTCAGGTCCTAACCTGGGATTCAGGAAATTCTCCTTCCGTGCTTCCAACCAGCTGTGATGTGTGCATAAGCCACGGAGCCACCAAAGTAACGAATAGAAATGTCTATTAAATACTGTCCCAACTGTAAGAACTGCAAAGCAAAACGTGAGGACTTCTGATTGTACCAAATCAATTACAAAATACCATAAGAGATGTCATGTTTGTATATTTAAACCTGTCATACTAGTAACAACTGAAAAACCCATCTCATATTAATCCTGATTTTATTCTTAGCCTCTGTAAGCAGAACCTGTAGGAAATTGCCATACAGATCTCATTCTTGAGTTGTCATATACGTCTTACAATCATCCTACTGTGAACTGATCTTACCAGCTTCCAGATGCAATCTGTGTCTCAGACAAGGAAGGCATAGACACTGATTAACTGTTTTCTGTACAGGTAGCATTTGCTGCTCCTGTGATTCTTCTAATATAAAAGCCTGCTATATATCTCTTATCCCAGCTGTGCAGCCCAATCTCAGATGTTTATTATACCTGTACCCTACTCCTCTCTGTGTCTCAGCATCCCTCCCCGACTGCAGTTACAGCCCCGATAGCTACTGACTTTGTTTCATTACACACTGGGTTTCTAGATATGTGCAATTTAAAAAAGCAATACACTTCATAGTTTTTTTGCTAACACATCACATCAACCAGTACCTTACATGGTTACTGACAGATTTTCTTTGATCCAATTCCAATAGTTAGTAATTCCTTTTCAGGTTTGGCATCGCTTTGTCCTCCTTGCAGAGTTCAAGGTGCATTTGAAAGCAGATTCTATTTGAGACATATTCCTCTCACAAAAAATTGTGCTTGGTACTAGACTGAGGATCTCTTTTCAGCTGATGCAGTATTTTGTCACACTCCTATGACCACCACTGGCTCCCCTAACAATTATCTCAATAGGGCAGGATGGAGCAAGTCACTGGAGCAGGCTGTCTTCTCTCATCTTCTATAGTACCCTTCTGCCCTTGGGCTTTTGATATTGGCTGTAAATCCACTGTGAGCTGGCTTACTCCTCACGCTAAAACTACATCTTCCCTATATTTGGCCATTTTGCCATAAACTGGATCTTACCTGAAATGAATTTATTTTCAGTTTGATTCCTTGGTGCCACTTCTGGATGTGTCCCTGAGCTGGGGGTCATCAGCACATGGATGTATGGAGTATCTCCAAATTCCTCAGTTTTTCATTGAAATACATCACTAGCATAACTTGTTTGAGAAGATAAGGGAAAAGACGTACTTTTACCACATTCTACATAGAATCACAGAATAGTTAGGGTTGGAAAGAACCTTAAGATCATCTAGTTCCAACAGTTCGGATGATTTCTCATTTAATTTGACTTGCCAGTACCTGACTCTTTCCTCCATAACAGATAGCTTTACCAGGCAGTGAGCTCACAGCATCTCTCTGTGGGAGGGCAGAACACTGCTGTCTGTAGCACAGTTTAACTAAGACTCAGGTTGCAGATAAAAATCCTAATCTTACCACTTCTTTTTTTCATTCCTGACTAAATCCTTGCCTCGCAGGGTGCAGGCAGAGGAGACTACTACAAGCCAGCTGCAGCTCCATGCCTTTAATTGCCAGAGTCCGTACCTCACTGCAAAGCAGAAGTTTCTACTTCTGGGTAAAACAGATATGGCTGTATCGTATCCATACATATTACAGTATGCATTCCAGGAAGGTCTCTGGGTATTGTGTAAATGGCTCCTCTTTGGAGCTGGGTGCTCTGGTGTGCTGCTAACTGGTCTGTGTTCAGCTTTTTCTGCTAAGCTCTGGTGCCTTAGTAACAAGACTCCTCATCTGGCCACTGAATTAGCTATGCCAGAGAGCACAGGTGCCAGTTCAGCACCACCTTAAAGTTCTGGTGATGGAGGTGAATGGGCACTGAATAAACTAAGTGGTAGTTTTTGTTGCCCTAAAGAGCAGACAGATCATCTTTTATTGCCACACTTTCACACACACACACACAGAAAAAGAAGTACAAGATACAGAAGCACTAAACATGCACCCTAGGTGGTATTTCAAAGGTACACTGAGCTGAGTGGAACCTTGCATTGAATACTGCTAACTGTTAGAGTCTGCATTTTATCACCATGCCTGATTAATCGGTTTCCTGCTATGTTTATTATTTACAGCAAAATTATATTAATATAGGAATGGAAACAGCAAGAACAGGACTATAAAAACACCGGCTCCAAGAATAGAAAAAATAACTCAAGCCCTTGTGATCACTGATTATGACATTTTCAGTGCTGCTGAAGAGAATTTTTTTGAAGTATGTTTACAATCATCGCCAAGTTCTATAAATGTTGCTTTATTATTGACTTTGTGCCATGGACCCAGTACCAATGAAAATAGCCACCCTCCCACTGCCAATGGCAAATCAGCGCTCTTGGCTTTTGTGTGATTCTAGTATTTGTGGCTCTGAGAGTTCAATGGCTTAAAAATGATGAAAAGAGTGTGAAGAAAACAACTTCTGCCAGAATGGAAGAATAGTACAAGTTTTAAACATTAGGTTCTGTTTATATAAGAGCACAGTAAGAATACAGCCGGCAGTATTAGAGCTGTTTGAAAAGTGTCACTTGTCAGGAGAAAGCTGTGCTAAATATGGCCATTCAGGGAAAAAAGTTTTTTGCCACTTCACCCAGGTTCACACAAAAATATACCCCAAAAATGTCTAGTTGATATTACTAAAATAAAATAAAATAAAAACAGAGTGCAGGGATTTATTCGCCATATCTACATTTCAAAGTAGAAAAGTTTCCCCTGTCTACAAAGTTTAGCATTGTTGGCAGGGCCAAGTTCCAGTGTCACAGGTGCCCAGGGACACAAAAAGGGCAGTCCTGACATCAACTGGCCTGTAGATCCCTTTACAGGAAGTTAGAGACTACTGACTGCAGTTACCTCCCTTTGCCCTAGATCCTCATCTCTGACAGATCGGAATTACATTCTGATACAGTTACAAATCAGATACATTGAAAATGATACAAATTAAAGAAGTTCTGAACGGTCAAATACTTTAAACCCATTCACACCAGCTCAGTTCCATTAATTCAGTAGGGATGAAACTACTAAAAAGTTCTAATTCCTTCTCCAGTTTTGTAAGTTGATAAGCAAATATTTCTTCCGCAACTACAAGACTTCACTGTAGAAGCAAAGAACAGATATTTAGAATTACTGAGCTCTGATGATAAAAATTGGTGTACCTTTTGCTAATAAGGGGTTCACCAGACTTTTGAGGCTCATGGGGGTACAGTTGGGTGATTCTACCTTTCTGCAGTAACTAGCAATGTTTCTCTGAAACAGGCCAGCAGTTGTATCTGGGTGATGGGAAGGTAGGACGCGATGCTAAATCCCTTCTTATGAAGCCGATGTAGAGGATGTAGCAGCTGGAATAAGAACCATCAGGTGAATCTGGGGAGAAGGCTAGAGGGGAATGCTCTGTTGTATTCTTGTTCATTACTTCATCAACAAAATCAAGCACAGAAAAGAGGACTTGTTTGTAATACAACACTCTGTTTAGACTATGTGAGTTACCTGAGAAACACATTTCTTATTACTACTGTGATTTGAATTTTATTGAATAGCTTCTAAAGACTCTATTTCCCCTGTCACAGCAATTGTGCTATTGTGACAGAACCCTACCCCTGAGAATTTTCAGTCTCAGTGTAATATTAAAGACAGTAAACAGGACAGAAGAGACACAAGGAAGGAACTTACTGTGCTACTATTTCAATCCAGATTACTGCAGTTCTCCAGGGGCATCCAGGGGTAAATAGGAACTGAAGCAGGAAAAGTGTAACATGATTTACAGTGCCTGTGTCATCCTCCCTTCCACACCTGGATTTCAAATGTGCACTCAACGTTACATGCTGGATTCAGCCTTACATTCAGGCTGGATATGAGGAAAAAATGATTTACAGTGAGGGTGGTAAGACACTGACACAGGCTGCCCAGAGAGGTGGTGGATGAACCATCCCGGAGACATTCAAGGCCAGGCTGAACATGGTTCTGGGCAACCTGATCTAGTTGAAGATGTCCCTGCTCACTGCAGGGTGGTTGGACTAGATGACCTTTGGAGGTCCTTTCCAACCCAAACTATTCTATGATTCTATGCTGGTTATTTAATAGAAACAAATGCCTCCAACTACTTTAGTGCCAACAAAAGGCAGAAAAAGATGAATGCAGAGCCCACGGCTCATGGATTATTTAATGCATGAAGCTGAGACTCAGCTGAGCTTGGAATAAACACAAGAGGCAGTTCAAGGACAAAAAGGCTGTGTGCAATGGCCTGCCTCCAGAGTTAACTCTTCCCCTTTGGAAGAAAGAGTTCTGGCTCTTTGACTCTACCACAGTAGAACCGCAGTGGACCATAGGTTTCCCACGAGTGACTTAATGCAAACATGACCGGTCAAGTTATATTTGGAGGCTTTCTAGCAGAGAGGTTTTTTATTTTTTAAAGTTGGGTTATTTTCCTTCTCAGGAAGATTTATGGAAGTCACTCTGAATTTCTCACTTCTTCATGAGCATCAGGTGTAAGTAGAGCAAAGCACAGGTAGTTCAAAGCAGAGCTTTGGTAAAGTTGGGAGGTCAATGCTCATTTGATACTAGGTTCACTAGCATTTAACTTAACTGCCACTCTAAATACAAAGTTGCCCTATTTTTCAGTTAGTCAGGAAATCTGCACATTTTCTGCTGTTGCTTACAGCCATGCCATTGCACACATCATGTTGTGAAAGAAAACAAAGACAAAGCTTATCCTCAGGAACTTGGCTGTAGCTATCACTAGTTGCTCAGCTCTTCTTGCACTTGACTACCTCAGACCCATCAAGCAGCATTTATGCTATAGCACAACCAATCAAAGAAGGCACCAGGAAATGGCAAGTGCCCCTCATGACTGAAGCAAAGGTACAGATACTACTAAGTATTAGCTCTTTTGGTTTTGACAGAGCTCAGACTGGCATTTTCTGTTCTCCCGAGAGAGGAGAAAACTGTTTTTTCTAGTTGAATTATCTCTTTTGACCAATATTACTGCCTGTTGCACTGCTAGATAAAGGTCTACAACACTGTCACAAGAGTCCTCTTTCCCTGAATGCTCTCCACACACCTCCTGAGCCCGTGAATCCCCCTCATCCATCTCTCTAACACGTGTCTTGTCTACTTGCTGTTACGTTTATTGGCGTTTAGTTCAAGATTGCATGTTTCCCAAAAGATTTCCCGTTTCTGTGGCAATACATCTTAATCATTGGCTTTCCTGCCTTTGACCTCCCTCACATCTATTGTAATAGCTTGTCATGCAATAGCACTACCCTGGATTTTTTATCATACGACACACAATCATCTTCCATTGTGTTTTTGTAGGTGAACACCTCTATCGTCTTGAAATGTTATTTTAACCCTCATTCAGTAACTAGAGAAAGAAGTCAGTTAAAGGAGCAGAAAAGGTTAGACTGCGTCAAATCCCAGTAAATTGGACTTGCTTCATGATTTAGCATTATGCAGTTATAGTAAAATTAAGATTTCCAATCATTACTTTCAAAAAAAAGTTACCAAATATTATTAGGAGCTAATAAAATATACTAAGTTTCAACAACCACTGATGAAAAGTAAATCCAGTTAAGAAATCAGCATACAAAAAATGAGGGAATAATGTTAGGAACAAAAGAGGTACCTATGAAAACTGTGGTTGTGTAAGTGAATGGTCACATTCCCTCTGGGTAGTGTCAAGGGAGAGTGGTTTACACTGAAACCAGATAAACCTGTGAACTCTGGGGAACCTGAGCCAGGTTTTTCAAGTTGGCTCATCATTAATTGCAATACAGCCATAGCAGGAAAAGAAGAGTCACATCAGAAAGATATATTTCATAGAAAACCACAAGAAAAATGTTACTGTATAAGAACAAAGAAAATACCAATCTGAGAATGAATTCAGGGACTCAGAGAAACAGAGGGAAGCTGCTGACAGATTAGACTGATATTTTCAGGACCTACAGCCCAGTTTGATGGCAGATGGGAAGGTTGAAGTTAATGACAGCTAAGACAGATGTAGCTCCAGGTTGGTTAGCTGCTGTTTACATCATGTGAGAGACTGAAGTTCAAATCAGGATCAGCAAGAAAACATACTTGATAAGGGAAAAAATAAAAGTACTCAATACCTGAGAAATTTAACAGATTTCTGTGTTAGCTCTCTCCTCATTCAAAGTGGATAATCTGAGTTTTTCCTGTGAAGAGCAATTTGCCAGGGGTCTAACACAACTCCCAGTTCCTCTCCCTGTAAAACACTGCTCCTGGTGACTATTATCATCAACTAAGCAACAGGAAATTCAATGGCATAAACCTTCAAAGGACTCCAGCATGGGCAATTGCTGACTGATATAAACCCATTTTATGCCCCCAAGCGTTCCACTGGAGAACATGCAACCTTTGCATGATGTAAAGAATTAAAACTGGGTTGTTTCTTGTTTTGGTTTGTTTGGTTTGAAGATCGTTGGATTCCATTGATTTCAAACAGATCTGTGATTTCCTGGCATTTCTTAAAACTTGCTTTATGAAATGACCCAATGCGAAAAGTTTAATGCACATCATACTGGCAGACACAGCACTGTCTGTCATGCACTGACTTTGCAATGTCAAGGTCTATGGAAAAGTAGTAGTAACATTATGTGTAACATGTTTCTGAGTTGTTTTTACGAGACATTTTGGTCACTGCATTGTAAGAACATCCTTTTAAGAGAGAGCACAACATTACAGCTTGGGGCAAGCCCTTTGGGGGGTTTTGCTAGAGAAAAGGATTAACTGGTTGCTGCCTAAAATAGCTCAGAATGAAGTGAAAAGGGAAGGGCATCCCAGTAAACTGAAGCATTGCTCTAGGGCATAAGGAAGACAGCCAGCCTAGAATATCAGAATGACACTTCTGAACCCATCTTCATAAAATGTTATTGCTGAGCTTCAGAGAGGAATAAAGCAGGTCAAGGATAGCAGTTGGTTTCTAGAGTTATATATATATATATATAGTTCAGAAACAAGAGTTCAAATGGCAATATTAATTAGAAAATACTGGTCTAGGGGATGTAAAACCAATTTGTTTGTGACAAATCATGAAAGGTTTTTATGGAAAAAGGTGGCCTACACAAAGAATCCAGGACAGCATGTTTGGTTTTTCTTCCTCCCATGATCCTCCAAACCAGTATGTGGCAGTGTTTTCAGATATGACTTAGTTACCATAGAAAAAAGGCAACAAACCTGCCCGAATATATTTTTCCAAATTTTCCTACTTGTAGATGTGGTTTTTCTTTTAATTTCTGAAATCTGATGTGCTTTTTCTTTTAATTTCTGAAATCTTCAAATAAAAAATGGTTTGTAAAGAGACTGTGCACATTGTCCCTTGCGTTCCTACATCCATTCAGCGCCTTAAAATTGGAAGTCTGCAGAGCTGTAGTTTCATGTTTAATAAACACAAAATTCTCTAACGCAGGCTGTCTACACAATGCTGACAGAACATGGATGTGAAATAACATTGAAGAGATCACTCAGAAATCAATAAACTCAATCAGCTAGGATCTTAATGCTGTCTACAACAATAATATCAGGAAAGCGATGACCACAAGGTTACGTGGTGATTTTAAAATGAAAACAGAAAAGATTCACAAAACGTTTTCTTTACGCTGAGAAGTGGAGGGGAAGATAAAAACCAGAACCCTAAACCAACCCAGTCCTGTACTATATGCCCCTTACAAGTCTGGAGAGACAGAGCATAAGACTTACTATCATAGATGGGCTTAAAGGGTTTCTTGCTCTTATCTGATACTGGACAG
The DNA here is from genome assembly GCF_033783945.1 of Neopsephotus bourkii. Lineage (NCBI taxonomy): Eukaryota > Metazoa > Chordata > Aves > Psittaciformes > Psittacidae > Neopsephotus > Neopsephotus bourkii. The sequence continues at coordinate 3,210,665 of NW_026901291.1, read as the reverse complement.
TCCCATGTGGTTCAGGAAAACATAAATTACTATAGGAAGATTTTTTCTAACTCAAACAGTTTCTAACCTCCTAAGTAAGGATGAAGCAATAAAGATGAGGTTCAGGTCTGCCAGCTTCTGTCAGCAGGATTTTGCTTATAGAAAAACAGAATGGACTCAGACATTTAACCCAAGATAACAATGCTTGAGAAAACAGAGGTGAAAGCTACAGGTTGATGGTTTGTGCTCATCTGAGCAGACTAGAATGACTCAAAATTTAGAAGTAGGATTTGTTAATTAAAAATACCAAGCTTCCTTTGAATCACCAATCACCATCATACTGATTTCAATAGGAGCAGCATCTGACCAAAGCTTCCCTTTAATGATTCTTAAACCCATTAGCTCTTCTGTACCTGAGTAACATTGCCAAAAGTTAAAATGTCCCAAAAGAAGATCCTTCAACTGATGGCAGAATCCCTCTGCCAAATGTCCCTAGGGATTGCACCACAATCCAGGGGATGCTTGGGGCATTTTTACATAAAAAGGATTAACAGAAGTGAAACTTGGCAGGCAGCAACGGTTGAGGTGAAATCAATAGCACTTCATGTACCCAAAGAATAGTGTTAAAAACAGTGCTGTGAGAGAGGGAAGGAGACAGCTGGCAGCTGCTCCTAGGATGGCTGACAGGAAGGAGACAAATCTGTCCCCCTGGACCTGCAGGAACACTGGGCATGTCAGTTTATAGCGAGGGATTTGAAGGACTGCCACAAAGCAGATCTTCATGCTGCATGCATCAGCCCAGCTGTCTATGTGCTACTTCACTCAGTCCTTTCAAATGCATTTTTACATTCAGCTTTGGGTCCTCCATCAGGACATTATCCAAGCATCACACGACATTTATCAGTGCCCCTTCTCTCCATTTTACATAAAAATGAGCTACAACATAGGAATAAGGAGTCTGCTACCATGGAATGCCAGTGAAAGAATAGAGGCTTGGAGGCAGCCTCCTCAGTCTCTGCAGTGTTGCCCACTCTCCCATCCCCTGTTCTTTTCCCGATACACCATCATTCACCATTACACATAGTTTACCCAATGCTGGTTACTCAAAGACAGTCCCATCATTTACCAAATGAATAATTTCACGGAACAAGTCCTAGGGAGCTTGCTAAGCTGGTAAAAAGTTACCAAGTGGCTCAGTTTTGATTCCATGCGTTCTTAATAAATGCATTTCCAAACCAGCTGGTATTTATATTTGCAATTCATTTGCAAACATGATTAAAAATTCAGTCAAGATTAATCTTTATTTTTCACTCAACTACCTTCAAACAAAATCACCTACAGCAATGTGTATGGTAATCAACCCAAGCAAAAAAAGCTTGGAAATGGGAAAAAATCCACTGAGTAAAAGGTAAGGTTATTAAAATTTGAATTATTTCTTTCCTTCGAAGTTTTGAGATAGTGCTCTTTAAACTTTGGATATGGCAGTTCCTCTACATATGCTCCACTTGATATGAATAAATAATTGACAGTCATTTGACAGCCCTTTAGAAATATGTAATATATAAATAAAATGTTACAGGATAATAGCAAGCCTCCATGCAACAGACATGAAAGAATTTGCTTGCAATCTGTATTGCAGACACTCAAATGCATTTGAAATTACTTCAGAAAAATATTGGGAGAGACAAGTTACACACAGGAATACAAATACTCTGAGGGGCTAACTGCGGAGACACCAGGTACAGCCAGCACACATGGCACTGGCACGCTGCTGTGCCTCAGAGTGCAGCCTTCCTCTGGAGATCCCCTGCAATGAGCACACGGTCTTAGATGCATGCACTATGTTACGAACAAGCCCAATGCTCCTTGGTGATACATAAAAGCCCTCAGAGCAATTATAAAAGGCTGTGGCTTGCATTTTAAGCTCATTTTGCACTGCCAGTTAGCCTGAGTTTACCAAAGCGGTGACTGAACTCCTTTCAGTATCCACCTTACCACTTATAAACGGCTTCTCAGGGGCAAATCACAGCCTGAAAGCAAACACTGTGGAGAATATAGATGTTGTCCTGTGCTCCATATAGATGGTTGGTATAAACCATCAGGAGCAGTGCTTCTGGATTGCATTTGTTGATTACTATGGATTAGGAATGCAAATAATGCATTGAGTCCTGGAAATACTTCTGTTAAACACACCATTTGTCTAGTCCAAACACCAGTGAAGCAGGCCCAGAAATCATGCCACGGTGCTTGCTGCTGAGTGGTGACTCTGGCCTGAGAGACGCTTTGAGAAACCCAGATGAAATAAAATGCTTTGGATGGATATTTACTGTTCCGATGACTGTATTTCTTTTCTTAGCATGACCTACACAGTAACATAGAAAAGGCAAAGGTGAAGACGCAGGGTTTCCGTCTCTCCAGTTTGGGAGCTTCACTGGGTTCAGGAAGGTTTATTTACTTGATTCTTAAATTCGCTTCTAGTCCTAACCAGGATTCTAGTTGCTTCCAATCAGTTCCAGTTTACATCACTTGTCTTTGACCCTACAAAGCCCCTAAAAATATGCTTAAAATTGTGGGAGTGAAAGGGAATCAAACCTTTGTGGAGCTTTTCTCTTTTGTTTCAAGGGGAGTGCAGGCAGACTGGAGGGGTAAGTTGCTCAGATACAAGTGAGAATTGGAAGCCATTAGCACATTCACTGTAGGCAGAGTTAGAGGTGCTCTTTTTAAACAAGGAGACTGCCCAGTACAAATGCTAACAAGAGCTGATCAGAAGCTACAGAACTAAACACTTTTTTTTCCTAAAGCTGCCTGAAGAGAATCAGGGCTGCTAGTTAACTATGAGAAAGCGAGAAGCGTCTACAGATTCTCAGTGGAGCATGGAAAAACACAGTGATGGAGAATTTGCTGTTCATAGCCTGCAACCCGTTCTGTTAGCTGGGCAGAAGATCAGAGCTCTGCCTTTTCTTTAGCACAGCACACTTTGCACCTAGTTTCCATGGCAGAATAGAAGGGAGACCCATGCAGCAGGAATGCCAGGAGGCTGGGCACAGCTGTTCTGCTGTATGAAGATGACTTAGAAAGAAATAACCTCTCAGAATTATAATGAATTTAGATTTGAGAATTCTGTACCTTCCTCCCTATCCCCTAAAAGCAAATTCAAATCATGATGAATATATAATGTGTAGGGAAGTAATATGTAAAGTGACAGCTATTTTAGTAATGTCTCTAACCCATTAACACTTGGAGGGCATTGAGACAGCATAACTGGATGACCTTTGCTAAGAAGGTAGACTAGGAAAATATGTTTCTTTTCTTTAGGATATGAACTGAACATAACATTTCAGACGTGACAGAAATCAGAAAGGTGCAGCATAAGGAAGATGAAATCTGACTTGCTGACTTATTCAGGCTGGAATAGCCTATTGATTCCTTCTTTCATCACAGACAGCCCATTTGTGTTCAACTGAGCTTGGGTCAAAGGATCCCCAGGTATTTCATCATTTAGACATGTTAACCTACTTAAACAAAACATTATCAGCTATCACAGCATGATTGGAAATGACACAAATCCTCTGCATGCTAAAGAAACAATGACAAAAAAGCAGCCACTGGCAGCAATAAGTGTCCAGCATTGAAAACTTTCAACAGCAACCACTGTTTCCTTACAAATTATTTGTTCCAGCATCTACTAATGCATATAGGAATATATCATCAAGAGTTGTTGCCTTGGGAGGTTGAAAACTACTGTGTTTTCAATTTGCAAACCTCTGAGGGTTCTGCAACTGAGTAACACGCACTGGTATGATGAATTTCAGTCTGCTAGTAATGGCCCAGTTTTTATGAGTTGCCTCACACAGACGCTTCACAAGGAATCCATACACTCCAGTATGACCTGCGGACAAAAGCTGAAACCGACCAACTTACTGGGTTTGACTAAATAGGAGAAAGAAATGGAAGTTTTATTTCCAGGGAAATTTTTAATTTCCAAGCTTTTTCTTGAAGCCTGCTCCAAAGAAAGGCATGAGAACAACTTCGAACGTTTTCTGAAGAGAGAAGCTTCCACAAAATTGTTTCAGTTAAATCAAAATGGTTTATGTCAATTTTGACTTCCTTCTCCTCCTCAATATAGAATACTTCCCCATTGAAAGGTCATTTCAAACCCTAAACTTACAATGCAGTGTTCCGATATATCTAAACCACTACCTTTGATCTGGTCAACACAAAATAATGATAGCAATAGTAATAATAATAATAATGTATTCTGTTAAGCACCTCAATTCTGGAAAAAGGTAGAGGCTGACAAATGATAGAAAAGCATCTTTAAGAAGCTTCATATCTGATCTATGAGATGAAAATTACCTTTAAAGAGCCAGCTAAGCAGAAAGCATGAATCTGTAGGAATACGAAAGCTTACAAAAAGAGAACTGAAGCAGGACACCAAGAAAACTTACATAAAGCCTACTTAAGGGTATCATTTTGGAATCATAGAACAAATATACATGGACAACATAGTGAGATTTGGGGTTTTGTGAGGAAACCAGTATTCAGATAAAAACCAATTAAGGTTTGAGATTAAAGTTTTGTCATTATCGAACCTCAGCTATAAAAATGCAGGAAGTGCTAATGGCTTACTTTTATATAATAAAGAGCATCGAGTTCCCACTAATTGAGTAAGAGCAGCAATTAACCTTGAGTGCATGGATACGTCAGGTTTGAAATATTTGTAAATTAGATCATTAGGATGCTTTAGGTTTAATACACTCCTCAAGTAAGCCCGGGTGTCCCTGTGTTCTTGCAAAGGCAGTCTCATCTTTAAGGATTTTTTAAGTTCAGTGGTACTACCATGTAACTATAAGGTATGTATTCTGCTAGCCAGCAAAATTATACACACAACCCATCAGACCAGTTTATAAATGCATATGGGTGGTTTAAAGACAAGATGGGTTTTGTTTGGTTAGAATAAAAGCTGATCTAGCACCTTTCTTTTGTGTCTACCAGCTTATAAAGGCAGACAATGGTCTGGATTTGAAGGTTTTCTTGTTAAAGATGTATCTTCTTTATTGCTATTTTTTTCAAATATACAGTATTTCCTGTAATAAAACAAAATCTAGCTATACAAAAGCTATTAAACAAGCCAGATTCTAGCTTTACCTTACTCTACTATGGAAGAAATAGGCAAGCACAAACAGATACAATCTCCTCCTCAAAGAGACCATTCTCCTGCAAGCCGGCTCTGATCCAGAAGTCATACAGCTACCCTGCTATCCCCCCTGCCATGACAAACCTTTCAATGGTAAATAGGCAGTATTACTAGGAAAGAATACACTGATATTTCCTGATAGATGAAGAGGACTTTGCACAGGTTATGCGTCTCAGAATAGCTCAATGGTTGCAAGAAAATGATTTAAAGGCCATAGATTTAAAGGCCACACGGGAACAGTTTTATTTGAATATCAGTCTTGATATTTCACTTAAATATAATCGCTTAGCACTTGACTCTGATAGCGAAGGTGACTTTTTTCCTCCCTTATTCAATTCAATGAAAGGGCCCCTCAGGTATTTTTATATTCCCAAGTCCCTTTGTTAATTGTGTAATTCATGTGCTATTGTTTCTCCAGTATCATTGCTGGCATATGCAGTTATGCAAAAGGATGCAAACATTGCTTTGAGAAACTGATTCTGCAAGTTGCTAGGATCAACAAATGCAAAGCCACCAGAAGGAGGAAATTTGAGCACTCAGGGCTTTGTGGGGATTACCAATAGAGAAGGATGAGCAGGGCCTAAAAGAATTGTTTTAAATTTGTGCAAAATACATTGCGGCACCTGTCCAGCTCTCTGCACAGTGACCTTGTGCTGTCCAAGTTAACGTGTCTTTGGGAAAACCTCATGAAAATTAATAGGCCAGCATATTGTTCAGGCTATGAGCAATGGTCAATATACATCCTTTTTGGTGATATATGCAGGTTATGGTACATGATTGATTCTTGCTTATCACCATTGATTGGAAAACAGTCCTTCCAATTCATAGCTTATTCTCCTTGAGGTGTTATGCACATGAATCATCCCAACAATTATCTATGGCCATTAGTGTGAAGGATGAAAGGGCTGGTAAGTATGAGGACCCAGGGAAGACAGAATAAGAAAGCCAGTGTGGGCAAGGATTTGAACTAAAAATACTGACTGCAGGGCACTTCTTCAAACGTTAACACAAGTGTTACAGTGGTCTGTAGCAGACAACCCTGCCTCATGTTTTGTTATATGAATATGAATCAGCAAGTGTTCCAGATTTGCTACCAACTGGCAGCTGCTCCTGCCTGCTGTTTTGTTCAGTCTTCTCTGCCTAGTGGAATACATGCATTTCTATAACATTCCAAAAACCCTGAATCTTCTCTGCAGGTTTCAATAACACTGGCTAGTTCAAACAGCCCCTTTGTAAATATTTCAGCTCCTCTTCTTGAGTGGAGAACAGGAAATTAGATAATTTCTCCTCCTGCCCTTTCACTACTTCAGTTTGCTCAGCTTCTTGATTTTGTGCTAAACGTGGACAACTTTGATTCTTCCCCCTGTGTTGCTTTCCGTTTCATTATTTAAAGCCCACTTCAACAGAATCAGTGCCCCATCTGCTAAGGGAAAGGCCAGGCAAACAGTACCTCCTTAACACACAAATCCTCATGGCAACTTCAGGTAAAAATTCAGCCACAGATGTGTTTGTTAAGCAAACAAATTCAGGGGTATCCTTTGAAGTTCCTATGCTCTGATTCCAGTGCAGACCAGGCATTTAGACTAGGAGGGTGTTTATGGCTCCTCTTTCTTTCTGGTAATCTGCTCATCCTCATCTGCCTACTTAGAAGACCACCTGACAACCACCCTACCACTACACCTCCTTCCCCACATCCAAATATTCCTTGTATCAGGAGACTCAGCAGTCTTGGCCATGCAGTACCCAATGAAGCACCTCTGTGTGCCTGGTGACTAGCTCCGGTTCCTGCAGCAAAGCCATACAGCTACTCTTCCCACGCTGTAAGAGTGAGCCCAGCTGGACTGTTGGCTTCCACCATGCCAGACCAAAGGGGAATCCACATGCAGCCACTGCCTCTGCACCTGCTCCCAGCACATGCTGCTCTGGTAAGGATTTTTGACACAGACCATTCTGTTTCAATGCTGAGCAGAGAGTGCCTGGCCCTGCTCCCTCCCTTGTGCCTCAGCACTGGGAAACCCAGAAGACACCCAGTGGCTGTCTTCTTCAGCTAGTGCTGAGTGTGAAGCAATCAACCCTGCTGAGCTGGAGCTGGCTCCCTGCAGAAGCCAGGCTATGTTCCTGCACCATGCTCAGCAGCACACCCTTTATCTTTGGGCTGCCCAGATTCCATTCAGCAGCACCCCCCCCCCCCCACCAGATAGCAGAGTTGAATGTATCAGATCACTGCTTTTCTGTCAAACTAACCAGTGGGTAACCTTCTAAACATCAAAGCGTCACCGGTATAGTACAGACCATCCTGTTACACACCCCCTTAAAAAAATTCCTATGGTGCAGAGATGACATGCAGAAAACCACATGACAAGCGTTGTATTGAATTCTTTTCCCACTTTCCCTTTGCGTAGTCAGCTGAGGGAACTGACCAGCTTTTGAACTGGCAATGCTCCAGAAAGAGATGGAAAAGAGAAAAATCAAGCCTAAAGAACTAGGTTTGGTTCAGACAAGTTTCTAAGAAAGAATGGACAACAAAAGGCAATGTCACTGCCAGGAGCTGGCAGAGTGCATTTAAACACAGCACCTAATACCAGGGGTCAGGTAAGTGCTGTTCTACCAGAAAACCTATTAGCAGCCTGCAGGAAGGAGACACCCTCTCACAATCCATCAGAGAGGGTTAATGAGATTCTTTAATTAGGTACAATGGAGAGGGGAATCTGGAGCTTTATATTTTAGCTCTGCACTCAAACAAGACCTTAACACCCTCAGGGCATTGTCTTTAACAAGAAACAGTAATGCAAATCTACAACCACAGAATCTACCAGGGAAAAACCAGATCCAGCCAGCCAGGAAACCACTATGACAGAGAGACTATTTACAATATGCAACTGGAGTTCTGCCAGACTTAATCTTCTTCACATCACTGTGAGCGCTGAATTTTACTTATTGGGCTACATACACTGCAGCCTGGCATCGGCTCTGTGTCCAGATGCCAGCAGAAAACTGCTGGATGCAGAAAACCTTCCACTGGAGGCAATTTGATGGCAAAGAGATAGAAGCCATCCCGCCCTCCTTGGCCAGAGGACCACGCTGCAGCTGGAGCGAGCAGAAAGATGTGCATGCTTTGATACCAAAGCCAAGCACTCTGATACCACGAGATCTGCAACCTTCTGCAGGACAACAGGTACAAGATGTTCCCTCTTTTAAGTCTCCTGTTTAATCTTTCAGTGTTGCAACTCTCAATTAGGAACTAGAAGAGTCTTATTCACATATTTAAGAACACCAGTTTGAGAAAGTATTTTCAATAGTTCAGAGTACATCCTCTGCTGTCCTAAAATCACTGGAACTTCTAATCATCTTCAACTTAGATCCTACCCTGATGCTTCAAAAGCAATTATACTTGAGAGCAGTCAGCACCTCTAAAAATTAGGGTGAATTCTTATCTCTCTTAGCTTCACCAGGTCTCAGGTTTCATCCTGCTTGTGAAGGAAGTAGATGGAAGCACCGTCCGTGAATGTTTATGCCGTTTTTCCAAATATTTTACATGCAGCCACAGTGTGTCTTTTCCTTCCATCCCTGTCAAAGATCTGGGATGGAGGACATCTTCACTCACTGAATCTCAACTGCCCTGTAGGCTACAACTTCTGTGTGTCAGGAAGCTCCCCCTGTTCACTATACAGTCCTATACTTGAGCTCTTACGCTGCAGTAGTAATCTTAAAGAGGGGAAAGGGGTTAAAATAACAAATAACTATCTTCTCTGTTAGCATAAGAATACACATTAAAGCATATGTTGTTTTGCATGTTAATCCCTTATAAAGGCTTTCTTTAGAAGTAACTGATGAAAGAGTCTTACCATGTTTTACTTAGCTCACATGAGAAAATGAACGTAAAGGGCAAACTAAATGAAGCTTTTCTGTCCTTTGACTTCAATGCAACAGGAGTACTACTGAAAAAGCTAATGCATTTCCAGGGTGTATGGAAATGAAGAGAACAGAATTTTAAAGAAGCTTAATAGGAAGACTGTAATGAAAGAGGTAGCCTGGGAAATCACAGAGAGATGTTCACTTCCTCCAAGTTTGCATCTGAAGGTTGGTACTAAGAGAAGTTAATGTAAGGGAATGCTTGGCTCCAAAGTGAGTGAAACAGAAAGTTAGAGTGTAGCAACTTTTTAACTTGATCTTCCTGGTAAGATATTCCATGCAGTCTGACTACAGTTGTAAAATTAATTGTGGAACTACAAAACACATATTTCACTGCCTGCATTTACTGCAAAATAACCACGATCTTGGATGGTCTGTGGAGACTTTCATTAGACAATTCAAATTCTATGGAAGAATTTGGTTAATCTGCTCTAACTTGGAAGTTGAGTTTGCTTCTGCCTCATTCTACATTACTTATTGAGGAAAAATTGAAAGCTTTATGCTAACATCATGTTAACAAACAAGTATTAGTTGTGCTATGAAATGCTTTTTCTTTCTCCTTATTAGATTAATGGGGAAGAAAACCCAGCACTTTGACCTAAAAATGCAACAGCTAGTAATTCTGAGCGACCACGTTCTGCAATTAGACTTGGAAATTAAACCCAAGTTATAATAAATCTCTATTATACTTATTGTAAGGAGGAAAAGGCATAAATCACCATTAGCTTTCATCAGTTAAAATGAGAAGAAATATTGAACAGTTTTCCCTTCTTTTAATTGTATGATGACAGCATACCCGGTATTTCTTTAATTGAAGTTTAGTGCAACTACAGCAGAGAGAACAGAAGGTTTGGATGTTCCACAACAGACACCCTCCTGTTTCAAACTGAGATGCAAATACTTTGTTTTGTTTCAAAAGAACACCACATCCCACATGTATTCTCACTTGTTTCAAGTTTTAAAACATTATGAAGTTGTATTCTGGAAAAGGTCACAAATATGCACAAAAACACATCTGTGAAGTGAGGCATTGTTCCCCATAGTGCCTTTGAAAAGTTCCTTTGATACAATGCCTGTAAACACTACAGAAATGAGATTACAAAAGTACACATGCTCACTAGTTTTAGGGAGATCCTTGCTTGAATCTTCATGTAATCTTCATAGCAAATAACTCTCCTTATACGTGACCTTAGTAGACCAGCATCTTTGAATGCAAGCTCTTACCTGGGTCATTAGCTCAGCCTGCAAGCACCAGAAGTCAAAACTGACCACACTGGATATAAGGGGATGCACAGCCAAGCATTTGCAAAATCTGAGCAACTGTCTTAATACAGTTTTATACAGCAATAGAAGTGTGCACAGGCAATGCCCACTTTAATAATTCAAATCAGACTTAAGCAAAAAATTGCAATCACAGCCCACTGGAAGGCAAAGCTTGCAGTAAAGTTGTAAGCAGAGAAGAAGAGGAAAAAAGGGCTTGTATTAACTCCTGTTCTATTACAATCAGGAGCATCCTTGTGAAAAAGAGAGGCATGTGATATAAACTTGATTTATAAACAAACCCCTTATCAACCCAGGTCTACCTGTTCTTTGCATCCTCTTGGGTTATCACTTCAAATTCTGCTTGAACTTCACATTTCTTCCTACCAATGAAGAGACTGGGGAATGCGAAGTCAGCCCAACCACCGAACTGCCAGAATGGAAATGAAGATAAGTTTGAGTTCTTCAGTACTGTGCAGCACTTAAATGATGATAAATGTCATGCTGTAATACGGCATCTAGTTGAATGTAATTGCTTTGACTAAATCTAGAAAGAAATTCATTTACTCCAAATCAAATTATTCTGAGGACTTCAGGGTAGAATTTTTAACTATTGTTGAATTTAAAGGCCTAAATAACTACAGTGCCTCTATTAGCACAGAGTGAGAGTATACTAACATTTAGTATACTGAATGACTCAGCCCTGTAAATGCTTTATTAATAGCTTTCACCAAGGCAGCAGGAATTACCAGGCATTTTAAACAGAGAAAGTATTTATTTGAGAAACGACTACGCTTACACACACACAGAAGTTTCTGCACAACCTATCCCAGCAGATTTGCAGGATACATGACTTTCACTTACTATAGTAAATAAAATGTGTTTGATGAGCTAGTAACAAAAAGAGAATAATTTTTCTGGTTGACCTCAAATTCAGAGGATTTCATAGATAAAGTTCCTAGCAGCCATATTAGTTAAAACCACCTGCTACAGGTACTTCAGACCCACATCCTCATGGCACTACATTATTCCATTACAGTATGGGACCAGTGTTCAGTGGCAGTCAGGTTTCTATGTACATGAGAATGCTACCATGCAAAAGCATCTTACTTTCACAGAAACACGTTATTACCTGACCAGGTGGTACACTTAACTCTATGCTAAAGAAAGAGGCTGCCAGCAACAAAATTCAAGCCTTAAGTGACTTGTTCTCCTGATCTTGCCAGGAACTTAGAAGCTTTACTGTCTTCTATTCTTATTTATTAAGTATATTTGTACATATTGCTTAGGTGGACAACTACTATCCTGAAGAGATTTCCTTTGGTTAACCAGCAGACTCTGAGGAATGTGTGAAAAGATGAGAAAGTGTGAAAAGATATCCCAAAGTCTTCATAAATAACAAGAGAAACTGACCCCTCCCCAAACCAACCAACAAAAAACAACACACACACACACACACACAAAAACCCCCAAACCAGCACCACCCCCTCAAGAGGAAGCTATGTAAAAATCTAAATGAGTTAGTGATTTATGTAGGAAATTTATTCCTATACATGCCTCCTTTCTTCAATATATACACACGCTCATATACAAATTAGTCCTCTATTAGGGACTAGTAGCACGTTTGTAGAATAAAGACCCCAAAGGACTGAGCAAAACATAAATCCTTAGTAGTTTCCAAAAATAACATGATCTAATGAGAAAAAAACAACCCAAACCAACTTTGAAACGAGATAGCATACACAAAGCTGTCTCTAAAGCATCATTTTTGTGATAAAACACAGCTAGAGTATGGACAACAGTTCCCTCTGCTCCTGTAAATGAATACCTGATAGCCTTGAGGGGTTTTCCTGCCCAGTTCATCAATTCTTATCATATTTAATTCAGATACTCTCAAGAGAACTGCAGGGAAAACTGGCAATAGCTCAGCAGATAATTCCCCAAAGAAACCAATATCTCTCTCTTCTTAATCACATGCCTTATCAATACTTGATGTTTTAAGGAGAATATCCTGAACTTTGGGCAAAGCCATTCAGATGAATAAACATAAGAGGCTCAAAGATCGTAGGGTGTCTTCTGATAGCAAGGATCTTACCGGCATGGGGTAACAAGTTATTTCTAACCCTATTCTACCAGGAGCCTCCAGCTAGCTGACATAGCTGCAACATATGGTGGGCCTGTTTGAGATGGTTTTAGACTGTTTCCTAGAAGCTAATGACACTTTCAGAAAAATGAAAGCATGGTTGGGAGACATGTCCACAGAACTTAGGATGTTGCTGTTGTCATTCCCAGATACTGATTGCCATAACATTTACTTGCCAAAGACAGATTTAAAACAACTTACAGATTTAAACACTATAGGTCATTATAAATTAGATTGGAAAGATTTAATTTTGTTCCTTTTTGCAGGAAATATGCCCTAATACATCTAACATGTAGAGATCAGAAGGAACAAAATATACCCCAAGCCTTCAGGGTTTTTTTGTAAACCTGAACAACCTGAGCTTTCCTTCAGTTCTGACTGGCTTGGTTTAACTCTGCATTTGCTTCATCCCTAAGGAACCAGACTGTTTTCTCATCATCTTGAGGAAGCCACGGTGCAGTCTGGCACAGGCATCAAGTGCAAGTGAATTCTAGCAGGGAGCTACAATAAATGAATTCACAGCAATGGCTGAACAAGAAGCTGCAAGACCTTGCACTGAAATCAAGAGGACTGTGGAGTGAAATGAATTCTAGCAAGGTCAAAAAGCATTATCAAACTTCAGAGGAGCTTCTGTGCTTCCAGCCGCTAGCATCCATTCCTTCATCCCTACTCCTTGATGTACCCATCACCCTTGGACAGGGAGCTCCTAGCTCCAAGCCTGTTTGAAGTTTGATTTCACAAATACTAACATGGCAAAGGTGAATAACAGGGCTGTTGTATTGGCTGTTTCACTGTACAAATGGGCTTTGAAAAACATTTATAGCTACTCTCTAGCCCCTAGCACCTCCTTCTTCTTCAATAACTCTCTGAAATGTAACTCTATTTTAATTAAGGTCTCAGCCCCTGCTTCTTGCTTTCATCATGTCTCAGTGTGTTACTTAAAACTAAATCCTGTTCTTGTCCTACAAAGATCCATAGGCCCTAAAGGAATGTCTGTAATGATGAAAAGTACTTAATACTGTATTTTCAATTAGATTAAAACTCAGAAAAACTTTCCAAAAGCATCAGTAACAGTCTGTTACTGGAAATTAATCTTTTTACACAGATGTGAACTAGAAACATGGCTGTTCCCTGAACTGAAAGAAGTGTATTCCTTATAAATCACAGTTCCACTGACTGTTACACTTGCAGGATTAAGCACTGTAAATCAAGGAATATAAATATTTAGATTATTGGAAGAGCCTTAAGGTAGCCTCAATTTCTGCCTTCATTTGTGATGATTAAATTTCTTTCCCAAGGGAATCACTCTCCAGCTAAGATGCACCATTACAGTCCAAGGCAGTGTTTACAGGCTGGAATCACCATCTTTGTGGTCACTTGGGCAACACTCAAAACACATACTTTGTAAGCACGATAAACACGTGCAACACAAGAGCAAACACTGTGGTTTGGTTCCTGTGGGAGGTTTCTACAGCCTGTCCAAAACAGAGACTCTTAGAATACCCTGTCTGATGTGCAAGTTTCAGAGTGAACATCTGCTGCAACTGAGGATTTGCTGATGAATCTGTTTCCTCAGAGAGTTTCTGCATAATCTGAAGGTAAGTATGCCAAAATCCCAAATTCCACCCACTTTCAGTCCAAGCGCTTACAAATGTTCACATACTGTTTCAAAGCCCTACCCCTTAAATGTGATACAAGTTTCAAATATGAAGGTAAAAGGCATGTTGCCACAAAGCTGTCTGGTAGTCTTAACAGATGCTTCTTGCCTCCTTATGAAGTAACTGGCATGATGAGGATGAGCTGGCATTGTATTTTATGGTCCGTGTCAAGATTACACTACTGTATGTGGGCTTTTTCCTTGGGATTTGGCTGTCAGCAGGCAAGCAGAAGCAGCACATTAAGGCTAAGTTCCAAAAATTGTGTAATAACCTCTGGAGATTTTAGAAAGACTCATAGAATAGTTAGGGTTGGAAAGGACCTTAGGATCATCCAGTTCCAACCCCCCTGCCATGGGCAGGGACACCTCACACTAAACCATCTCACCCAGGGCTCTGTCCAGCCTGGCCTTGAACACTGCCAGGGATGGAGCATTCACAACCTCCCTGGGCAACCCCATTCCAGTGCCTCACCTGTAAAGAATTTACCTCACAGTAAAGAACTTCTTCCTTATATCTAACCTAAATTTCCCCTGTTTAAGTTTTAAACCATTACCCCTTGTCCTGTCACTACAGTCCCTAATGAAGAGTCCATCCCCAGCATCCCTATAGGCTCCCTTCAGATACTGGAAGGCTGCTATGAGGTCTCCACGCAACCTTCTCTTCTCTTCTCCAGGCTGAACAGTCCCAACTTTCTCAGCCTGTCTTCATATCGGAGGTGCTCCAGTCCCTGATCATCCTTGTGGCCTCCTCTGGACTTGCTCCAGCAGTTCCATGTCCTTCTTTTGTTGAGGACACCAGAACTGTACACAATACTCCAGGTGAGGTCTCACAAAAAGCTATCAATTATTTTATTTCACTAACTGATTTTTACTGCAGACTAACATATTTATTGGAAGACTCCTTTTTGTGGATGCAGATTTCCCTTTGCTCTCTTGATAAGCTGCACTTCAAAAAAGAAACCAAAGGGAAAACATATGCACATTTTTTGAAAACAGCAAAATGAGGTCATTAGAGATAGGAAGGTTATCCTTGAATATTCAAATTTCTAGCATTCATTTGTACTTCTCTCCAGTGTTGTAAGCTTACTTTTGGGCAGGAATAGGAATCATTTTGATACCTGAACACTGGAAAACTGCACTCCAGCAAGACTTGATTAAAATCTATAGCAGTGGAATGCCCTTCAACTGCAGGTGAAAGTACATGAGACACCAGCCCAGACTGAAAAGAGGATTCAGAAAATACAAAAGAATGGCAGGTTGTTGATGAGATGGTAAAACAACTGTGTGTGGCTCCTGGAAAGAGGAGGGGGAACAAAGACAGTGACCTTGTAAAATGGGTGAGTTTTAAAGCAATGCCAACTGTCTAATAGAGTTGTCTTTGTTGATACATTAGCTTCAGGCTACATTTGGATATAATTGAGATTCATGTAGCAGGAGGGGAGGGCTCCATTCTGCTGAAGGGATTTGATTTTCCAGGAGAGAATAATGTGACTGAATCGCTCACTTGGGCAGGTGTAACCAACCTGCTGTATCCAAGTAGGCAAGTTTGGGCTGCGGATTAATTGGGTCCATTAAACATCGTCTCTGAAAACAGACTATACGAGCCTCAGAAAAGTCTTATTACACCCTGGATTTTCTTATGGGCAAACAATGCTCTTGCACTAAAAGCTTTCAGTTTGCATTGACTAGCTTTGGGCCTTAGGAAGTTAGGACAAGACTGCCAGAAAGCCCTGTTCCTCAGTTACTCACTGACGCTCAGGACTTAAGTTGGAGAGCAACAATTTTAAGCCTCCTATATAAGTGGAAATACTGTGGAAACAGGTAAGTAATCATTGCTCCTTTCCATCTCCCAGTCCTCATTTCAACCTCATCGGCTGGGAATCCAATTAATTCTCACTCTACTCAGAAAAGAGGAAATATTCTGCAGCTGTGGATGGTGGTGAACTATTTTGTGTCAGTCTTTAGGCAGCACTTCTATCAAGAAGTGAGAAGTACATGAACTTCATGATCTCATAATAATGATGATGCATTTTCTCTGATACCTGGGTAAGTGACCAGGTCCTGGCTGTATTTTAGTTTTTAACATGCTAGCTATACTAACATCCTACATATTCTCCTGTAAATCTATTTAGAAGCATAATGAAACAAAATCCAAGTTTGAACAGAGAATGCATTGATTTTCTATGTCAAAAATGAAGCAATTTAATATTCCTTTTACTCAAGGTGCTACTATTCTGTGCCAGCACTAATTAAATTCTAAAGTGTTCTGAGCACACAAATTACGTTGTCTCACAGTAAAGGAACTATATCAAATCAAGGGGTAGAGACATTAATGGCCTGACCAGTTGAATTAACATAGACCAGCAGTCGTTGTATTACACAAGTACATTTTTCATTAGAATTGACTTTTCTTGATTTTTTTTAATAGGCTACTAAACAGAGGGGATAAGAAGAGGAGTTATCAAGTATTTTGTACTTAGGTCACAGACAGCTGACTGTAGTGGACATATGCTTACGTAAGCCTGTAGCAGCCAAGGGGTTGTTTCCTAACCAAAACCTTCCTGGCTTCCAGCCATGCAACCCAATGAAATAGCATTCTGAAACTGCTAAAGCAAAGCAGGCCCCTGACTTGGATCAGAGGCCTTCAGGAAACACCAAGGCTCTACCTAGGAGAAGGTCATGTTGGCCATACAGCAGAGAGATGCTTTCCTCTTGGTGGACAAGGACCTGGTGACCCAGCTGTTCAAGGAGACAGAAAAGCAGCTCTGTCCCATAGAGTCAACAGTATCTAATCTCAGTGGCAGAGCTTTTCAAAGTCCAGTAAGCTGTACTGGTTTTCTTTTGCATGTGCAAGTGTTGGCAGGTAATCCTGCCAAAGTACTTTCACCTCTTTTCCAAGAAAGATGTAGGTATTCTAAAGCTCTTTTTGACTGTGCAACCACTTGCAAGGACTGCTGCATTATTAACATACACATCAGCAACACAAGCTGCATAGGAATTCCACACTGCAGAATACTAAGTAGAGGAAATCAAAAGTGTTCATGGTAAAAAGTCAATTTGATTGGATTCATCAATTTGAAGAACATTTGCATTTCTTAGAATCTCCCAGTTGAAATGCTTGAATTAAAAAATTCAGTGTGTAGAGTTATTTGTGGAAAAAAAGTGGTGAATCTGAACAAAATTATTCAACTATTATTTTACTTAATTTATTAAAAAC
Organism: Neopsephotus bourkii; assembly: GCF_033783945.1. Classification (NCBI taxonomy): domain Eukaryota; kingdom Metazoa; phylum Chordata; class Aves; order Psittaciformes; family Psittacidae; genus Neopsephotus; species Neopsephotus bourkii. The sequence goes on along the minus strand of NW_026901291.1, from coordinate 3,193,300 downwards.
AGAGATCCAGAGAGAGAAAGGGTTTAGGATAGGCTTTCATTGCTTGTCTTCCTGATTAAGAAAAATAATGAAATGTGAGAAAATTCTCACTTGGTTTTATTAATAGCTTGTACTAACTCCCTTCAGGTGTGATCAAAAGGGTTAGACCATTTTCAATTAGTTACAAGTTAGTCTGTAGGTAAGAAATGTTCTTGTCTCACCTTAGGCTAAGTCTCTCCCTGGTAACTGAAACCTGTGTGGCCCCTCTGCCTTTCATTAACCTTGATTCCAAAAGACTAAAATGAGATAGGAAAGAGGCATGGAGTTAAATCACCCTTTGGGAAGAACATCTTATTGATGCTAGTCCCCTCACTGAGTTGAGTTACACATTACATACCTAAGTAACCAGGAGCAATCTTGTTTCTGAGTGTGCCTTCTACCTATCCTGCGAAGTGATTTTGTACAAAATTCAGGAAACATACATGGAAATGTAATGTCCATCCCTTTCCCACTGCTAAACCAGCTGCATCCTTGCTATAACTTCTGATGAGAGCCTAAACTGCCCTAACAGGGATTCTATGCAATGGTGGGGCTGTCAAGAGCTAACAGAAGCCCAAGAAACTCTGTTGTCTGCACAAGGGGGCAGACCTAGGCTTGCTGATGTAATATAATCTGACTTCAGAATCTTTCAAAAGCAGTTTTTCAGGTCTTGCTTTCAGTGGCAAATGGAGGTTAGCTAATGAACCAACATTCCTTATTTCAAAGGCCAAGTCTGCTTTAACAACTTACTTTGGACAACTTGAGCCTGTGCCTTACTTAACCTATATGTAAAATTTGAGTAATATCTAACTCACAGGGCTCTGCCAACTCTTAAAATTATGTACTGCTTTAAGATGCCCTTTGACCAAAATTAGCTCTAGATGTGCATGTGGCAACAGCTCATTAGGAAATCTGGTTGAGATTTATGTGAACACTCAAGCCCAATGCTTTGGGCTGATGTGCAAACAAGCACTTGCATCACATAACTGAGGCTAATCAGACAGATGGGCTCTGCCAGCAGCAATGTGTCTTAGTTGTCAAATATCCTGAACTTTCCAGCCACCTACACAACACACAGCCACCAGGAGAAATTAATACGGATATTAGACTTCACCATTCATTATCTTGTCATCAGTTTAAAGCCCAATTTTAAGGTGAGAGAACACATTGCAGCTTTTTAATTACGACTTGCCCCAGCTACTGCAATCACAGACCCATAAAGGAATCCCAGCATAAATTGATTTTTGCTAATAAATATCAGTCAGGGATAAATAACAGACCAGAGCTCTTTCACCTTTTTACTAATCTATGATATTTGCTGTAGAAGATTTGATGAAGGGAACTGTGCCCTTGCAAGCAATGATGCACAAAGGAATGCTGAAAGTTCTTTGGATCTGCTAGGATTAAAACTTCAGCAATGACTGATGGGGTACCATATCAGCATAAGTGGGGAGATGAGAGATACAGAACATACCTCACTGGCAATGTGTGCAGTATTCATAAACATTTAAATTCAAATCCTGAAAGGTATTGATTTTAGCAGGAAATGACTGGTCTGGGGAAAAGAGGCACATGGTTATGACTCCAGCACGTGGTACTGGACTTTAAGAGCACTGTAGCCATTTTGCATTGGCATATCTGTGTGTATGACAGATTATACTTCAACTGTGTGACATTAAGAGCACTTTAATAAAAAGTGGGGTTTTTGCTCAGCAGGTGTCAAGTCTGAGCAAACAGATCATTTACCTCCTGACCAACATAAAAACATGGACATGCAATAAGTGGTGATATTTGTGGGAAGAGAAGACAGGCTTTAGCCAAGAGCTTTGCAGCAAAGGCCTTCACACTCATCTATGAGGCAGTGAACAATGAGCTCTTTAGAACAGGGGATGTCCAGGTTTTGGAGTGTGACAGATTTACCATCAAGTTCTCATCCACTTTTTTGTAGTCCGACTGCCTTGCTGTTTGTTACAAGTTTGTTAGAGAGCAATTGTGTAAAAGCTGGAATTTGACAACAGGAGACAGGGAATCCCAGGACACCAGCATCTGCAAAGGTCCTGATTTTACTGAAGTATTCATTTTCCATGTTCAGGAGAACACTGATATCCTCTCAACCAAAGGGAGCTGAAAGCAACTGTGGAAGGCTATAATGCACGCAGTACAACTGCATTGCTGAGTTAGTAATGGCTCCATTCTCTGACAAAAGAACAAGACAAGATAAACCCTGAGCTATGAATTAGGGCTAAAAGACTTACACGTGTGTTTGTCAGAATAGCAAAAAGAATTGAAGTATGAAATAGTGATCAATACCTATTTTTATATAGGGATTCCACAAAACAACTATTTCATAGAAATGATTCTTATTTCCCTTGAACCCTTAAAGCCTTCAGAGGATGCTATATTCTCACTGCTCATGTTTTATTACGACATCTCTATTTCACCCTCATCCCCAAAGGAGTGCACACTTTTCATTTTACTTTTAAATCCTGTTCAGTTTTTGCCTTTCCTCTATTGTCAGCAAATTAAACTGCTGCTAAAGTAACTGAGGGTTAAACTTTTTGTAATCCTTCTCCTTTTACTTGCTTTTTCTTCACTTATTAGAAGAAAATACAGAAAATCCTTGAAAGTTCTCAGTCTTGATGAAGATACATAATTACATCTTGGTCTAGAGGCAACCACAACTCATGGCATTCTCTGAGCTGCAGTAGAGGACTTTGGTCCTCCAAGCAGCACATGCTCTTCCTGTCTCATCCTAGGAACAACCTTGAATCTTTTAAGTCCAGAATTAGAATTCTGAGCTTGCTCCAGAGTGCCTCAAAAAAGCTGTGTGTGAAATAGCTGCTTCATGTCAGGCTCCTAAAATCCATAGTGGTTAAACATAATTTTTTAAAGGCTTTATTTGCTATCAAGCACCTGATTCCTGTATATTTTACAAGGTAATGAGCTAGTTTTTGAGGACAAAATGTAGCTGTTAGGAATATTAACTGAAGTTATGCTTAGTGCAGAAGCGTGTGTAGGGTGTGTGTGTAAAAGTCCTGCTTTAATGTCTAATCTTGGAGTAAGTCCCAGAAGAGATTGATTCAATTTCCATTCATTATGAGAGCAAAACTTAAAATTACTCTGATGTATAGACACTCACTATTCCCAGCATCTTTCAGGCAGCAGAAAGTAGTGGTGTGTGGCAGGGCCCATGATGACTAGGAATAAAGAGTCTTAAAATTAAGGTGCAGTGTGTATTAATAGAAAAGCTTAAGGATTGGGTTTGTGCTACAATATGGGCTCTATAATTGACAGTTTTCATTAACAGGCCTCCAAACCACAAATCGGAAATCTACAACTGCTCATCCCTTCCATATGAAAGGGTTCTTAGAAGAGCCTCTAAATTACCATTCCTGGTTTGTGTTGCCTTGGGAACTAAAGCACAAGTTCTGAATATTATAACTTAAATATATTCTCAATACAATACTTAAGGGAAACTAGAACATTTACACATCAACTGATCTCATATTTGCCTTAAAGGTCCTTTGCTATGCCTGACTACATGCTGTATAAAATGAACTTGTTGAGGCAAGTTCTATAAACTACAATGACTGTGAAATAAGCTAATGTTTCTGTTATATGGCCAGGGACTACCTCTGATCTTCAGCCACAAAAAGAAAAAGCACAAACCTCTTGAAAGTTTTTTAGGAAATTCATCTTGCTATATTGTAAAATTATAGGCTTAGGAAACATCTGTCCTCCCTGAGCATCACATTCACTGAATGCTTGCTATGGGAAGATGCAAAACCAGAATACTTAGGAACACCAGAAATATACAGCAAATTAAAGGCAATGCTAAATCAAATCCCAGACTGAGGAGCTCCAAGAGCTTCTTTGTAATCTAGTTCACTAAGTCTTGCTTTCAACCAGAACTTCCTTGGAGATTTAAGAGAGAAGAGGTGGAGATGTACAGCTTTAAATTTATTTCATTCCTAACAAGATCAGCTCTCGAAAGCATGGTTCAGGTGGATTCAGGAACCCATTCCAGCCCCTCCCTTGCACAACATAACTTAGCTTCTGCAGGTTCCACTTCTCCTCCTAGCATGAGACATAGCTTTTAGGAAGAGCCCAGTGCCACAGTGGTGCAGAAACAAGTCAGAAATTTAGACAAAACCTTTCTGATATATTTTACATCCATCACAATGGTTAAAAATAGACCAAATGAAACTCAAATATTTCACAACAATGTAAATTTCATAATATTTTGCTATTTTGATGATTCTTGAATAATTTTCAAAGATTCTTTAAAGTAGCTGAAATAGTTCAGAGTTACTTCATAATTTCATATTATGTGTAATTATAAAACCTATTTTGTTTGAATTTCAGACTAAATAAACCTGTGATATTGAGAATTTCTTGAAAAACAACCCATAACCTCATGAAGTGGACTCTGTGAGGAGAGCAGATATCCTATAGAGGGCTGTATGTATGAAATAGCAATCAAATACCAAATAGAGGAAAGTTTTGATTTTAATCAGGACTGAATTTAGCCACTTAAATCTGACAAGGCAGCCTGAAATTCTCACAAGGGTTATACAACTGATCCAGAATCAGAGTATTGGACAGACTTTGTGCAGAACTTGTTTCCATCAGGTGCTCCTTGGAGAAAGGCGGGGAGAAAAAGACTGGATTTTATTTTGCTAAAACAGAAATATATTTTTATTCTGTATAATGAATAAATTACATTTGTTATTAAAAAGAAATAAACATCAGCCTCGAGTTCAGTGTAATGAAGGCATTCAAGGCAAAAGAACATTACAACAGAAGTTCAGCACTCAGATTTGCCCTTGAAGTGCTGGGGACACTACTTCTGCACAGATGCCCTCAGGAAACACACACAGAAACAAAAGATGTGAAGGAGGTAGTGGGGTGAAACAGTTGTGTCTGTATTTTCCTATAGCTTTTTCACTTTCCTGTTCACAGGCATTTTTGTTAATGATGACTTGAAAGGTCATTATTCTTTGCAGATTGTACCATGCTGATCCATGAGTTAAAGCACCTGATTTCTCAGTAGCATAGAGCTGATCCCAAAGAATGCCGGGAGAAAAAGATGAAAGGAGCCCCGGGATTTCTGCATAGCAACATGTCAGGGTAGGCTTTGCCCAACAACAAACAGAACAATAATCAGATATGACCAAAATAAGCTTCTTGCTTTTCATATATAGAGTTTTAATAACTAAACTGCCTGTTTTACAGCTACTTTTGTGGCACAGCCTTGATGAGTCTATTTGCTAAAGATTCTGAATTTCTAATGAACATTACTGTAATTGTTGTAAGGTCTGTTCCAGCCTTTACCTACATAATTGAGAAGAACCTTGGGAGCCCAGCTAATTTCATTCCTCTGACTTTATCTTGTCAAAAAGCAAAGTATTTTAAGGGGCAAGTTGTAGGAGGAAACACCATTGCAGTCATGTGTGATTTACAAGAATGTGAGGACACATTACAGCTGGTATTTACTTCCATGCTAATTTACTTTGAGTGATAAAACACTTGTCCTGTCTATTAGTGCCACACAGAATTAATTGTCATTATTACTCAACCAAAGGAAAATAAAGACTGCAGGAAGGCACAAGGTAACTGCTGCAGAAGCCTCTTGGAGTTTTCAAAAGACTCTGAAGCTGCACAGAACTGCAACACACATCCAGTTAAGCTGCCATTTACATAGGCTTAGTGAATGATCAGCGTATTACTATTAAGGTTAATATATCTTTCCAGAAACAGCAGGAACTAGGTTTAGTAAAAGGTCTCTTTAGGTATCAAGGTATACAGATGCTATGAGCATGTTACAGGTGCTAATTAGGATTCATTTGCAGATAGTCACAAGCACATCAGCAACCAAACCCCAAGAGTTTTAATCAATGGTTCATTATTAAAGCCCAACTACAGCCCATTCATTTTCCTTTCATAACTCAAACTTTAAGTACAGACATGTAAAAAACCCTCACCATTTTCTGGTTTTGATTATTTTACTCCCAATGATACTTTAAATTCAACAGCCCTGAGAATGTTTACAAAATTCTTACATTTTATTTGAAATTAGGAAAACCATAGCTTTGCTGACTCACATGCATTTAAGGAAATACATCTGTTTAACTGAAAGCTCACTGGGGCATAAACTGAAAAGGAAAACTTAATTAATGAAACAAATCTACATTGGATCTGATAGTTCAGACTTTGTTTACCCCAAAAAGCTATCCGCTAAGTTTTCTAAGTAGCCAACATGATTAAAACCACTCGGATGACTGCAATATTATTTCACTTATCTATAGAAGCATTTTGCATAGAACACAGATGTTTCACAGATGGTATTTCCAAATGACATAAGCACACACTTAGGCTACAATGCTCCAAAACAGGATGTAGTCATCCTAAAGCCCGGGACACATGCACTCTCTAAGTTGAACTTCTACAGTGTGTTTTACCTGCATTCATCCTCTATTCCTCTCTCTCTCTCTCTCAACTATCACAAAAGGAAATATGCATCTGCTGTAAAACCTTAGAAGTTTATATAGATTCAAGAATGAGTCTGTAAAGGCATGGTAAGTGGTGTACAAATCCTCCTCTTTCTACAGAAAGTTCAAATAAGAAACTTCCCCTGTCTCATTAAATGAGGGAATAGAACGTGAATGTTTGAAAGGTTTACTACTCTAAACTATTGATTAACAGTAAAACACTGCATTTCTTAATTTACAAGCAAGTAAATCAGTTCCTAACCTATTATACCACACCACTAGGGTCTAACAAATAAGTCTTTGGGACATTTGCAGAAGGGAGAAGGTTGGCCACAGTCATTGAAGTGTTCCTGAGGGTACTTTTCCTGATTACCAAGACCTCTCTGACAGAAATCCCTGGTTAAACTCAGTTGATATTTCTACCACATTAGCTGTTATTTCCTCACAAATTTGGGAGTTTTTTCAACAGGTTTCTTACTGTATAAAAATTGAACGCTATGTTCTTAAAGTCATCATCTTGGAAGAGACCCTGCAAGCAGTCTGAGTAAGCTTCACTGAAGACTCGTTTTCTCCAAGTTTCATGGATTTCCAAGCAACTAGAAATCCATACTTTTCAATCATATGTAGTATTATATCTCAAGGAACTAAGTGAGAGTCTTGCAGAGACACTGACTTTTGTTGTGCATGACATAATGGTAGTAATTTAGCAAGATTTGATGGGCTTCCATTTGTGCTGGAAAGATGTCAGTGTTAATATCCGTAAGTCTGATACATTTTTGGCAGGCCAGAGACTTTGAGGTGGAACTTAGCCTAAGTGAGAGTCAGTGACTTACCAAGCCACTTTGTGCCCAGTGTGAAACTATGACTTGCGCCACTGAGCATGACTGAACGCAGCTTTAGTTAACATAAGTAGGTTTTAATAGCCAGGAAGAGCAAAGGGGTCATCGTCAAACCTAGAAAGCAAAGATATTTATCTGAGACCAAGAGGTGAAACACCAACTCACAAGTTACTCTTTTACTATCTTTTCCTGGCAATTACTAAATGCTTTAATATAACACATGCTTGTAGCTATTTAAGGTTAAAAGGAAGTTTTGCTGATGTATTATTTAAAACAAATAAATTTATATGGAATATTAAATACCAGAATTAGTACTTGATTAAACTTTAATGGTTCCAAATCAAGCATTCTGACTCTAGGAGATTTTAAACATTGAGTTTTCTTCAGTTATATTAACTCAGCTACAATGAACACTGTATTTATTCATGTCCTAAACACTTAGCATTAGGCAATTTAAATGTCTTTTTCAATATAAAACTCGGAGGACGAACTGCTTTGTTGTCTAACCATGCTACCTATACTCTGGAGCCCTCCTTCAATCACAATTTATGCCACATGCATACTACACTCACTTCATGGATGTCTCTCCTTTGTCACAGACTGGGGCAGCACATATGTTATAAAATATAATATATCAGCATGTATAACACAGGAAGCATTTGTTAAAGAAAACAAACAAAACCACAAACACAAGCTGACAGGCTTCCAGATTTGTCTTTTTCTTTTCCTTGATATAGAATTTCTGGAGAGCTCACAGAAACATCTTGTGCCTGGATAACATATAGCAAGTACAAAAGAGGGGTCATGGTCCTTCTCTTTGCTCCAGTCCTCTTGGGACACCAGAAACAGCCAGCTGGTACTTATCAGCATCATGGCTGGAAAGTGCAATGTTGTAATCTCCCTTATCTTTAGGTGGATTGAGATAAGGTGGTGGCGGAAGCTCCTGCTGTTGTGAACCTAGACAGGCTATAGTAGCATCTGGTTGTTTTTCACCAGGTAATATCTAGTGATATTTTTGAGTCCTCATGTCTTATTCAATACAATGTTTTATCTAATGGCTACTGGTAGGCATTGATTTTTGAATCAAACATCACTGTGTTACATGCTGGTAACTGCACTGAAGCAAAGAAATCTTTGGACAATACCGCTGAGTTCTGAAACCTAACAGTCGGATTCCTACCGGAGTGCCCTTTTTTTTAAGTAGGAATTCTTGGGGTTAGCTACAAAACAGGAGTTATACAGCACACCAGTATCTGAGACAGTGTTTAAATGTTTCAGGTAGTGACAGTGAGATGAAGTGCAAGTGTTAAGAGCCGACTGGAGCACCCTGAGAGTGGTTTGTGTAGGCAGCAAGAGGGGCTGTAGGCTACCTCAGAGACGTCAGAACCAAACTGAGATTGTTTCCTGTACAGCTGATTCCTCAGAGCATGAAATTGTTTCCCATTTTGCCTTGTTAAACACCCATCTCCCACTCAAAACTAAATACTATTCTATAGAACATCTATACTATATTGGGAATTCAGGGTCAAATCATGCTGTCCCTTATTCTTCAACAAACCTTTTAGAAGATGGCCTGATTACACTCAAATAATTAAAGCATTTGCTGTTTCTCTAGGACACTCAATATAGTTGTAGCACTGTTATAACAGCATTCATCTAAGGAGTTACAGAAAATAAGGTCTGCAGGGAGAGTGCAGGATGTGACATACCTCAGGGCTGCTCCATACCAAGGGGTACTGTGTGTGTACAATGCTATAGAAAGCAGCGTGGGGGAATCAGCCCCAATGACAAAACAGCTGCCTTCTGACATTACCTGCCTGTAAGAGCATGCTTAGACTGGTACAATTCCAGCTGGTTTCCCAGAGGACTCATATATCCGAGCATGCTGGTTCTCGGAGGATCTTTTGAAGTATACCTGCTGTTAGGGTAGGCACCAGCACTTTGTGCAACCTCCAACTACCCTGGCGCATCCTCTCCTAGTGCAGTTGATTAAAGGGCCATAGTCACTTATAGACTTTCATGAGCTACATTTTACTCCATTTTCTCTCTGGTTCATTATTTACTTCATGTCTACTCTAACAGATTATCATCTCCCTCTATCTAGCTGTATTTTATTCACTTGCTGGGCAGTGAAGCTAAGCAATGTTCATTGCTGCTTCAATCCCTGGCTACCCGCTTTGAAGAAATAAACAGCTTCATGGGGTACTTTGAGTCCTGCAGGTCTGCAGTTGAAGTCCATGCAAGATGCCTATTTTCCTCATGCAACCACCAGAACATACCGTACCCAAGAGCTGGACAGCCCATGTAACATGCAATGGAGATGGATAGGAAGACTTCTTGGTCACATGTAGTACAATTCACAGATACTGTTTAAGACAGCTCTTCCTGATGCCATTTGTAAAGGTGATCTACAAAGTTCTATTATTGTTTTCTTAACCACTGGCTGTGAAAGCAAAGTGACTAGTAGAGATGGGGTGTACAGTGTGCACCAACGAACATTACAACAGCTGCCATTACACAATCTCCCTTATTCCATGGCAATATTGCACCAAGGCTTAGAGGAGCTATTTTTGTGCTCAGTGTTGCTGCCACACAGGATGATAATTAAGAAAAGCATACACTGGACTGGAAGGAAATGTGTAAGCAGCTCTGGAAAAGTAGCCCTGAAGCCATACTAGCTAATGGAAATGAAGTTCTGTTACTCAGAGCCAAAATAATTTGACAACAGATGATAAGCAGAATTTGCTTATCCTAAGCACTCTCATCACAGCAGGGACCTCAAGATTACCGCTGTCTCAAAGGTACATTATATCTTTCAGAGATGAGAGAGGAATGAGAGTGACTGATTTTTGAGGTAGACGTGAAGTAATCATTCGGTTTGTCTAGACAAGAAAATGCCACATGTGCTGTCCTTCTCTCTTTTGGAAAGAAAAAGGACAACATCAGCCTCTTCACTGAATGCGGCATGTGACAATTCCAGAATGGCTCCTGACCGACCTGTCTGGTGAACAGCTGATGACTTGTCAGAGAAAAAAGTACGAGAGATGCTGGATAAAAATGTCTGAGTTCCAATCTGGGGACTGGTGACAATGCAGCCAGCATTCAGGAGAGCAGTAACTGTTATGATGTGAAAGAAAAGAAAAAGGAAGAAAACATGAACTGGGAAACACTTGTGCATGGCATTTTGGACAGATGCAGAAGACAATAGGTTTAATTCTCATCTGTGTAACAACCTCCTCTGTAAACCCTTGGACAAACACTTGAATTTCTCTGCACTTTACTCCCAAACCTCTGGAACTGGCACAGTGGTATTTACCTTTCTGTGATCTAACCAAAAGCTCTTTAGAAAAAGAATTGTCTCCCACTCCTGTCAATGGAGCAGATAAAAACATCTGCCAGCTTGTTTAGCTTACAACTTGATTTCAGAGTACCACATGTTGAGCTGTTGCAGTCTTTTTTAGAAAGCATGGGTCAGCTTTGCACCTTAAGCAGCAGCTGAAACATTAACTTACCCAGCTCACCTGATCCCCCTGGGGTAACACATAGGTATCCTTTCTCTTTCATGGAAGGAGGGGGATAGACGTAGCAGCAAGGATTCATAGCCAAGTCATCTTTACATCCCAGTTGGATGCTACAGTAGCCAAAACCCATCATTTAGACAGAGCAACTATTGGAAGTTCAAGGTGGTATAAAAGAGCCTGGAGGATACCACTGTTCTGCATCAAACCCAGCTTAAAAAAACCAATAGGCCAAAAAAACCCCCAAACCACCCCAACCCAAAAAACACTACACACCTTCCCCACCGCCAAATAAACCCCAAACAAACCCTCCCCCAACCTCTAACATGAACAGTGTTCCTCAACCAGTTCCTCTTCTATTAGCTGAGAGCACCATCTTTACAGAAAAAGATGAGTGGTGTAAGTCAGTATAACTTTGGGTGTTTGAGGAGCTGTGCTTAGTTCCCACTTGCCTTTTCAATGCTGTTCTGATGGTGACACAGAAGGGGAGTCCTGTCTCTGGGATGCAGCCATTTTCATGTGTCCCTTTACATTTGGTGTCTTGTGCTAATGCAACAAGTAGGTATAGTTTAGTACTATGTTGCCAGTGATGCGCAGCAGGATTGAACAATTTATAAGCAGCAAGTACCCATTTCCTGCCAATTAATGTGGTGAAAAAGGACCCTAGTGAGTCTCTCAGCTTTGCTCAGTCTCTCTACAGAGATAGAGACTGCATTTGCTACATGGAAAAGATGGAGAGCAGATGAGAAGTGGGCAAGCATAGAATGGGAAGGACACAAGAACCTGACAGTTTGCCCCCACAGATCACTTTTCTCTTGTCCTTGGGGCACCACAAAACCAAAAAAATCTGAGCCAGCCTGGGGTATTCACCTTGCAGCACTTCATAGTAATCAAGTATTCTGTCTTTAAGTAACATGCCTAGCAATGACACGCCCAAATAGTCCACGCATGGTCACTGCATGCCCGCTATTGTGGCTGGCTTATAAACCTCAAGGTGCTGGGCAGCAGATTAGTTTCAGCCACAGCTGCAGAAGCTGAAAAAAAGTCCCATCCAGTGAGTACTTCTGTACTCTAAGTCAGCACTAAGTCCGTGTTAGAAAAACCAGAGCTTAACTTCTCCCTGGGAAACAGTTCCGCCTCCATCTCCTGCAAGTAGGGCAGTCTTAAAATACCTCCGAAGTCACATCCAGGCCAACTACAGAAGCTACAACAGACAAGCTGGGAAATTTGTAATATGATCAGAAACTGCTTTGAAAGAAGGTATGTGAACATTTGAGGCGAGTACTAGGGGTAGAGCCAAGTAAGAACCCAGGAGCCTGTTGTTGTCAAGAGCAGTCCCACTTCCCCCTCATGCAACCATGCCTGAGGTCTCCCATTTTTTCATCCCTCCTCGTATATGTACAGCATTTGCTGTTTTCTAGCACGCTGGAGCTTACAGAATGTGCCAACATATGCAAAATGATTTCTTTTCCCAGAAAAACAAAATTCCAAAATTTATAAATCCAAAAGACATTAATCCCGAGCATGGGGTAAGAGATGGAAAACAAGTTCTTTAACAACAGATCTTCTCTCTCTTTAAACCCCAAATTGAAGAGTTTTGATCTATTCAAGTTCCAGTCCTTTGTCTTTCCAGTAACAGTGACATTTGTGTCTCTCTGCTGTCTTTGGTGAAAAGTTTGCATCCAAAAAGCTCACCCATCTCACAGCACACTGCAAGAAACTAGAGTAGATGGAAACAGCATTTGGATCAGTTGGTAATTTACTTTAACATGAGAAGATTAAAAGCATTTCTCATCTCTTTTGCCTGCTTTTGTATATTCATCTGTTTTGTAGTTCCCATGCCATACAGTTTCCACTTTGAGTAGAAATCTGCAAAACATAAACCTTTATGAGGAAAAAAAACTGCACTGACAAAATTAGACAGCTGGATACGTGTAGATTCCCCAGCAGCCTCTCATGGTCCTTGCTGCAGGATTCCTAGAAGTCTATGATGTCGGAAGTATTTGAAAGGCACAGTGACCTTTGCAGCAAAAGCAGATGCATCTGACAAAGCACACCTCCTTAGGAATGAGTAGCTCAGTCCACACCTAAGCTGTTGGTCGGCAAGAGCTGTTTCATATCAACACGATACATAATTATGTTAGCAAATTTGTTTCAATAAATGCATCATATTGAATACCATTGTTCCTTAATTTAAATCCAGACTGTCTCATCACAAAATATACGCTGTGTGGCTTTGCCATTGGCATTTGCTCACAGCTCTAACCATCTCATTCCTTACCTGCATTAACTCCTGATGGGCCTTTTGCCCTCCTGCTTTAAAGAATCTCTCCCAGCATCACATTGCATCCTTAGTAACAAAATCTCAGCACATACACTGCATTTGGAAAAAGGAAAGTAAGCTAGCATGGCTAGACAGAACTCAACTGACTCTAATTCAACTGCATAACACGGCTTGTGGGGCAGGGCAAGAGCCTCACCTTATTCCCTTTTGTTAATAGCCATGTGCTGGTACATATCAATTCAATAATGATAACAGACCTTAACTGTAGACGTTGCATCATGAATAAGAAACTACCCAACAGAACTAAGGGGAAATTGGCAGGTATTCAATTACCTGCTATTCTTGTTTATTCTGTGAACTCTACATTTGAAGCCATAGCTGACTGTAATATTCTGATGGTCAATGCATGCTTCTCTATTATTTTCCATTTATTACACATGGAACAAAAGGCAAGAAAGTGCAGACATCAAGAGGAAAAATTCTAGTACCACTACAGCAGCTAAAGCTGTCTGCTATTGAAAGCAATGATAGGCAATCTATAAAATCACTTCAACAACTCCACAGTAAGAGAATCCCACTATAAATAGTACTAGTGGCTGGAAGAGATTTTATTCAACAGTGAAAGTCAGTCCACTAGAAAAAAACTGATGCTTTTATAATGTAAGCTACATTGGTTTATGATGTACAGACCAACATCTTTGAAAACCATTGTGGAGGAATTAAAGGAGTTTCAATCAAGATCAAAGTTTGGGTGATAACGCAAGGTTAGACATGAAGAATGGAGCTGTCTACCAACAAAGGCACACTGTCTAAACCAAATTTAAACACAATTTGACAGTATGTTTTTGACAGTGTGTGTCCTGAGGACAAGGAGCCCAACTAACTTAACCCACTGCATTTAGGATAAAGTAAGTTTTCCAGTCGCCCTCCATAAAAAGTCAGATTTGTTTTTTTTAATTCTGTTTTATCAAGCATAACCAGAAATTCAGAACTCAATTCCTTGCCATCTTTTCCTTTCACCTTTTATCACCTATCTTATCACCTTCTCATGTTTGGTGATCAGCCACAACAGAGGTTAGGAACAAGTCCCTGCGGCTGTTCTGGCAGCCAGCAGAGGCACTACAGATGTGCATCTTCAGCACACCCTTGTTCTTTCAGATCAGTGAAGGGAATGTTAGCTCTGTGATGCCCACTTTCCTTATGGTAGCATATTCCTAGGTTGGAGGAGCTACACAGATCATTTATGATGCAGAACCAATATAAAAGTTTTACACAGAATGCCAAACCCTGCCTTCTATTATTTGGTAAACTGGGATTTCTTCTGAATGCTGACACCACCTATGAAATTAAAGGACCTGCAACAGCCTTTTGTAAAACTTGCAACAATATTTGTGACAAAGCCTATTATTAGAGATTTTACAGTGAATTAAGGACTTGGCAGTGTTAGGTTTAGGGTTGGACTTGATGGGGTCTTTTCCAACCTATAACATCCCCCATATACTTTCCAGATAAGTATGACCATATAAAGTAGTAATTAATTATGTTATATGGTAGGGAATCAAAGCAACGAGAAATAAGAGTTTGAAAATGTCCTTTTGTCCTTTGAAGGACTCATTCGTTGGCCTCCCACAGTGTTACCCACTATCATTAACACAATGTAACTATGAATATTGTTACTGTGGCTGCCAAAACCTGGCTGCATCATTCCTGGGAAAATGGGAGAAGAATGACAAGTGAATAAAGAAGCAATTCTAGCATACTTGTTTAGTTCTAAGAGACTCATGAGACTGGAAGGGTTGAAGTTGTGTTTTTCTATATAAGTAGATGGTATCTGGCAACTAGAAACTGAACCACCCTCAAGGGAAAGCAAACAGAACAACAACAATTGTGTAAGCAAGGCATGTAGAGAATGGAGCACCACCATCCTCTAACATGATTAATTGTTCCACAGCTCTGTTCTCCCCAGGGCTCTGAGTCAAGATGGATTCAGAGGCTGACACAGAATTGGGCTGGAGTTTTCTTCTGAAAACTTCTCCAGAACTACACATACAAGCTACCTACGTATCTGCTCAGCACACAGGTTGCCAGCTGGCAATGCGTTTGCCTGTAAGCACTTGGCCATGAGTTTGCATGTCTAAACAGCATGCACAGTGCTGTGTGGAGAGAGATAGCCAGAACCAGCTCTAAACGAGCCATGCGGTGCCTACCCAGCGCACCTCAGTGCCACACAGATGCACTGGCCTGAGCTGCAGGATGCAGGGAAAGGCACCCAGGCTGAGCTGACAGGACACTGATGGATTCCAAGTGGCTGCTTTCTGCTTTGACAGCTCTACAGAGGGCTGCATTGCACTGCATAAACGTAGCCTGACACAGCGTTAAAGACTCTTGAGAAAAAGAATCGCAAAGATAACCACAAGTTTTCATTTTAACTTTGCTTATTTAAAGAAGCTTTTTTTTTAACTGCGAAGAACATTTCTCTACTGCTCTAAATCGGGAACTAATGCGAAGTCAAATGAGTGAAGTGAGAAAGTTTGGTGTCAGATATTTTTGCCATGGCTTCCTATAAAGTCAGAACCACTTTCCTCTGGTTTAGTACAATTAATTGAACAGTTATACTCTGAGAGTTTCATGTGGTAGGTATAAACGAGGCAGCCCTGTTAATCCAGGCTGATGTGAAATTGCCCTTTAAATAGTTCTAGAATTCTTTAACTTCTCACAGCTGTATTTCTATTCTTCAGTTAAACAGGTTGAGAAAGCATTAAAATCGAGGGTGGGTTTTTTTCTAATAATGATCTCTTTTATCATCAGTCAAGATAGTTTCTGCAGGGTTTTATAAATGGTTTTGCTCCAATTCCAAATAAATGCCCAATTTTGATATTACAATAGAGTGACTCATCATGCTAAGTGAAAATCACTTTCTACTTCTCTAACTCAGGACAAAGAAGAGACCTGCAAGAGCAAAGGAAGACAGAGTTCAAAAAGGGACAGATTATCACAGCATGAAGCGCTTTAACCCCTGCCAGAGCCCATGTAACAAATCCCACAGGTAAAGGCAGTAACAGCACAAAACTTTCCATTCTTGTCTTGACTGCCATCTATTTGTACATTAGTCATTGGTATTATCAGCTTACACCCCTGCAGCTAAGTGTCCCCCTTTAACTGTTCCACAGACATCAGGAGCTCCAAACTTCAATACCCACTGAGTCCAGTACAGCCAGCTTGTCCAAAACAGAGCAGTGGAAGTGTTTGACTCTCTTCTCTCCTACATGACTGATCACCAGGTAAAGCACAAGTTCCAGAGCTGAAGCAAGCTGTTCCTCATTTCTGGTTCTCTTGGCCTGCACTGAAGCTCTGGGCAGACAGATTAAAATGACACAACCAGATAGCAGCTGATAAGGAGGTGTGGGTGAACCTCCCATCTTGAACTTTTTCCATGGCCTCCCCCCTCCCATCTGCTTCCTTGTACATCCTTTCTTGCTCAGCTCTAGGCAGCCCAGATTTGGTGGGACTTAAGAGAAGGGGAATTACAGAAAAGCAATGCCACCACTGCAAATGTAATAAAGCATACAAAGACATTTCTGGCTATATATACTCCATTTACAGGGAAATAGCCAATTCAACAGCCAGTTCAATTTAGCAGACTGAGGAATCCAGCCCTCTGCTTCCCCATCTGAACCTCTGCAGAGTCAAACATTAAAAATGATTCAAGGCAGAGATAACACCATTTCAGTACTGGCAAAACCTCTTCAGCTGCTCATCTTTCAGATGCACTTTTTAATTCCTGAGCAGTAGAGGAAGCAGCAGTAAAGCCTGTAGTTTATGCCTGGCCCAGTTACAAATAGAGACAAGCTATTACTTTCTCTTTCCAAGAATTCATTCAATTGAATCCAATTTTGAAAGCTTTGGAGAATAATTTCAACTATAAGGAATTTTAGGTTCCTTCTGAGTCTTCACAGTGCCCCAACACTGGCATTATTCATCCACCATTTGTCAGTGGCTTGGAGGCTATAAATTCAAGCAGAACTAATAGCAAAACAGCTTCTTTGATTACATTGTGAAGGTGTAGCTTGTGTAAGCAAATATCTGGCAAACATTCCCAGTTCTGTGAAGCTCTTATAGATACTTACTTCAAGTAGAAGTATTTTTAGTATAATTGCCATTAAATGAAGTATAGGAATCCAATATAATTTTATAACTGATGAAAAATATTGCTACTTCATATCATTTAAATGATTTTCAGAACTGCTGCAATCACATTTTGCCTATATATTGTCTGTCAATGTATCTGAGATTCATAAAAATAAGCCCGTTTCACAGAACACTTGAAATACAGTTTATGTGCAGCCAGAGACGTTTTATATTCTGCAATATGTGCTTTTCATTCTTCAGCGTGTGCTCATCGTACCATATACAACACATAGTGGGAATACAGAGCTTTTCCTTCTGCATTTACTGCAATGTCATTTACCAGTGACATTGTGTCAGGTATCCAGGTCTTTAAACAAGCCTTTCAGCCAAGACATGGTGTATATCTGGAGCTACAACAAAACCTTTGGAAGGTCAGCACAAAGTTACACTGAGATGTTCTCTCCATTAGCCCTTTACCTGGCACAGATCATTTTCCCTGTCAGAACCACCAATTCTTGTTTTCAGGGCAGGCAGAGTAGAAACTCCACACACAGCCTGTCCTTGCCTTCCCACTCGCCACCTGCTCACTTGATAGGGGACACAGCAGCCATGAGGAGCTTGCCGTCTTCGAGAAGCTGTCCCTTATAATGAAGCTAATCAGGCCAGAGACTGAATTTTCTCTTCCACCTTACTTCCCTGCAGAAATGCCAAATGCAAGTTACCCTCGCACCCAATACGATTAATTAGCAAACCAGTGAGTCTGAAAATCTATACATGATGACAGATGGTGGGGCTCCTAGGAGCAAGCAAATAGGACTTTCCTTCCTTTCTGTTTATTACTGGAAACAATATTACCAGCCTAATCACATCCCCAGAACACATTATTCTACAGTTAAAAAGGACTGTCTATAGCTGCTGCAATGAGTCCTCTCACAGGCTGGCACCTGCATGCTGGTGAGGGCCTGTATGGCAGACCATTTGCTCTACCCACATAGATGTTGGCTGCCTTTTGCAAGTAACAGCTCAGCAGTATGTAGGGAAAGCAACAGAAGGCAGCCTGGGAAGAGGAGGAGCTTAAGCAAAAGAAAACCCCTTCTGATAATCAGGAGAAAGAGGTGGCACTAGAAAAACCCACAGTCTAACACCTACTGCTCTCTGTTATCTAAGATGACCCGTAAGTCTGTTCATAAACCATGCAGAACTTATTTTCTTCGGTATTTTTAGACCGGTCATGAACTGTTGGCTCAATTTGACAGTTTAATTCACAGGAGAAAAAGGAGGGGAAGAAATCACCCCAGAACACCAGTGAGTGCTGGCAGACATGGGACTTTGATGAGTGGCCCATCGTTGGTCTTGCCATGACAGACAAGTATAAACTGATTCAAGGCACTAAATGCAACAAGAAAAATGAATCTGTCAGTGTTATTTTGCAGAATAAAATGCTTAAAAGAATTAACTTTAATATCTAAGCTCAGCACAGCTGAGTTTGCATTTGTATTGTTCCAGTGGGGAGTAATCATCTCGCTTGAGCGATCAGTGGAAGAAAAATGATTGACTACTGTCATTGCTTATGTAAATGACTCTAGCAAAGTCTATAGCAATTTAAAGATGAGGGCCACCAGCAGGCAAAGAAGGGCCCAAGCCATGTCCATAGAATCAAAAGCCAAAAAAAAGACCCCCAAAACCCAAACAACAAAATCACCAAGCAACCTCCCCCAAAAAACAAGCCCTGAGAATAAAAATAATGGATGTTTTTAAATCAAAAGACCTCTTCTCTGCTGATGGTTTCCTCTTTGGCTCTGCAGTGATTCTATTATCAAGCTTCCCTAATGATAAAGAAAAATAAATTCTTGTTTGCCATTCTTGTACTTCAGATAATCTACTCTAATTGGGTGTTTTACTGAGCAATCGATTGTACTTCACTCGCTTTCCTGGATTTGACTGACAGAATTAGGAGTGAAAAAACGCTAGCTAGTTAAGACTATGCTGTTATCCTAGTGCTAGGATGAAGTCCACACTGGGCAAAGAATTCCTTTGCAGCGTTTAAGCCCTGTGCTGCATAGTGAGAAATGCAATCTTGTCCTCGTCTTCCACTCACAACTGGAGAGATCCATTTTAAACAACCACTTCGGGTAGCTTTGGTGAAGCTGACATGATCACCCATAAGGACAACTTCTCACACACAAGCATTTTAAACCAGATGTGGTTTTTCACATCCAAGAGAAGGTGGATGAGCTATTTATTGTAGCCATTGCAAAATGAACTCTTGCAAAAAATGTCAGGAAGCATAATGAAAACAAGAAGAGTGAAGGAATAGCTAAAGTCCAACAGAGTTTTGCTATATAATTTAAATAAAATACACATCACACCAAAGATGCCATATTTATGATTTAAATGTTTACTATTTTAAAAGTTGGATTTAGCTTCTGATGCATCCTATTAGCCAAGCTGCAGCATGTTAAGATAATGTGCAAAAGCATTTTTAATATTGGGTCTAGCTACAATTTCCCATGGAATGAAATGGAGAGAAAAAGAAAGATATTGTAGTATATGCCACCACAATGGACAGTTACAAGGTATTTTGTGGTTCTCTTTCAATGGGAATATCAAGTCCACAAGTAAGCACTATAATTGTGGGTAAAAGAGCAATATATAATATCACATAAAGAACCAGAATAAGTTGCTTGGTCTCAGATTCATCCCGATTCATTCATGCATTGTGTAATACAGTGTGGTAAATGATCTTTGTCTCTCGTTGCTACCAGAAGCCAGCCAGCCAAGTTTTGCAAATGTCAATTTAAACATTTGCCTGAAACACACATGTAAAGCCCAATGTTTGGTTACATCTGCAGCTACCAGACCAAGCACCCCCCTGGTGACTGGAGGATCAGAAGTATAAAGGAAGCTGAAAATCGTACAGTAATCACAGAGCTGGTAAAACATTGGTGGCCAAAACTTCAGCTCTTGCAAATCTGTATTGCTATGGTGGCAAACCCACAAGGTACCCAACTAGAATTACAGAGCTGACCCTAACTGTCTGACCGTTGTCACACTTTGCAACCTTGATGTATAGAAACCCAAACCCTGGCTTACTTTCCCAAGAACACCTCTAAGTCCTATTTAGGCACTTGGTTTCTAAGAATGACCATGGAATTTTTACATGCTTCATATTTAAAAAAAAAATATTTAAAATAAAAAGTTAACATGGTTACCCATATCACATCTCATATCCAAGAACCCGTATCACATCGCAAAAGACAACAGCATAGACTAAGGCTGAACTAGCATTTGACTATTTCCCTGCACCTCAAGTGAGGAAAAATACCTTGCAGTTCAATCTGAACACAAATAAAATCCATTTTGATGTGGAAAAAAAACCCACCCCAACAACCTTAACCCTGCACCAGAAAAAGCAGAATAAGAAATTTCCCCTTCAGCTTGTTCTTAAAATAATTATAGAAAACTTATAAATGCCTCTTCTATTTCTCGAAGAATTCATGCATGTGGAGATGGCTCCACACAGTCAGTGCAATATTCCAGTCATTATATGGGGACAGGTTGGCTTGAAAGGTGAAGTTTAAAATATATTCATATAATAAGAAAGTGGGGTTTTGTCTTGGTTGCAGTAAAAGCTACCGAGACACTCAGAAAGGTAAATACAGAATTTACTACACAGGGTTCAGCTTGGTGTACCTACCATTCTAATGACAAAGCTATGTTTTCATCTTCACCTTAAAGATTCAGTGTGTGGTCTACTATTTCACTGCTACCTCTGGAATATACCCGAACACAATAACCATTGTGGTTACAAGCAGACTCAGAAGAAACTGCTGCCTCTCAGTATGTATTTTGTATTACAAGGAAAGAATATTTGGTTTCTTTCCTTTAGTCCATTTGCCTCAGGATCTCTGAAAGTCTGAAGAAGGAAGGCATTTGCTTTCAAATTAGCAGATTTGAATGGTTAAATGGTATGGAAACTATTTACAGTAAAATTTTACTTCTTTGTGCCTGTGTCTCCTGCCTGTTATTATTGGAATCTCTTTCAGAGATGGCCTGTTTCTTATCATGGAGTCTACCATAAAATACCAGAGGTAGAAAAAGCATGACACTTGCCACAGCAGCTCTCCAACAGATTCTCCACTTTCCCTGTTTTTCAAGTGTCCAGGGCAGCAAGTTCACTGTCTCTAATAGATAGTAATTAAAAGGTAGGAGTAAGGAGGAACAGAAACAGGAGACATTTTGCTCTAGAGAAAGGAAAGGACAATACCATCCCTTTTAAAGCAGGTATATTAAAATGATACCCACTCTGGCTCTATACCAAGCTGCTAGCAGACTTATTTAAAAGGAGCAAGTCATTTTAATTAGCTCTCCCTGGACTCATGAACATGTGGGTCCCAGGTGGTGGGGGAGCAGGGAGAAATAAATATATATAAACTTAAATGAAGAGCAGGCTGGCCTTATTGCAAGCTATCTCAGCTCTGCCAGTAATCACTTTCAACAATATAAGTCCACAGTGACCTCTGTTGTTCCTTTCATATTGAAGATAAAAAGATGAAGCACTCGTACTGCAGCTGGTGAACATGCTGCGAGCTGGGAAATCAATGATGCTTTCAGACAGGTCTCTGTGCAAAAAGGGTTATCAGACATGAAATAATTAATTTTAATTCAACCGTTTAAAAATAGATGCTGTAAAAAGAAAAATGGCCTTTCCTGATAAACGCAAGGCAAACGGACCTTTTTGAAACTAGTATTTCCTTCATGACATCAGATGCCTCTCATTTTAGAACAGAGCATGAGTTATATTTTTTCCCCCGTTTCTTTCCTGTTTATGTACTGTAATGCATTACATGTGCTTCCGGCAGAAGAATTTCAAGTAGTTCCCTACTCTGATGTTCTGCGGTTTCTCAAGGGTAACTATCTCCATCACCATACCACATAAAGCCTATGAGCAGTGGGTCTTCAGAGACAAGAATCTATCCAGAAAGGCAGATTCACAGGGTGGTAAAGGATTAGAACAGAACTGTCCCCAAATTAGTTTTGACATGTTAAGCAACTGTGTGCTTCATCCCGTAATTTACCCTGTTATTTCATCTAAAGACTGTTAGGAAAACATGCAGAATTTTCCTGTATTACAGATACTGTCCTCTTCTTTGGAAGACACTGCAAAGTTGGTGGTGTAACACCCAAGAGTCCCATTTCCTCTAGGAGGCAATACATGGGTAAGGGAGTTGAAAGCTTTCTTGTCTGCACATTAGGCTTACTAGTCATGTTATGAATGCAGTGTGCAGAGGTTGAACATTCATCTGCACAGATGTGAGACTGGCCTCTGCCATGTCAACCTCCCTTGGCATTTGGGTTGGAGTAATGCTTTTCCCATAGCCTAACACCTTCTGATCTGCTGAAGTTTTATAGTCAACATCATCTGACCTTGGAACTGACCCAACATCATTTGAATGCTCCAGCCATGGTCTGTGAAAGGGGGACCTTTGAAGGCTTGTTTGCCTTCTATACTATATCAAGCTGCTAAAGAGTGATAAGCAATTCAGCATGAAAAGAAGCTCAAGACAGCATTTATTTTTCCTTCATGTGTAACAATAAAAAACTGTATATTGATCCCTTTTTTGGAAAATAGCCTCCATTTGTGATTTAGGAACAGCAGCCAGATTAACTGCACTGTGCAGTTTGTTGTTTGACCTTCTTTTATCTTTCCTGGCCATTTCTACAATTCCTCCAGAGAGCACAAAATGTTTTGAGTGGATGATGCACCATAAAACTGGATAGAGAGGAACAAACAGCAGTGAACTTCTGTGCACACTCAGAATAACTGAGCAATGTAAGAATTCACCAGCAGTCCCCAGGCTGCATCTCATATACCCCACATTGACAGAGCATAATTTCTTTGTTTAAACACAGAACATTTACAAAGACCATTAACTAAGCAAAGCACAATAAATAAGCCATTGTACAAATAAAAGTAATGCCAAACACAACCAGACAACCAGGACTGTGAGTGGGTTTCCTACTATCTACTTCTGTAGTGGAAAAGCAGTGCTCCTGGTTCATAATGCAAGGCCTGGAACTCTACCAGGACAGTTTATCCAATGCATTACAGAAGAAGGTATCAACTGATTCAGCAGATGCTTCTAAAAAGAGTGAACCTTAGGACTTCAACGCAAGCATATTTGCCAGTTCAGTTCACCCCACTTAGAAATTACCCAAAGATTTTAATCTTCTCATGTACCTGCTCACTGGAGGGGTCTTCAACCTGTTGCTTATTTCTTGCAACTTTTGTTGCTCTAGATGTGATGCTTGTTGCCTAACCTCCTCTCTGGGGCACAAACTGTGCTATGAATATGAGAAGAGAACCAGTGCAACTTGGTAACTATTTGAGATTGTCTGGCATCAACTATTGCTCAAATCCAGTTATATAAGATCCTGAAGTATTTAGAATGTCTAAAAATTCCCCCTCCTCCAGCTGGTTCCTCTGTGAACCATTATCATCTGGCATAATGATAACAATGGTGGGGCAGAGGCTCTTCTCAGATATAGCCTGAGTGGAGGATGAGTGGAGGGCTGTAGAAACCACCTCTGACAGCATTACTCCACATTATAGGGAACAGACCCACTCAGGAAACACAGAAACTCTGTACTGGGGTTAGCAGGTTGATTGGCAAAGGAGGTCATTTGGACAAAGCTTATCTGTGTGCATGGCAAGGACTTGACCTCCTCCTTTTAGGTGATAAAACACTCATAATTACCACCCGGTTGCCAGTGCTATAACTCCTTTAGTAATTAATGTTACTACATGGAGGGCTTGAAAGAATGGCAATCAAGATACAGCAGTCTCCAAGGCAGTTAAAGTAATGAAAACATCCAGGAAAAGTATCATTGTTCAGCATTTCCCACCAATACTGCAGCCATACCCTTGGCATGCTTCAGTCCTACCTTTCATAGAAGTTAGACCTTTCCTATCGTAGGCATATGTGTTCAGGTTCAACACTCAGCTCTACCAATGAATCATGCAATTCTAGGTGGGCAGCTTCAGCTGTTCCTCTCCATGCTTTCACCTGTAAGACCAAAACTTACTTAGAACGAGACCTTCATTTCACTCTGCACTTCACACAGCACCAAATACAGCTGGACAATCAAACTCAAGAGGAACTTCTAGGAATCACCATCATACAAATGGAAATGATGGCAAATGGTTAATACTATTGATTTTACAGCAAATGAAAAAGCCAATTCATCAATAATTCACTATAGGGGAGCCTTCCTTAGTTCCCCATATTAGCTTTACAACATAACTACACTTAAAAGCCATCAGGACCAACATTTGCCTGAATTTCATTCAGAATAATAGTCTGGGGCAAAAACTGCAGCTGTAATGTGAGCAGTTCAAATATTCACCCTCATGCAGAGCTCTGGGACAAAGCTTTATGCACAGACATCTCCTATTTTGAACATGAGCTGTGAGAAGGTCTATTCCACCCCAGTGAATTACACCCTTGGTGATCATTGAGAAGCGAGAAACTGTTTGATTACTTAAATGATGGGAACTGAAGAGGTATACTCAAAGTCAGGAAGAAATGCTTGTTCCTTTTGATATTAGTTTTATTTATTAATGAAAGTCATCATGATCTAATGTCTTCTAAATTAGCCTCAATTAATTTTTGAATTAATCAGGTGTGTTCCTGGTAATTTCTTTCTCCTATTACACTTTTCAAGAATCTTCAAATGATAAAAGGAATTTCAGTACAAGGAAATTGAGCAGTTTCTTTTTAACAGACATTCAAGATAGGAATAGAATAGATACAGAAGTCATGAGGGTGAATCTCATCAGACTACTTTGAAACCATAGATTAGAAGTCAATTATTTTATCAAAGTCACCACAAATCATCAAATATCCTCATTAGCCACCATTTTAGTTTTGTTTTTAATTTTCAGAAGTGAGAAAGGCTAAAGCAATTTCAAGTTTTTCACTCAAACTCCAAACCATTCCTAGCAGCAAATCAGACAATGTGGACACTGAAAAGGAGACGTGGGGTTATCTCTCTCAAGACACTGCGTGCATGCCTCAGCCTCAATTATGGAAGCCTTTGAAGACAAATGAAGTGTCTTCTAACTCTTGTTAAAACTTTCTTTGCACCTGCAGAAGATCAGACCCGTACAGATTGTTTTGTGCTGTTATGTTGCATCAGAGTGGATTTGAGCCACCAATTTGACTTCAGTCGCAACAGGAGCAAAACCGGTGGTGTTGAGCAACTTCAAGAAGCTACCCACAGGATGAGGGAGTGGTCACTGCTCACGAAGATTCAAGACAGTGCATTTTACAGAGGAAGCAGTCTATGTCCCAGAGGCTGGGATGCACCCCTTGAAATCAAGAGATCTTCATTGCTTTTCATCAGCAGCAAGGCATCCAGCCCCGCTTCCCTTTCACCGCTGCAACATTATGTAGGGACCTGCTTCTCCCAAGGCTTGAGCTGCTGGGTTAGCGTTAAGGGCAGGAATCAAGTAAGTATTTCTCTCTTCACCTTGTGAGAATTGTCCAGAAGGAGTCTTTGGGGCTGCAACTTACATACACAGGGAGAGTGTTTTATCTAAATCCCAGACTGGTTTGGGTTGGAAGGGACCTTAAAGCTCATCCAGTTCCAGCCCTGTCACAGCCAGGGACACCTTCCACTGGAGCAGCTTGCTCCAAGCCCCTGTGTCCAACCTGGCCTTGAGCACTGCCAGGGATGGGGCAGCTACAGCTTCTCTGGGCACCCTGTGCCAGCGCCTCAGCACCCTCTAAAAATCTATTCCTAGTATCTAATCTAAACCTTCCCTCTGTCAGCTCAAAGCCATTCCCTCTGAACTTGCTCTAACACGTCCTTGTCCTTACTTTGGGGACCCAGAGCTGAACACAGTTCTCTACTCACAAGAACAAAGCAGAGGGGGAGAATCCCCTCCCTCAGTCCTGCTGGCCACACTGCTTTTGATGTAGCCCAGCATACAGTTAGCTTTCTGTCCTGTAAGTGCACATTGCTGGGTGATGTTAAGCTTCTTGTCAACCCCAAGTCTTTTTTCAGGGGTGATCAACTTGCTACAGTATATTACACATTCCTTACCATTTCTTTGATGTTTCCAAAAATACAGTTATGAAGCTGCATAATGTGATATGAAATTACAGCTTTTTTGCCACAGAAAAAAACAAAAGGAAGACTGATGCCACTGACATGTTGGAGAGCACATGATCTGTTTTGATAGCACATTATATTTACAATGCCTGTCTTCAGGCAGGCTGTGCTAAAAAGAATTTGGAATCAAAAGGCATGTGGTCAGGCTAACTGGGAATAATTCTGGTACTCTCCTTTCCAGCAGTACAGAAATGACACAGAACATAAAGGATCCAAAGCATGTATCCAAATATATATGCTCAGAATTTAATTAGAGTGAATCATTCTTGTCCACCTAGGATAATTGCAACATTATGCTTTTATGGTTGTTAGCATCACATACGCTTACAGATTAATAGTGTTTTTTTCCTGTCTGCTTTTGATTTAATCAGGCCATCACTCATTACAGCCATGCATGGCCGGTTCTACAAGATGAGAATGTATAAAAGACAACTTGCATTTCAACAAGCAGGCTCTGAGCTACATGTCTCTGACATGCTGCTTAACAGTCTTTGGTGCTCAAGTGCAACGGTGAAATCAAAGCCACTGCCAAAATCCATATCCAGTCTGAAAATATGCATTAAGAGAGGGTTCAGTCAGGTGTGCTGATTCCAAAGCATTTCTGGCTTTACCTGCACTAAATCTCCAAATTTCCTGGTGCATCCTTTACTTTAGGACTGTGATCCCACTGAAGGCAGTGAATGTCTCACTCATGCAAAGTTCTTTGGAACATAGGTCCTGAAAGGGTTGTTGAACATACATTTGGATGGCCTAGGAATGAAATCACAAATGACTGGGTATTTGTCAACACACAGCCAAGCCATGGCCATGGGTGTATTTCTTGAGTAAGCCCTTCTTAAGACTTGGTCAGCCAAATGGTCTGACACCTGATTATTTCTGTGCTGGGAGCACTTCTAGATTTTTGTGGTTCATATATATCTGTATATATATATATCTGTATATATAAGGACCACATATATATGTATAAAATATATATTTTATATGTAGATATAAAAGCACAAGTATGTGGCTCCTTTTAAGCATAGGAGTGGTCACAGTGGGACTAGTTTTATACATAAAATTAGACATAGGTTTAAGCTACCAGAACAGAGACAGTATCTATGTTTGATAACAACACTGGAAGTCCTGATCACAATGGAGCAATTCATAATGGTATTTTTAAGAACAATAACAACAAGAGATATATCACTAAATTAAAGATTCCTGTATAATTCTTCAAACTGTACAATAGCATCAAGGCATTGACCTAATAACCAGTCTCAACTCACATCAAGCAAGCAGATACAGATCTAGCAGATCACCACGAACCCCATCAAAAGTCCAGGAGACTACATAGCAATGATATTTTTAACCCCATTTTCATATGACAGATGCAGCAGCAACAATTGTCATACACTTCTAAATTAATAAAATAATGGGGCTTGGGCTAGTAGCTAATTCACAAACACTGGTTGATCAAGCTTGTCTTAAGCTCCACACTCTGCATTGTTTGGGGATAGTATGTAACTGTGGAACTTGCTTCTCTCTCTTCCCTTCTCTTCTCCTTCCTTCATCCTCCAGGAATGTAATCCCTCCAAAATTAAGCATCAAAGCCCAAGACACACATTTTTCAATACAATCCAGGGGCCACAATCCTATCCTGAGAAACAAGCAATCTGTAACACAAAATACACTCAGTGCCTGAATGCTAATGCAGCAATTAATCATTCTGATATCCTTGCTCTCTCCTGCTCATTTTCTCTTGATTTTTTTGATGTCAGAACCAACACAGTATAACACTATACCTTTTAAAAATCATCTTTCAAGCAGCAACATTAAATACTTCACAGTGGAAAGCAAACAAATCAATACATATTATAGCACTCATGGCATAGCAGGCACTATAGTTACAGTTGCAAAGACACTTGTGTGATAAGCTCTTTTTTTCACTCCCTCTGAAAGAAACAAAACCAACCTGAAACACAAGAGCAGCTTTCTTCACAGAACCTGCTGCTCAGCTGAGCTGCCAGGGGAAAAGGCTGTTAGATCTTCCTGGCACCAAGAACAACCACCACTGTAACTGTGCAACTACACACAGCTTTTTGGAGAGAAACAACCCCTCTGCAATCCTCCTAAAGGACCACATGGTCAAAAAGGGTGAGCTGTGCGAGGCAAGGCTCTCCCATTAGCCCAGCATGACACAAAAGGTACCGCTGAGGAGGCCAAAAGCGGCTATAAAGCAAGAGGAAAACAAGGAAAACAACAATGTCCATCAATGAAAAGTATTTTTTAGGGATCTATGCAAGCTTTTGTTGCTTAAGCCTTACCTTACCTATGGAAGCACAACAAGAGCACAACACAGAGCAAGAACCCTCCTGCAACCGACAAGTACCTGTTATACCATGTTCCAGCATCCCTCCCCAACACATATGAGGCTAATGATAACCCCCTCACTAGCTCCATATGGGCAAAGCTGCTTTGCCTGCATGGTCTGCAGCTGAGCCAGCCCTGTGCAGGTGCACAGCTTATACATGGTAATTGTTTGCACATGGGGTGCACTGCTACTATGTGAGGTGCTCTTGCACATGGGCTGTGCAAGTGTGTGCCTCACCTGCACAGCTTGGACATGAGGCATGCTTGCAGGTGGGGTACATTGTTTGCATGTAGGGTATATTTATACATGGGGTGCACTCGTGCATGGAGTGCACTGCTCGCACATGGGGCAAGCTGGTGTGTGGGTACACCACTGGCAGCAGTGCCACCCCAAGAGATGGTGACAGTGCTTGGAGTTGCTAAGTGACAGTGTCCTACCCTTGGGGTGCGTTCAGACAGTGAAGATGAAAAATTCCCACCTAATGTTTTAATACATTCAGCATGTAGATACACACATGGCAATTAACATTCATTTATAAGAACAATGAAATGATTAATCAGCTGGGATTGCAAATGACATGCTGCCTCACTTGAGGTTCATTTCTGTTTTGCATTGTGCATGGTATTTAGCCAAATCTATGATTAAAGGCCAACTTCTGAGGTCCTGAAGAATAAAATCCTGCTTTGATGTTGCTGATAAAGGCAGGATTTTTCACAGATTTAGATTTTGTGGGGGAGTAAAAAGAAATCAGGGTGGTTTTTTGCTTTCTTCCCAGTGATTATGAAATCCATGAGCATTTTTAATTCAATGAAGATTTGTCTCTTCAATCACAGTGCTTCAATGCAGGGAACAGTATTTATTTAGCAGAGAAGGGAAGAGGGAGAACATAGGGCAAGATTAAAACTGGAATGCAGAAATCATAGTTACAGGAAAATGGAGTGTTTTGCTATTTTAAGGAGATTAGGCACTGTAGTACTGATGCAGTGGATCCAGAGAATACCACGCATATTCCATACTAGGTATGGAACCAATGAATACAAATCATCTCACATTACTTAGTACTTGCTTCTGATTACATTTATCACTGTTTTATTATCATGGCTCTCTGATTTTTGAACAAACAGCTTATATTGATTTATGGACAAGAAATAGGCCAAAAATAGAAAGACTCCAGTGGACCTGGCTGGGCTTTGAGGGCAGCCCACCTGCGGTAGTTGTGCATACTCATCTCCAGTCACCTCCTATAATCTTCCTTCCCTGGTGCTTCCTCCCTGTACAATTTGCTGCCTCACCTCTTTGAGCAAGCCTGATACTCTCTGCCATGCCTTTTATTATTTCCCTGTGTTACTGCTGAGTCATTCTGTTATCTTTTGCCATCCAAAGTGCTATGTAACTAAATACCAGCAAGGCGCTGGCGTGATTTACACTCCTGAGTACAGCAGTTGCAGAGGAATCCTTGGTATTCAGGTCGTAACTTGGAGCCACAATATACTGACTGCAAAAGAGGCAATACTGGCTTTGGATGACTAAGGGTAAATAAATAAAACAATTCCTTACCTGAAGCAGTATTAAGCTACAGCATTAAAGCAGAAAGACCAGGTTCCTTCCATTACCTCAGGTCTATCATTATGCTTATTAGCTTCAATCTATTGCTTATGCCTAGGGAATCGGCATTAGTAACTGACATTGTGATCTAGAGTGCAGAGGGCAAAACCAGATCCATGACCACTTCTGTCTTTCCTTTGCACACTGTTGATACCACCTCACTGCCCCATTATCGTGCTTTTCCTGGCAGTCCTGCAAAGCCACTTCCACATGAGTTTTATTCTGTCAAGGGTACGTTAAATTGGCAAGCTTTATTCCCAAAAAGATTTTTAATGGGAAAATGATAACGTTCACAATGGATATTATTTGCATGAGATCACTGAACTAACCTGCGTGACATTTGCTTTGTCAACCATCAGCTTGTGGATGAGCAGCAACCAACAGTCAAGGCCTTCATACTTCAGTCTGAGCCTTGCTAAAAATAGTTCTCCTGATAATTAAACACTAATGTTCTTTCATGAGTACATTATAATGAAATAAATTGCTTCAAGGGAACAACAAACTACAGGCAGCATCTGAAGCATTTTAACAGCACAGAGCATTTGGCTGCTGCAAGATTCACTTGAAGAGGAGAAAGGTAATAACATCTCAGAAACAATTTAGAAAACAATCTTCTGCACTTTCAGTGTTTCTAATAACAAACTGGGACACTTCAATGTGTGATTTTACTCATTCTCAATCACTCAGTGCCACCTGGAATGGAAACACGTATATGATATGGCTGTGCAAACCACTGCACTGCTCCTGCAGACCCCAAAGCTTTGAGTTGCAGTGTTTCTATCCTGAATGCAAACACTCAGCTCTTTATGAGATTAAACTTAATCCATGTGATGCTTGCTACTTAGAACTGGAAGGAGCTGTTCACAAAATTCAGGATATTTTTACACGACTGCAGTTTGCAGATTGAGGCCTGACTGACTCTGAAGGAGGAGGTGTTGAGAATCCCAGCGCTGTCAGTGAGCCTGTCTGGCCAGGAAGGCTCTGTGCAACTGTCAAGCACTTTATGGTGTCTCTCAGGAGACAGCTCACATGAACTTCAATACAAATGCCATACAAGAGCCAGGCTCTGCACACAGCAACATTTATTTGTCCTCTAAAGCAGAATAAATGAAATGATCATTGTAGCTTCCTAATACTGAAAGTGTGCTGTAGAAATATTTATAAAGGACTGAGAAAGTGTACTGCCTGTATGTTTCCAGTGAAATGAAATTGTGCATGTACCACTGAATTTAAGATACTATCATGCCATCTTAATACATATTAGGTGCAAGCAGTGAGCAGTTAAAAATTTTTATCTGCCTATTCTCTTGCTGCAGGGCAAGAGTAAAGGATTTGTCTTTCTATCTTGGCTACTTCAACATTTAATGCTGGTGGAAAATACATATTTCTATCATGCTGCTTTTTTAGAGTAACTGGGTAGAGTTTTCTCTGCTTGAAAATTGTTAGCTGCTACAAACATGTGATACTATGCATGTTTTAAAAGTATAAAACATATTAATCTTTCTATAGTGCAATTTCCAAGCAGTGATAAACATTCTTGCTAAAGTATGGTATGGCAATGTGAATGTAAGCTGTTCATGTTAAAGACTATCTGGCATCCTATTCAGAAAAGCTATTGTGACTGTTGCTAGGAATAGAAAAGCATACAGAGATCATGTTGAGTCATGTGGAACATGGAAAAGAAATCTTTTTTCTACTGCTCTTTGACAGTGGCACAATTGCTTGTACATTGGCCTTTATCCAAGACAGATGGATTATCACTAGAACAAATTTCAATAAACCCTCCTTGCATTTACATAATGTAGAGTTTCTAACATTTAACCAGTTAAAAGAATTGGTGCTTATAGCTTTAAAGAACTCATACGTTAATCATGACTCTCTTTCTGAATATGATGGAAGTGATAAAATAAAGCTCTTTGGTAGTTAAGGAACATGTTCACTAGTTTACACTACATGGAGACAGTTACCTGAAGGAATTTTTTTGCTTGAGGAAGAATCATATGGTTGGACTCGATGATCTTAAAGGTCTTTTCCAACCTAGTTGATTCTGTGATTCTATATGGGCTGAAGTTCAGTTTGCTTTTAACACACAAATCCCTATCAAATATTCTATCCACACAAATCCCACAAATATTCTGTCAGTGGAAGTCTTGCAGAATGAGATTGATTACTTAAAGTTATGAGGATACTGTTTTGTTTCATACAAAGAAGCTCAATAAAGTGTTTCTTGACTGTATTCTAGATTTGAATCATTCAATCAAACTCTTTCATGTACTTACAGTTCAGATAGACAGAGGTCCTTTGCAGGAGTCTTCAAACCCTTGCAGAACAGAAATTCTGATTTAACCAGTATCACATAGAACATCATATTGAATCCTTGGCTAAACACGTACTGTTTCTAGTAAGGTAATGCCCCATGGAAATGCCAGGAAGCGTTTAAGAGGATGGTGTTCCCTGAAACTGTGGGTATGGGAGGAGACAAGAGTACCACTGAATGTAATGGTTAAGCAATAAACAAACACAACTCCCTTTTTCATATGCCAGCAAGAATAATTGGCAAAGCTGTGATTTGGTTGAAGTACTGTAACTCAGTATAGAATAAGCTGACAAAGTATTAAAAAACTATTTTAATTACCTTTTTTTCCCTTCTCATTGTGTCTCATTTCATTTTGAAGGTGCTTTTTCTTTCTAGGGTAAAAAAGCCATTTAAACTGAAGACTGAGTTCTGGCACACATTGTACAAACATAATGAAAAAATACAGCAGACAACTAAATCGTATCACAGAGAAGCTTCAGTGGATTCTACTGTTTATACTGAATCAGGGTTATGCCAAAAGCTTGCAAAATTTAACTCATAGTTTGCACTACTACAGCAGTGTTCCAGTTGTTACCCACTAATATTTAGAGCAACTCTTGCTGTGCTAGGTGCAGTACAAAGATCAACTAGGTAGTTAGTAGTAATAAAAGCAACCAAAAAAATAAATCATATCAGGGGAAAAAAAAGGGGTGTATGTGTTACGATTTATCAGCTGATTTATCCAAGGATGTTCAGAAAGTCTCCAACTGGAGCATGCATTTAAATTCAGAGCTCTGTGGTCCTATTATTTTAGTCATAGAATCATCGAATCATCGAATAATTAGCGTTGGAAAGGACCTTAAGATCATCCAGTTCCAACCCCCTTCCATGGGCAGAGACACCTCGCACTAAACCATCTCACACAAGGCTCTGTCCAGCCTGGCCTTGAACACTGCCAGGGATGGAGCATTCACAACTTCCCTGGGCAACCCATTCCAGTGCCTCACCACCCTAACAGGAAAGAATTTCCTCCTTATATCCAATCTAAACTTCCCCTGTTTAAGTTTTAACCCATTACCTCTTGTCCTGTCACTACAGTCCCTAATGAAGAGTCCCTCCCCAGCATCCTTGTAGGCCCCCTTCAGTTCCTGGAAGGCTGCTATGAGGTCTCCATGCAGCCTTCTCTTCTCCAGGCTGAACAGCCCCAACTTTCTCAGCCTGTTGTCAAAGTACCCAACTTTATTACTTTAAACTACAGGATTATTTTTCTAACCATAGAAGTTATGCAAAACATTTAGAGGACACTTCGTTTTCTTCTGTGGAAACCAAGTATAAGCTAACGTTAAAGCTCCGTCTTTTGATTTCTCTACAAAAGATCAAATTTAAGACAATGTTAGGCAAAATAAACAAAAGGAATCCTTTTTCTATCCAATCCAACTCTGTTTACTTTCTTTTTTTCCCCTCCTTTTCTGTTTTGTTCTGTTACATAAAAATAGGCCTCCTGGTAAGTAATACCAGTTAACAGTAATTACTTAAAGTATATTTAGTTTAATAGAGAAGTAAAATAATCCTTGATTTCTTGACACATTCTGTAATGCACGTCATATGGATGGCTCCATAACTCTTTCTAATGCCTAATAAAATATGCTACTGTATAGCATACTCATTACATATTAAACTGAGAATTCTGTTGTACAAGCACTGGTATATGATTTGAAAACAATAAAACCAGCATGGAGTTATGAATTACAATCAGGTTTCTGCATTTCTAATTCATAAAAATACATTTTTATGCTGTCTCCTTAGCAAGCAGTTGAATGTTTCCTCTAGCCTGTGCCAAATGTACACAATCAAAACATACTGTCTGTATTTACTGGTACATAAGAAAACATCGAATTGTTTCTAAATTTGGCCCCACGCACATGCTCAGGAGGCTGTTCTTATTTCTTATTTTGGTTTGCTCTTCAGGTCAGAGCCCACAAAATTCTAATTTGTTCCTTTAAGTGCCTCTGAATTACTTTTTACTTCCCTGTGTCCTGTTTGGGTATTCCAAATACATAAATTTGGATTTTACATGTATTTGTGTTTGTTTTGATATTCCCACTCCTCTCCCTCTCCTTCCAGTCTCTTAGAAGAGATGCTTACATATGGAACAGCCTATTTAGAAATAAACACAGCAACCACGCTCTTTAAAAACTCTATTCTTTTCCGTGATTTCACCATTCTTTGAATCTCTAGAAGCACAAGATATCTACATAGAAATAATTCTCTTTCTGCCCTAAAGAAAGTAATCCGTAAAAGGACCATAACAATAGTAACTTTAGCATTGTATTGTGAAAGGGAAAAGTACTTGTACAATTGACGTCATCTAATGGAGTGTTAAAAAGCAAAATTACTAGCATTTATTGTCGCCACTCAGCATTGTTAATCCAGATTAACAGTCAATAGGCTCAACACATGGAGAAAGAATAACAAAGAGGCAGTTTCTGCTGAATGGCTTGTGATATGAAAGGGAATTAGCTCACAATGCTGTTATCAGCACTGCAGCTACTTACTGGGCTTGGCAATCACAGAAGAGATTGATAGTACTTGGTAGTGAACTAATTGCTTTATTGGCATGTGTCTGATAAATACACACTAATCCATTAAATCAATGTCACAACTGATTCTTAGGTAGAATGCAGAAGAAAATCCAGGTACTAATCATCACTAACTATTGTAAAGAAAACACAATGGCTTATTAATGAATTCCATTATGATGGGATAAATTTAGCTAATGCCATCAAATCCATTATATACAGAATGCTACTCCTAAATATCATAGCGTTGGAAGGAAACAATTCAGCATGTGTCTCTGCTGATTTCTCTGTGCTAGATCTCTACAGACTCAAAGCTCAGCAGCTATTTCAGTTTGAATAACTTTGACATGAACAAAAGCAAAAAAAGAGAGAACCAAAATGGGATTTTCCTGCCAGCATTGCCTGCAGGTGGGTGTCTCTGTCCCAGGCTGTGCTGAACTGAAACACCCATGCATCTCTGCAGACAGCAGAGCCTTTCAGAGTTTAAAGGTGCATTACACAAAAAATAAAGGCAAACAGCTATAAAAATAAGTGCAGAAGAGTTTGTTGGAATAAGGCATTCGATACATCATCTTAATAGTCTCCAAGGAAGTCTAAAAGAGCCAAACCTTATGACTTGCAGAACAAGAAATCCTGGATTTCTTATTTAATAATGTTCCTGATGGCTTCTGCTAGTCCATAGGTACAAGCGAATATCACTGATTTTTAGGTCTTACTCCCTATGATGATTGACACAGGAATGATTTTTACTGCTTTGCAGTTGTATTTTTCTTGCAGGAGGGATTAAATGAAAGGTTATTGATGAGGAAGAGATATTTCCAAGGTCAGTACCTCATTGGTACTCTTGTCCTCAGATGTCAGATAGATCAAGCACATCCATTTTCTGTAAGACACGTTCTAGTATTATTTTAAATCAATTTAGTAACTTATACATCATCAAGAGAAGGTTTGTAAGGGATTGCAATAGGCTTTTGAGTTCTGTGATAACTTGCAACTAGACTAACACATGTCGATCAACTCTCACTGACTTTCTGAGCTCTTGGTGGGACCTTACCAAGAATGGAAACAGAGGATGCAACTTTGACATTGACATCCTGCCTGGAATTTATGGCAGTGGCGCCCAATTCATGTAATTGTGTCCTTCCATCTACCATCCAGTTGAGAGGAGCATTGGAAAAAATCCTGATGAGAAAGAATATGAAATGATCTGTCATATGGAAAGCTCCTCACTAGCTGTAATAGGAGCTGATGCATTTCCTTTTCAAAATGCTAATTTTTTATATGACAGAGGATACATGGACTATAGAAGGAGGCAAAGAAAAGGTTAATATAAAGCAAGAATAATAAAAAAAATCTAATTGTGTAAAATAAATATTTCAGGTCGACTCAAAATTAAATTTGTGGGATTTATATTTCAGCAATAAACCCAAACCTGTTCTACTTTAGATTAATATAAGCTAATTTATTTTAATACAATTTTTCATTTCCGACAAAATGAAAAATGCACTGTTCATCCAGCTCCATTGGAACATACTTCACTCCAGCTTTGAAATGAACCTTGAAAGTGGAGCTTTTAAAAATTCAGATTTTCATTACTACGCTATGTGTGGCCATGTAACAAGACTACTTGAACATGTGCTGTAAAGTACTGAAGGTTGTATAAGAATGGCTGGCCTCCATTCGAGCTGAAAATTCCATTCTTCAGAATGAAGACTTGCAATGTGGACTGATGCCTCCCAGAGAGTCTCCAGCAACAGTCCTGGGGCTGCAGATCCCTCAGGCTGCCTGCAAAAACTTCATCAGATCTCACAGGCACCACTGCAAAACATTTTGCTGCAAGGAAATGATGCAGCCAATGTTTTCTACTATACGGACAAGATCCATCAGCTCAGCAAGTCAGCCTACATCAGACTGCCAGGAGGCCATGCCAGCTCTTACCCTGCAGTAAACTGAGGTCTAACATGGTAGCTTATGTCTCAAAATAACTAAAAAGGAGTAGTATGCTCTATTTTAGCTTTGCAACAGGATAAGACTATGCACCTAGTCAGTGAATGATTACAGCTGAGCTGGCGGTGAACAGTAACAAAGTCATTAGCTTGAAGACCAAAGCAACTTCCCCAGCATTGAGAGAGGTCTGTGGCACAGCCAGAAGCAGGACCAGTTTTCCTTAGCCTTGTCCATATTGTAATCATCTCTTGGACAGTTTTTTATCGTCTCCAATTTAAAGAGCAAGATAATTAAAGGAAACTTAGTTATTTTAGAAAACAGGAACTAATCAACAAGAGAGAAGGTACCTTACACTATTAAAATAGGTCCAATATTTTTTTTGGGGGGGAGTATTTCAAGGCAAGACAAAAGGCAGCTTAAGCTTTTTAGCTGAAAAGATGGAATCACTTTAGATTTTCCAGTCACTGTCCATTAACCCAAGTCCACATCAAACACCACAGTGATAACAGTGTAGGATAATCTGTGCTCAGCCTAAAGCAAACCTGAAGTTTGTGATGGTAAAGAACATACGAACCTAGTTTTGCAAGTACAGGTTTTAAAACACCTCTTAGAGCCCAATGACACACATTTCTGTCAGGACCTGCAATTTTAAATGAAAAGGTATCATTTTGCTACTCAGATAATCAAAAATATATTAACATCAAGAACAGCAGCTGAAATACAAGATACTTATCCTAGGATTTTTTTACTTCATGGAGGATCCAATTTGCTTCTCAACTATACTGATGTAGATCAGGAAAAGTTTAGCTAAACTGAATAGTTTGCCACTTTAATGCTCATACAAGCAAGAAAGAAAGAGACTTGTAATCTTGTAATCATGTAAATGAAAAGTGCATAAATAATTTACTCAACTTGAAATTATCTAGCACCACAGATAGGAAAAAGGTTTACTGTTACACCATGTTGGATCCAAATTATGTGATATTTTACAAAATACATCTGCAAGTACTTAGAAGACCTAAGAAATACAGAAAGTGGCATCTCACAGACCATTTCAGTCTGGAGCTGAATGTTAAGCACATCTGATTTAAAGCAAGGCCTGGAGCTGGTGACAGCCTGAAGGCCCCTGCATGCTAACAGGTGCTGGAACTCCCTGGATAATAAATGAAAGCACTGGGTAGTGGCATGTTTGTCACAAGGGCCCAAGGGCTTACAATTCACCATTCCTATTTGTCTAGCAGAGCTTGATTTGTTAACCTTCTAGTGGCCTGTCTTTTCTTCCATGTTGTACATGAAGTAATTACAGGTTTCACACTACAATAGGTTGCCAGGGGACTTTTCCAGAGCTTGAAGCAATGATTCAGACATGAAATTACAGACAGATGCCTGCAGTTGTGATGGCTACATTAATTTGCTGCTTTCACAGGTCACAACATTGGGTGCTTTATTACCCAGACTCTGCTCAGCAGGGGTAGGCTTACTGGGAATCATTTGCTGGAGTTCCCTCCTACACACTGATATTAGTAGAAACCCATTTTCAGTTCTAAAGGATTACTTGACATGGCAGATCCTAACAGGAAGGTTTTGTATTTCCTTATGTGCTAATCTGCATTGCTGTCCTTGCATCTCATATGAAGAACTCAGACTAGGTGCAACTGTACAATTTGGAGGAGTAGGATTAAGCTTAAACCAGTGCTCCCACCTCTACCCAAGCTCATCTGCTAAGGTGATTTTTAGCCTGCAGTTGGAAGCAACACACAGGCAGCACAGACAGAGCAAGTGATGGTTGTAAGAGTGCCTTAGGAGTTCAAGGGCCAGGTCTTTAGAACACTGTGTCCTAAACACGCCAGGCTGCTTTTGAAAATGGAAAGTACAAGTGTTAAGTTATAGACTGTATAAAAAACTCTATAAATTTTGTCTCTCCTGCTTAACGCAGTGGCCAGTGAGGTCAAACTGTCCGAGTCCAGTATCAAATGCCTGTGTTAAAAGTCTGTGGTCAGTCAGTGGAATCTTCATCTCTTCTACCCCTTGCTGTCTCTGAAGTAAAAGCAGTACTCACAGTGACTGAGGTGTTTCAATGTATTATCAAGCCTGTAACTCAGCCTGCAGGCTATAGTTCTAACTTCACAACAGTTTTGAAAGGAAAACAAGCTGGCAGAATCACAGTCAAAGAAAAAAGGTTTCCAGGATCTTGAAATCAAGCAGCTTGGATATTTCTAAGAATTGTCTTAATTTTTATAGGCACAGAGGAATTCTGTCATTACACCATAAAAAATCAAATCACTAAATAAGCAAGTAGTACCATACATGTAGTTATAAGAACTTCATCTAGAAAGTCTCTCCCCAACTTCTGGAATGAAACACTTTTATTGCAGCACTATCTCCTCACTGTTAAACATGAACAAGTGAAAATTGTACCCCTGAAACTTCTACATTTCAGTTTCATGTAAACATGATGCTGCTCACACTATTTATGCAGTTCAACTTTCTTGATTTTACAACATGGCTGTGGCTTCTGACAAACAGCTATGTACAAAAGACAAGAATCAAGCCCTATCATTTTGTACTAAGAATAAAAATGCATGATATTGCATCTTCTATATTGAAAGGATGAATACATGAGTGTCTATTATAACTGGAATATAATGGCTTATTGCAACTAATTGACATTTTGACCAAATCTGTAATGTGGATTCAAATAGAAGTGCAATACAGCCAATATACTCAGTATAAAAATATTACACAAAATAGAAACAACAAGAAATCACTACGCATTCTGCTCTTCTTCACAACTTTTAACAGAGCACTGTAAAGCCTGAAGAAGGCTGGCAATTGCTCTAGTAACTTTCCATAGAAAACTGCTCTAGGCAGACACCAAGCACACGACCTTTAGGTCCCATTGGTTCATATTCACTTAAAATTTAAAGGGCTGAAAAAAGAACTCACAGCTGGAGGCTCTTGGCAAACATTAGAATAGCTGCCACTGTTATCCCTACCTATTCTGGTTTTCTCTATGGACAAGATTTCCCTAATAAAAATCTGGAAGAAAAATCCTGAAGTCAGCTTCATATTTAATATGTTTGCAGAAAGCTGAAAAGCAGGTTTATTCAACTCATTGAAGAGCCTTGACATCAAGTGCGTCTCAGAGAAAGTATCTTTCCTTTTAAGCACAGCCAGTTAGTTCTGTGTAATTTAATGAAACTCATGCATCAATAAGTTTTTGTTTAAATATGAATGTATATAGAAACTAAGAATTAGAATTTAGGTTTGTCTGGCTTCTGATTTGACTCAGAATATGTGATGAAAACAGGTGGACTAATTTAACTTACCTAAGGTAAAATTGCATACAAGATTGTAATAAAAATCATAGGGGTCACAGAGGACTAGCAAAGCTCTGAGCATATGTTGGTATGCATGAGCATACCAACATAGAGAATATATTGCACTATTCACCGAGGTACATGGTGTACTATTTTGGCATCTAGGCACATCTTAATCTTGAAAGAGAGCTGAACACATCACAGCGAAATCAGCTATGACTCTGGTGATTTGCCATTATGTGAAATCAATTCAGATTAAAATTTCTTGACCTGGAAAATACTGAAACAAAGCAAGTAAATGCCTGAATGCCATAAATAAAAAGTTAGCATCACTTACTGGCTAGATTTATGGCCTCTTGCTAGTGCTAAGAGTCTCATTATATTGGTAGAGGCATTTAAATAATTACGATAATATCTACAGCTCCCAGATGCTATTAGACTAGCATGGTTACTGTCCACACAATCTTTGCCTTAAAGACCTTACAAACAAGGATACAAAACATGGGAGATAAGAGTAGTAGTAGTTATGGGAGTTGGATGACAGCCAAAATTGCTGTTGAAAACAACAGTGCTGTAGGAAACAAGCAAAAAACCTAATGCAAAACTAGAATTAACCCCTGCACATATTTTGATTATTTGTAACACTAAATTTTAATTAAAATAATCTGAAAATGAAAAGCATAATTAAACCAAATATTAAAATATCACATTAAGAAAAACGTCATAATAAAATACTTCATTTTACTTTACAGTGGAGTTA
This sequence comes from Neopsephotus bourkii, assembly GCF_033783945.1. Taxonomy (NCBI): domain Eukaryota; kingdom Metazoa; phylum Chordata; class Aves; order Psittaciformes; family Psittacidae; genus Neopsephotus; species Neopsephotus bourkii. The sequence continues at coordinate 3,151,985 of NW_026901291.1, read as the reverse complement.
TCTGACATGGATGTAGTCAGACAGAGCCCACAGCCTTTTTTTCCCCATAAAGTAAGATTTCTGATGGAAACAGCGATCCATCACACAGTGTTTCACCTGCTTGGATGATGAGTCCTGACTAATAAATACTCAGCTAGAGCAGAATGAAATTCTCAGAATCACAAAGAAAGCATGACAGAGAAATTCAGAGACTGAATCCTGCTTGTTTAGAGCTGCAGGACCGAGACGTGGCAGCTCTCCCCAAGCTCTGCAGAGGGTGCCGGCATTACAGCTGACGCTGCTCGTGATTCAGTTTCTCAGTGTAAAAAAGTAAAGATGTCTGAAGGTTAGAATTGAAGTTCATCATAGGTTTTTCAGGATTAACAGCAGTTTTCATCTCCCAGCTCTTCAGTCTTGCTTCAGTTAGTTAGAAGAAAACCAGCTAGAATTTATGGAAGAATCAGCATCTTGCCTGGGATCACTTTGGGTTTAAACTCACTTTGCTTTACAAGGTTTTTCAGCAGTGAGATTCTTGGTTGCTAAAGGAAAAATAATGTAGAAGCTTGCCAAACAGCAAGTCATCTCACTTGTGCAGATTATTTTCACTCCAGTGGAAGATGAGAGATAGAAGTGGTTGAGTGAATGCTGTCCACCAGCAGGGAGGGAAGGAAAGAGGACTGCGGTAGCAGTCTGGAGCTGTCTTACCTGTTATGTTAGAGGACCCAAGACTCATTGAGCTCTAGCTCAGTGATAACCACATCTGATATGGGAGGTGTGAGGGGCCACAGTATCCCTTTTCAGTGGCAAATTAGCTCTGTAGATCTTCATGAAGCTGAGATGCCTGGCATAATTAGTGACATGTCTGAATAGTTATTGAGTCAGATACATCTTGGGGTGGATTTTTCTACCATCACTGGCAAACAAAAGCTGCTTCAGTGATAATTAATGAACTCTTACTAGAGGTGGCAAGCAGATTCATGATCAAGATTTTTTAAATGCAAGAATTTTAGATCATTTGCACTATTCAGTTCTTTCAGCTACTGCAAAATCTGAATTAAAAACACTGAAAAGTCTTTTCCATTGAATAAACTGCAGGTAGAATCATTCTAAGAGGAAGGAGAGGAATGGAGAACTTTCACTTACAAAGTTCAATGTTTTCTGATTAAATGCAGAAAAACAGTGAGGAATAAAGTTGGAACTTTATTTTCTTTCTAATAGACAGGCTTCATTTCTAATCCTGGTGTAGTCTTCTGGTACAAACTTGAAGAATTGATGCCCACATTTATTTCAGGCTTTTGATGTTATTTCCTCCTTACCCCACCTGCCACAGACTTCCCTAGGAAACTTTTTCAGGATTTGTTCTTATAAATGAGCTTTTGGTCAGCTCATGTTTTAGGATGTTTGAGACATCAGATGGTGTGTTGTAGGCATCAGAAGGACTGACACATTGGGGTCTCTGTTTTCCATTATCACCTTGTAATTCAAATCAAGGTATTTATTAACACCTTTGTGCAACAAAGGAGAGATATTGTCTTGTTTATGTAAGAGCATTGTGGCAGAATTCTAGCAGGGACAGTGCTGCAGTAGGATGATTGCATAATAGTGTGAGCCCAAAAAGAGAAGGTAGAAAGCTATAGAAATACAAAACTTCTGGTATGTTTGGCTGCAGGTGTAGATGAGGAGGTGGCTCTTCTTCTTACACCCAGCTACTGCCTGATGCAGCACACAGACCCCTCATGACCAACCTGCATCCACCCTGATATATCACCCGAACCCAGATTGTCTCTAGAGAGAGGATGTATTTAGATCCTGTTATAGAGACACCCATGATACCTGTTTCGCAATGATGCAAAACACTTTCAGGAATATTAAAGAGAGAAAAAAGAAAAGACTTTTTTAAAGCTGTATAACATGTAAATACATCAGTCCAGAACTTCAGACTAAATTAGGTGCATTAGCATCCCAGCATCTGAGTGGAGTGTCTGAGTGGAGAGCAGCACGCTCAGCAAATGTTAACTGCAGCTGGAGCTCAGCTCTATGGAAAAAAGCCCCTCTCAGAGCTCTGGGAAAACAAACCTGATACCAGCTTACAACAAAAATGTAAAGTAGCCAAGAATAAACATGCTTCACACCAGAGACAAGCAGAGCAAGAGTCTCTCAGCTTGTGTCAGGGCTTCTGGGTGTCCTGAGTAGACTGCAGATGGGCAGTGAGAGGAGGCCAAAATCAATATTGCTAAAGTTACAACTGGATAAACTTATTTCTACCTTTATTGTTCTTTATGGGAGTGGCTATTGTAAATCAGCATGACTGCACTGATGCTGACAGAACTGTGCCAGTTTTTTTAGCTAAATGTAATGTAATCCAAGACCTTGGGAGTACGGTTGAGCCTGGGAGGAAGGGAGAGGAGAGGAGAAAGTGTTTTGACATTTGATTTTATATTCTCATTACCTTACTCTGAATTGATTGCAAGAAATTGAATTCATTTTCCCCAAGTTGAGTCTGTTTTGCCCATGGTGGCAATTGCTGAATGCTCTCCCTGTCCTTATCTCAGTGCACGAGCCTTTGTTGCATTTCCTCTCCCCTGTCCAGCTAAGGATGGCAGTGATAGTGGTTTTGGTGGGCACCAGCCAGTGCCAACCCACCACAACCTTCTAGCAAAAACATCCATTCCTGCTGCTGCCTTGATAGCAAAACCTCTGAGAGGTTTTGAGAAATACTGTACTGTTTCTCCAATGGCTTCTTTCTCCAGTTTTGCCATGTAAACTGTTACCACTGGCTAATCCGTGCAGTATTTGGTTAAAAATATTGAAATTAACTCGCTTTGCTAGTAATTGGAAGCAGTATTTTTCTCTGCACGATCTGAGTTCTATCTTGTGGAAGCTCAGGACTCCTTTTAATCAGCATTCCAGACCACAAAATTGTCTTGCGGTTATTCTGTTACTTTGAAATGAATCAGTGTGGGTGACTAAGGAAGGACGCAGAAAACCCTCATTTGATCTTTTAACTTGAAGATACAAAATACGTTTTCTCTCCACTGGTGGCCTGCTACCTGAAGCTTATCTATTAGCTCACATAGATTCAAGTATTTAAATGTTAGGGTGCAAGCATGAACATATGTTTCCAAGCAGGGGGAAGAAGCTTAAATCTTTCATGTTTTAAATACGGGCTTTTCTTGCGTGAAGACAGTGCTGCCAAATGACCTTTTCTGAAGTTCACAAAGTGATTGATTTCCTGCCCTCAGAGGTTTGGTTACAAGATTATCAGTAAAAAAAAATCCTCTGATTTTTTCATGGTTTTTTGTGTGTGTGTGTGAGGGGGGTTGGGGTTTTCTTAGGAAGACTGATCAGCTCTTTCTTTGACATAGGACGTTTTCTTTATTAACTATCTTTTGCTTCTGAGAGAACTATTTTCTCTAATGTTATACATCACTTAGACTTCAATGATTACTTAAGTAACTGCAGTTGTTTTTAGTCTCGTCATTCAACTCACTTCAGTGCACTTTGTTGCTATTATTGTAAAAAGGCAAATATCTGCAGTTGACAAGGAAAATGTCAAATGCTCATTATTCATATGAATATTAATATCCATAATCTGAATATTATGGCCATTCATATTATTCTTGCAAACTCGAAAGTCTTATTGACAAAGTTCTGTTTACATTGCTTTGCTTTATAATATAGCATCATGATTTTAATGCAAAAGTACACATGAGGTTAAGACCTTCCATAAAATCTAGCTAATAATTTGAAATGTTTGGGCAAAAATACATGACCATTGAGATTGTGTTAATCACTGTCATTCATTCAGGTTGATAACAAGCTTCAAAAGCTTGGTCTGGGTTTCTTTGGAGTTTAATTGCAAACTTCCCACAGGGGTCTCAGTACACTCTTTATAACACAACCTTTGATGACTTAGCCATGCAAAGGATTTGTTTTGAAGTTTTTGAAGCTGACACATGGATTATCACTGTAAAGAACTAGCAAGGCATATAATGGAGTCTCTAGGTTTGTTCAGATTAATGCCCATCATCCAGGCTTGATATTTTTAAGACAGGTTTCTAATTACTATGCCCTTTATGCTGGAGCTGTGCACCAGAGATTTGTACAAGCATCAGGGACAATGTTTATTGAGATGTGTGTGATATAAGACTGTTAGCAGCTTCTAAAAGAGCTATCTACTCTGTTCATAATGCTCCTGAGTGCTCATCAATCTAATGTATACTCTACCACCTGTCTCCCACCATTATTATTAACTTATGAGCTTATCCAGGCTAGATAGAGGCTACATAAATTGTAGGTATGAATTTCCCAAAGGGACAGGGAACACTGAACTAAACACAGCTCACATTCAGCCACACTTTCAGATGGCAGGGGAAACTTACCCAAGAAAACACTGACCAGTGCCTCTGAACAACTTCATGTCAGCACTTCATAATTTGAGCTCATTTTTTCTTTTTAACTACTCTGTAAACACTCATTGCAAGTCAACTCCTACACTGATAAAGTTCTGCTGCCCGCATAGTTTTCACTTATATGAGCAACTCAAAACATAAATTGTCCAGCTGAAATCAGCAGTTACACCCAATGTTGCTACTCAATAGGTGAATCTGTTGACAGATTATTTGTGTAAAGCCCTTGCCTGCTCTGAAACTTCATGCAAACTCATAAAAGAAAACATGTGCAAATGAAGGGCTACAGCGAGGCACAGAAATCATGCGGGCTGCAGGATTAGGGCGATTTTAGATATATGTGTCAAGAGAATGAGAACTCTCCAGCTTCTTCAGAATGGATATTGAGGTAACTTTCACTTTGCCACCACCAGGACCTTGGCTGTCACATTCAAGAATAGAAAGCAGTTCAGATGCAGCTAAAATTCTTTGCACCTTTTAACTTTTCAACAGTTCTTTCTGTTTGTACCTTCTTTCTACCACCTCTGTCCTCATCCTTTCAATTTTTCTCGCTTTTATTCTTTTCCCACCTGGAGAGTCTGTGTGTAACCTGTAGGCATAAAACCCTACAGAACTTACAAGGTGTATGTGCTGGCAATACCTACCTAAAAGGCCATGGCTTGAGAGGGAAATGGAAGTTTTCAGAGGAGATTCCAAGCATAGATTCCAACCCTTTTCCCACACAGGTCGATAAGTCTCTCAGCCCTCACATTATCCATATTGACATATATTATTTTTAACACACTTTTTAATCTTTCTATTCCCAATCCCAAGGTGTGGGGTTTTCTCTCCTTTGTTTGTAACTTGGGTAGCTTATATAGTTACCTGACTCTTGCTGGCCTGCCCTGGATAAAATTACGGAGATAGTGCAAAAGTTAGGCTTCAATTAACAATCACTAACAATTACTAAAGGTAGAAAAACAATGACTTTACAATAAAATTGAACCCTTTGTAAAACTGTACAGAATACTGAGACTGAACAGAGACAGGGTACACTTTATGGGAGAAAAGAGGATCTAAAAGATGAATGCAACATCACTCGGATCAAGTTGAGAGCTACTTGACCAGAGAAGGTCAGCAAAACTTTCAAAAGTTTTGGAGAGAGGAAACTGCAGCTTTCTCAGCTGGGGATGACTGAAAACTCATGGTTCAACTTTCACCTCACATCTGAGAGCCTTACACCCGTATAACACCGAGACGACTAAGGAATATTAGAAAAGAGAACTTATGAAGATGACAGGAAGATCTCTGTGTTGGGCTGTTGTTGATTGTTAAAACACTCACAGCTTCTAACCAAAAAGTTTCATTCCAGAAAAGTCTCTTATAAGGTCAGTCATCCTTGAAGAAACTTTGTGACTGAAAATGAATACAAGAGGATAAAGTGGAAATACTAAATACTACGTGCAAGTGCGGCTTTACAACAGCTCCACTTGCAAAAAAGATACATCTAAGATAAGCTTCAGCATCTTTTTTGTGTGTGTGGTTTTTTGTTTGTTTGTTTGTTTTCTTATAAGCTCCCGCATTCCTAAACTCATTCCACCACTCCCCTGGGCAGCCTGTTCCAATACCTGGCCACCTTTTCAGTGAAGAAATTGTTCCTAATATCCAAAATCATCATGTGGTTGATTCTGCTGCATAAAAAGATGCTTCCTGTGAGAGAAAGAAAACCAACCAACCAACCAACCAACCAAACACACGAAAAGAAGGTTTGCTTCAAGAGACTCAGAATAGGCATAGAACAGTGTGTTCAGTGTGTTTGTGTGCATTTATTCTTCACTTACTACTTGAAAATAAGTCAAGAAAACTATGAGGAGAAATATGAGAAGGTGTCATTTTTTCGGTAAAACATTAAGATATTTTCCCTTCTTTTGCAACCATTTGTGTAGCCTTGAAGGAAGCAAATAAGCACTGAAAGGAGATTATTAGGGTACTTTAGCATAGGATTTTAGTTTGGGGTGATGCTGAGTGATGCTAGAAATGTCTCACGCACATGCTGAGTGATCAGTACCAGAAATCCTTCCCATTCGGATTAATTTTGCATGTGGCAGTTTACTACTTTAGAAAAGAGATGGAGGCTGTAGCAAAGATTGTATAAAACTCTGTGCAGTCAATATTTCTCCCTTCCCAGAAATGTTTGTGGAACAATCTGGAAGAGTTAACATTACTATCAGATATCACTGTAATATAAGTAATGAATTTGCAATACTAATAAATGGCAAAGGCTGATTTAAATCTCTTACTATAATAGAGTTCTATCAATTTAAACAGATAAGTGAACTCATAAATTCAGTTTTCCTTTGCAGATGTAATGCCACCTTCCAATCCACGCATTGCAAATCTGAAACCGCAATATCAAAATGTAATTTCAAACTCTGCGATTATGAGCACTGACAAAGCAGGCAGAGGGTTAGGTTCTGGAGGACAGTAGGAAGTTTGCCTCATTCTGAAGTCCTAAAATACTGATTTCCATTCTCTGAGAAGGTCATAGGCTAAACAAAAACTTCTTTGAAAATGTACCTGCTGAATATGTATCTGGTATGGAGAAAAGCAAGTTCAAAAATACCCGATATTGATTATTATTGTACATTCTGTTCCAGGAATGGAACAACTGAAAACCTTTCCATATCTTATCTGCACCCTAAATTTTAGGTGCAATACTACGGTACTACAATATGGATCATGGTGCTTAAAACTATTTTCATCTTGAAGAAAGACTCAAAAATTGAACTTCTTCTAAGTTCTTCCCATTCCGAAATCCATGAAACTTCTCAGGATATGTTCAGAACTATGCTTCAACTCAAGCACACACACATGATCACACAAGGTAAACACTGCAAGTCACTTTGGAAATTGCACATGTATTTCCCTTGAAATGGATAATCCTTATTCCCTCCTTTACTCTGAAAGCGGTTTTCACTATTTCCGTGCTATTCTTTCTTATGATTAATGATCTGAATGCTGGATATGAGCTAGGTTACCGTTAATTTAGCTGCATCAAGCTGTTTGCCAGAGAAACAACAATATATAGGTCAGGTGGGCAACTAACATCTATAAAAAGCAGCTCTGAGGCCAGAATGCCATTTCAAAGCCCTATTCAATTAGCATTCACTTTCTATGTCTTAGGTCATTAAGCATCTGCAAAGTGCTCTGCTCCCATACAGGCTATTATGATTCTATGCAAAATGTGCATTATTGTTGTCAAGAGAGCTCTATTTGGAGCAGGATCCAAGCCCTCTTAGCACCTAAGAGCCTTCAAATGTTTCTCCCACAGCTCCCAGGTAAAAACGATCTGCTTTTCTGCTGGGGCTTTATTTTTTTGGTTGTTTGTTGGTTGGGTTTTATTTCTGCTTTAGTAGTATGAGCATGGCAACCTCAGGCATCATGCAGTCCACTCAGATGATGTGAATGATATGTACACGCTGACAGTTATGGAAGTTACTTTGCCATTATGACATTATTTGTATTATAGCTGCCTGTTCCTATCAGAACTGCATTGCACTCACTTGCACTCAGTAATGGGTAGTAGTTGCTCCAAGAGCTCATACTCAAAATCAGACAAATGACAGAATATTTAAAGAAAGCATTATAAAGCCCTGACCTCTGATACGTGAGCAACTACTGGACAAGAAGATATATTACACTTTGAGTCAGAGCTCCAGTTTGAAAGCCAAATGAACTATCTGCTTCAGTGTTACAGGTAAACCCTGAACTAAGCCTGGGAATAAAAAATAAAGTTGAATTCAGTATATGTACGGGCATTTCATGGAGCTACACAGTATCAGGACACCAAAGACTGATTCTGAGCTTACGTAGCAGTTTATGTATTACTGGGCTAATTGAACAATGCATGAGATCTTCTAATTTGGACTACAGAACTACATTTATGATTGCCTTCCCAATTCCCGCAGGACCCTCTCCCAGTACCTACATTCAAACATTCTGAATGTCATCTTGCATAAGCATTCTGAAATACAGAATGGTAATTGCACATTATTGAAATTTTGCTGAGATTTGGCAAGTATTTAACTGTGCTTTCCATATTTTCCCCTGAATTTTTTATCATCCCAATCAATTCAGACTAAGATGTAATGTTCAGAGCTTAGTGAGGCTGTAAGCATTTATTTCCTTTATAATTTTCTATTAATTACAGAGCAGCTAATGCATTTTAAGAGTCAGCTATTAATTCATTTACATTGGTTGTCTTTTTAATTGCCTGTTAAGTACCTGTACTCATTTGAGAGATTTACACAGAACTGTTGCCAAAAACGTCTTGTGCAATTGTATCCGATTCTCTTTCTGCCTGAGTTCTCTATTGTTTCATGCCATATTTATCAGGGTTACTTTCCTTTTACACAGTTAGCCTTTTAGCAGCTTAGATCTAAAAGCATTTAGAACAATTATCCTATGTAATTATCTTCCTCCGTTTTTCTGACTTCCAATATGAAACGAAAACACATCAACCAAAAAAAAATTCAGAGAAAACACACCCCAGATAAAACAGATTTTGGTCCCTTATCTGTAACAAAAAGCCCCAGCTTAGACTATAGCCAGTCTTCAGACAGAACACCTCTTAAACGGAAGAACCACCTCACTAAACTAAGCATGTCTCCAGGTCCACTGCTCTCTACTCAGTTCTTATGTCAAGAAGTTCAGTAACACATAACAGAAAAATATGGAACAACCGGCCTCAGAAAGTTTCAAACTCAGGTTCTGAAGCTGAAAGATGGAATTTATGTTCCAAGTGAAATCTCAAAATTGTAAAAATTCAGCAATTCCATGTTGGGAAGAAAATGAGGCATTTTTAGTATCTCAAATTGTGTAGAATGTTTTCCTAGTCATTGCATGTAGCAATATGAATGAGGTTTACCACCTCAAACACATTAGACAACAGACCATTCTACAACACATCATTCAAGTCATTCAAGTTCCCCAACTCCCAGTCCTGAATAAGTTGCCAAGAAACTAGATAAGCAAGTTTTGAAGCAGAATGCATTAGAAGTTCGTGACATGGACACAACACTGCGCAATACTTGCACTTTATAAAAAGGCATTTTTCAAGGCAAGAATATTCCACTGGAAATTTTCTGTCTATCTCTATCAGTAACTGGCTGATACCCTGAAGCAGAAGTGCTTATATCTTTTTTCCCCTTCTGTAATCTTATCTAACATAGCTGTGGATGTTCTTATTATCCATACAAATGTCTAATCCCTTTTGAATCCCACTAAGCCCTTATCTGTCCCACAGGGTAAATTTTCTTTGTGTAAGGAATCTGATTCCTTTTAGCCTCTTCAAAATCTGTAAGTGATCCATCTCACTTGTCCTTGTATTATGAGAAAGGGTAAATAAGAGTTTCCTTTACATCCTATGTATTATTTTGCATACCTCTTACACATTCTTATTTTATAAGGTTCTCTGCTAGGATAACATTCTTAATCCTTTTCAACCTCATTTCGTAAGGAAGCTGTTTGTTTAAATAGGATCTTTTATTCCCTTTGGATGGAGAAGGGAATAAAATTATGAGATCTGAAATGTATCATTTGATTCATCAGAACTGTAATTTTATGCAAGTATAATTCTATTGAAATCAGCATCTCCTAATGTGTAATGCTTGTCTCTGTTCCGTCTGTGTCTAGAATGGCACCATATCATTTTCTGTCCTCTTCTGCATATCAGCTAGTATTTTTTGTCCTTTTTTTTTTTGAACCACAGCTGTACACTGAGCAGAAGGCTTCCTGCAACTATCCAAAAAAAATCCCAAGTCTTTATGTGACCTGGTTCTAAATAATTTGGACACCAACAGCATGACCCATCAGAAAGCTCATGGAGAGACAATCTCTGGGTTGATTTCTGTTGCTGGTTGCACTGCTTGAAATGTGCTTGGCAAGAAAAAGAGGATGGATAAGGGAGGAGCAAAAGTCCACATGTGGCTATTTATTTTCAGACATGTAAATTGTTGGCAATACCTTTGTTGTATAACACTTTATACCAGCAGTCAAATCTTATTAATAGATCAAGTTATATATTTTGATGACACCCAGAGACCCCATCTTAACTTGCATAAGTTGCACTTAACACAGATTTCTTATCTACATAAAGCTGGTAGCACGAGTAGTGTGGATAAAAGGAAGATTATTATCCCTGCTGTACAGACAAGTCAATGAGACAAAGGAAGAATAAATGTTTTGCCCAGAGTCTCATTAGGCATTCATTATGAAGGTGGAAATTGAATCTGAAGTTCCCAAGACAGTCTGGAACTTTAAACACTCCTCTTCCTTATTCCTTAGGGAAAGAAAAGGCAAGCTAAGAGGAGCCGAACTTCCTTAGTTTTCTTGCACATTGTTTCATTCTCCTATGTCCATCCAATTCCATTATTTGGAGATTTAAAAACAGTTTGTTTATCTTCCTATTTCAAACTTGGAATCTCTGGGGAACGGGCTCACTAGAGAGATGTTTAACACAGAGCTAATCCACTCATAATGGCAAGCAAATCTTAAGGAAGGCAAAATGCTTGCATGCACTAAGACTGGCTTCTGAATAGTAATTAATGAACACGTATGAGGCTTTTCAGTAATGCTCACCCCCACGAAAGAAGCAGAAGCAACAGAGATAAGGCAGCTCTTTTTCAGCAGCACTGCTGATAATTAAGTGACCTTGTCAGGAATTATAGATGTTTACTGATTCAGCAGAGAATACTTGAGGAGGGAAAAGACAAAATTGCCTTTATATGTCAAACCAACTATAAAAATCCTGGCTTAAGATAGAAGAAGGAGAAGAAAAAATGTCACCTAAATCTTCATTTTCAAAAGCCAGTATATAATGGGGCTAACATGACAAACGCTTCAAGAATACCTTTGTGCTTTTTTGCATCTTTATGTATGTAAATCACATAATGTAGGGCTTTGGGCTGCTTATTTAACAGCTGTACAATAGGAGCATTAATGTGGTTTGGCTTGAGAGATGCATATTTCAGGCAAAAGGAAGTATTTGTATCAATATTACTACACAGAGAATGGGGAAATGTAAAAGAAGAATGATAATATAAATAGCAGTGAGCAATTTCTTTCTGTTTAAATAAATGGGGAAAAAAACCTCACCTGATGTCTGCAATTAATTCATTACTGTGTTAGAAATTATAGAACTCTGTGGCTGTACATCCTAACGACTAAGTAGGGCAGTAAGTGATAAAGTGCATTGGTGTGGTTATTTTTGACTCATGTCATGAATTTGAATCCTCATTCCTTGCATGAGCAAGCACCTGTATTCAATGCACTGTGCTTTCTTCTAATGAAAAGGACACCTTTCTCACCTACTTATGAAGCTTTTCTGAAGCTGATGGAGCGGGGAACCAGGCAGACATAGAAAGTGCTGTCCTATTCTGAGGATGAAGCTAGGAGTTCTGCTCATTTCAAGGATAATTTTTTAACATTGCTCATTCTGTGTCAGAAACGTGAATGACCAGTGCACAGACTGTCCTTTCCCCAGGCCCAGAATAGAACTGGATGAGTGCTCACAGTAAATTATTTGTCAGTTTACATTGTTCAACATGTGAAAAGCCCAAACTCCAGGCTCCATGTGCTTTCTGGCACATTAATAATGACGGTAAATTTGTTCTGTGTCCTGATTGCTGTGATAATCCTGTGCTAGCTCCACTGCAGGTCAGTAAATCTTAGGACCTTCTTAAGAGATGCCAACTGGTCCAAAAGATTTTGCCACCAGCACATGGTCTGGTTATTCCCTTGTGGCAGGGCCAGGTTGGAAACAATGCCATAGGCCACCACCTCTGCACCAGCTGAAAGCTCTCTTCTTTTGATGCTGTTTCAGCTGTTCCAACTGGACTGCATGATGCTCCCTTCTACAGACAAGGGATAGACACATCACAAAGTACTAGGATTTGTGTAGTCCTTAACATTACTCTTCTACCTCCTTAGAAGTCACAGGACGATGATCCACAGACTACCAGTTAGAGACCATCTACTCTAAAGGGCAGAACTTACCCTCTGCTTATACAACATCCATTCAGTTCCCAGCAGGTTCACCAGCCAGGCTGTACTGATCCAGAACAGACATACAAACATTTCCGAGATGTGAAAAAGAGATAAGGTAATGGAAATATTGTCCTATGAATATATCAAAAATACATTAAAATATATTAAAAAAAAAAAAAGATACTGGGATCAGGTACTGGCTGTTGCCCAGGTGAGCCTTCTCAAACACTGCTCTGCAGAGTTTGTCCTGTTCTATTGAAAAAGAAAGGAGAATTTGTATTGCTTTATATGTCTGCTGATGGTCAAGTTCCACTGTCTATAATTCCTCTTTGGTAATCAGAAACATAAATAATCAGTCTTAAAAAGTGTGCCTAGCTTCACATTTATGCAGGTACATTTGTACTTAACACCTTCATTTCTAACTGCACATGGTTTGGGCTTTTTCTAATATTGATTTTCAGAAAGTAGTCACTCAAACCATGAAGCTTATGGCACTCACTGCAGTGACTCAGACCCCATCAGTCTACTGCATCAACCTCCTCAATCGCTGGCTTAGGAAAGAAAAACCCAAACCAACAACCCAGCCTCCAAACCACAGCTCAACCCCAAAACCTACAATAAATACTGTGAAGATGCAAAGTTGTAACTGCTTTTGATCTTCTGAGTGTATCTGTATAACAGCTCTTTTTCCACTAACACCACCATTTTTTAAAACTATTAATTGCACCAGCTAGCCAAATCTCATATCTTTGTCAAATTACGTGCCATAATGAAGTGCCAGAACTGAGATCTTTAGGAACAGGAAACATTTCTGGCTTTCATGTTAATTAAAATGGCACTTTAATTCATAAAGTAATTATGGCATTTACTTGATCATATACTCCAGAAGCAAGTATCATAAATTTCAAGTATACTTTTTCAATGAAGTGATTACATCTCTGCTTTACATAAAAAACTGGTATCACACTATGCCAGCCTCTAGAATAACAAAGTTTTACTGCTTAGAAGTTACCTATGTGCTATTGCAGAGCACTAAATAAGCTACCTTACAGCTGTTGCTGTTTGTGTGATTCCTATAGGAAGTTCCTGTAACCTAGCAAAGGAGCTAAGGGAATTACATGCAGCTCAGAGCCCTGCACTGTAATCCAGCCAGCCACCAGCTATTCCCAGCTCACTGTTGTGCCAAAGGTATCTTCAGCATTACTTAATTTCATCAACACTTCCCCACCCTGCAGAATGTTTGAGGAGAGCAACTTGTTGGCAACATCAGTACTTGCATCTTCCCAAATGTGATGGCTGTAAAACATACCTGGTAAATTAATAATAGCCTGAATTTTAAATCATGCACCAGCTCTCCATGAGATTAAATCAATGTGGCATCATTAGCACTGTTCCCTCCCAGACAAAGGTCTTCTGTGCTGTCAAAATTCTTTAATATACTTCAGTCTGAATAGAATTTTTTTTTTGGCAATAGATATCAGTTGGCAGGAAATATTCCCCATGACCTTTTCACTTATACAAATAATTCAGGCTTTTTGTTCAAACTCTTCACACTGCATCTTTCACAGTAAGTGGCAAAACATAATGGAAATAATTCTCATTTATCATTCAGTGCTGGGTGGTTGTTTTCATGCAGAAAAAAATTCCCATTATGTGCTCTTTATTTTTTAGGGCTATGGTCCAAGAGAATCAGAATGTCATTTTCAGACCATGCAAATTATTAGGTAGCACATGTGCTATTGATACTTGTTATATTTGGGATATTCTTATTAGATTCTGAGCATTCTGGCAAATTATAAGCATCCATGTTCTAACATGCAGAAGCTGCATATATTTTGTCCCTCAGGAGGCCTGGACAGGGCAAGAAGAAATACTGATTGATGTCCCCACTAGATAAATCTTGGTGCCACAATATTGTGCTATGGAATTGCCTGCCTGGATTTTGTAGGATTCTGTATAAGCAAACTGGGAGAAGGATTAAGAGCAGGGGAGTCCGTCTCAGAAACTCTGCTTTATAGTTAGTTAGAAATTCTGCTTCTGATGCAGTAGATCTCATGCTGTTTAATGCCAGTGAGACAGAAATGGAGAGCAGATGTTCCCTTCAAGATCCAGATGTGCTTGTGGAAGAGGTTACTGCCCTTAAGTGCTCATCAGTGACCCTCTTGATTTGCTGGGAGTGGAGTTCTTGTCAATCACTTAATTTGTTTAAGGCCAAAATGAACCAGGCTCTCAGATTTCCTATTTATCTGAACTGAAACCTTGCAGAGGTTTGCTAAATGATTGTTGAGAGTAAACTTCTGCACAGAAAATAAAAGGCAAGCAGCTTTAGGCAGTAATCTCTGTGCATTAAGGCAGAACTGAAAAAGCATTGTTTTAACATCCTCAATTTTGTATGTCTGTGCATATACAAAGGCTGAAACAGGTCAGTCTGAAACACGGACCCAGCAGCTTGTTATACACCTTGATATATTAACATGCAGAAAAGGTTTTTATTCTCTAGATAGCTTCAGACTCTGTTCTATCAGTGTGGATGGCAATGAAATGTGTGTGGCATTTGCTGTCACTCTTGGTTATTCCTGACAGATTTGAAATGCAATTTACAAAATATTCACTGTTGTCAATATTCATTGGTTATTATACTCCTTCGAGAGATGGCTAAGGTTAAAAATAAGGGTTAAAATTAATCTTATATAAAATTTTGGGCTAAATATATTTAAATATGGGTATTTCGTCTAAGTTAACATTTGGCAAAGTAAGCAAAAGCTAACATTCACAGGAGGAAAAGATGTGTCTTTTTTTCTGACATCATGTGTTAACAAGAACGGAATAGAGCTGTCAAGAAATGTTATTTTTCAGTATGTGTGGTCAAGAACAAGCCAAGATTACCATCAGTACAGAAACACAGGGTTCAGCACCCCAGCTGCTTTCGGCTGGCTTGTTTTGTAGTTAAAACACGCTCATCCTTAGTTCAGTCGTACCACTGGTGTCATCAATGGGTAATTTTCACAGTGTATACAAGGGTTATGGAAATTGCAAGAAATACAACAGCAGCAGCAATTAGTGCCGGTTAGAGATAGCTGAAAACCCCACAGAAAAACAGAATTACTCAACATTCAAACTACTTTGCATTCATAAAGAATGCAGTGTGGGGATATTTTTCATGGAGAAAACACAGATGATTTAGATATTTGTATGGACAGCGAAATGTTGGAGATGTGCAAAAGTTTGTTAATAGAAAACAGATCTATTTTTCTTACTTATATCAGCATATTTTAGGCAGAAATAACCAAATCTGAGTCCATTTTTTCGTATTAGGAATGTTCTGTCATGCAAAAAACCCCACAAACCAACCACACTTTTGGCTTTCACCTGGACTGAAACATCTTGTCAAGATCTCAATAAAATCTAAGTTCTGCAGAAACTTAGGTGACAAAGATTTTTGTTTCAAAACTCTACACCCACACCCCTCCCAACAAGGCCATCTTGCCCCGCTTGACTGGTTGGGTTTATGGGTTTATATAACGAGGGAAGAGGTCTTACAGTTAATTAGTTCTTCTAAAATATATTCCCTGCCTTTGCTATCTGCTGAATGAACAATTTACCCCTCATTAGTATATTTTTCAGGTTAATTAAGTTTTGCAGTAGCCGGAACACTGAACAACACTGCTCAAATGCAGGTAAGCAAGCCTGACACATTCAATTTATGCTGTACCATTACCACTGGATGGCATTAGTTAGTTGTGCTGCAAGAATGGATGTGAAAGGAAGCAATTAAATCTGTACAGCTTTTACCAGTAAGGATTAAAGCATTCAGCTATGAGTTATCATCGTGTTATTAGGTAAGGGCAATTGATAGTGCATTTGCTTCACCATGCTAAGCAGTTTTTATGAACACAGACTCTAATAGAGAAAGTACTGTGTCATGTTTACATATAAAAGGACAAATAACCTTGTCATGTCAGTAATAGGCACAAATACAGTAACACTCCAGTTGACTTTTCCGTCACATATCAGCGTTTCAACTACTGCTACGATAAGCTTCATAACGTAGACTTTCCAGTCCCAGCAATGGAAACCAGCACAAGTCAAAGCCTTAATGCAGGCAACCAAGCTTCAGAGCATTTCCAAAATCCAAAGGCAGTTTAAACTGAGTGTCTCAAAATAAGCCAGCTGCTGGATTTCTTTCTCTGACAGCGTGTGTTCGAGAGTCACACAAACCCCACCACAATGCAACTGACAAATAAATACACACAAACACATCCCATGCACGCAGAGTCCATCCACCCTTGCTAGCTTCAATAAGATCACATAGTGCAGGCCACTGATGTTTGGAGCCTGGCCTCAGTGCTCGGTGCATTCTCAGTTCTTCTCAAGCCACAAGTATGAATCTGACAATAACCTCAGAATGGTGTTTTTAAGGCTGTCAGTGTGCCAGCCCTGCCTGCATTGCTGCAAAAGGTGCTGAGGTTTGAAGCCCCTTTTCCTCCTCATCTCTCCATTTTTCATCTCACATACATCACCAGAGAGCCAGACGGCAACAGAATTTTCCTCATAGGCAACCTGGGGTAGACATGAAGAGCCAGCCTCCAGATAAAAGCCTCTGCTCTGTTAGAGGCTGGCTGCATTCGAACAAGGTAACCCCTGAACTCTTCTAGCTTTCTGGTTGGTTCATTGGGGCTTTTTCAGATTGTGGAATGCAGTAATATTCAAGTAGGAGTCCTGTGAACTCTTCCCAGGTATCCAGAATACAGGTTACAGGAAGCTGAAAATCACTGAAAAATTGGGGAAGATGGAGCGAGAATCTCTCAGCAAGGCTTTCTGTACACGGCAAAGCCATGTTACAGTCCTGCTGTCTATAATATGCATCTGGAAACCCAGGAGCCTTTATATTTAAAGGGCAAATACAGCAGATGGATAAATCACTAAATACACATAATGATTTACCAAAGGCAACATTAAAGTGATTCACCCATGATCGTACCTCTGGTTTATGTCAGAGGTGTGGGTACATTCCCTAAAAGCTCCCTGGACATCTTCCTTTTCCTTCACACTTGCTTTACTTCACCTCCAAACAAAAGAGAAAACATAGTAGCAAATACCTCCTCTCCTATAACAGGATTTAAACGTAATGTATTTATGAATCACATTAATAATGGAATAAGGAAATGATGAATAAAAATGAAAACATTTACATAGCAAAAAGAAGCTGCTTTTACTATAAATTATTAATAGCCTAATAATGACAATATGAAATAATAATTAACAAAGGCACAGCTATTATCACCCAAACAAGAAATAACTTGACTTAACAAAGAATCTCATATAGCAGATATGCTAATCTGATTTTCCAGTTTCTGGAAACGCTTTCTGTTACTTTTCAAAAACTCATTACCAAAGTCACAAGTAGGAACCTAGTCGAGCATTGTGATATTTTGATTGTAAAACAATTTGATAGTTATTATAAAGTTTTTCTCATCTCTCTGTGGGAGAACAGGATGAATTCATTTATGCAAGAGTAATTTCTTCCACAGTCATTTTGTGAGATGATTTATTTGTAGAGGGGGACAAACAATAATAAAGTCTCAGATTTAAATAGTGCCTTTCATCCCAAAGGACCCTAAAGTGCTTTATAAGACATATCTCTACACAGAAATAACATCACCCACCTCTGAAGTGATAGATGGCACCTGTTTAGCAGCATACACAGAAATGCTCCATAGCAGTTTAAAGCAGGCACTGAAGAATAACAGAGCCAGCAGAAACCACATGAGGGATTAGAATATACTCCTAATAAGTACATCAAAACTTTTCCAAAGTATCCCAGCAAACACACTTTTCAGGAATTAACGTGTTTGTTAAGTCTCTGAACCTTTATACCTCTACTGCTTGGGGTATATAATTTACAGAAGCTCCCAACTCAGCAGGACACACATTTTCTATTTTTAAGATACCTTAAGGCACAACAATACTCTTGGAAATGTTCCCACTTGCGCAGAATTGATTCTCCCAGCAGTACACCACACCATAGTCCTCCACCCATGCAGAAGAACCCACTGCACATATTTGAGAGGTACTCCCCCATTACAAATCCCCAGTTCCACGTACTGCAAAAGCACTTTCAACGGACTTGTCCAGGCAGCTAACCCCCACTGTCCTTTTCTTTCACAATACACACCAAAACAGGTCACGGCACGGAAATATAAGTGATCAAAATCCCACCAAACCCATTAAACAGCAATTCACTGCTGAAACAGCAGGTGACCAACATTTTGTCAGTGATCCTCATGCTAATAAAATGGGGTGCTAAATAATAGCCATGCATAGGAACATTTACCTCTTCTCACACTTTGGTCTTATCCAAACTCACTGCAGTCAGCCAAAAGGCTTCCATGGTCTCCACTGGCTTTGGGCCATGTGTTGTTTTCTTTCTCAAGTGAGTTGGAAAAGAGACACCTCTCTTCACTTTTACTTCTTCCATTTTATCATATAATACTTGAATACTTGAATCTACTTTTTTGGCCAGTGGTTGTTCCAGTCACCCCAAAGGACTATTAAGCACGCACAGCTACAAACAGCAGAAGAGAACCAGAGATGGGATTGTTGCATGCGAAGTCTGGTGATGACACCAGTTTAAAAGCACCAGCAACTTGATGGTGGCCAACTTAGGTACACTTGAGAAACATTTTCAATGGTGTATAAGTAGTAGGTGCTGTGGTCTTTCCAAAAGAAGAAAGTAAACAAGGATTTCACACACAGGATTTCTAGAGCTCTGAGGTTTCCATTGAACAACTATTTCGGTCACAAGAATTACAGACAGGGAACCTAAGCATGGATTAATAAAAAAGCAATTTCCACTATCAGTGTTTTTCAGTATGCTCGATAATCCTTTGCTTTTTATGAGATATAACTACCCTCACCCTCGGGTCAATACCCAAATGGTTTGTATAATGTGTATGAAGGATAATAAATTGGGTTCACCATCTTCTGATCTTTATTTAGTCCTAAAGCAATCTCTAACATGAAGGTCCTGTGCCTTCTTACAATATCAGCTTCAGTTTATTTTACAATATCTAGGAAATTCTTGTTCAGAAACAGCAAATGAATTTGGGGGGGCGGGGTTCCTTTGTTTTATTATTTAAACATGGCTCATTTTTAGCTATACATTCTGCAATTATAATGTCCTTTTCAAGTCATGGTGGGGTGTACCCTATATCTGAACTAAGAGAGTGATTTAACTATAGAGGTGTGAAGCAAACCACAAGAGCTGTCCTAACAAAGAAGCATTAACATCAAATTTGTGCATATGCTTGAGTTTCATTCCTAGGATTCTGTTCTTATATGTATGTCAAAGTGCAGTAGAAACAAAGCACCTTTATGTATTTACAGGACGTTTCAAAAGGTGTGCATTTTTTATTTTCCATAGCTATGTTCAGAGAACAACAATTCAATCTCTCAGCAACTTCTTGCTGTTTCTAAATATGCTTCCATCCCGTGGTAACAACCAAATAGCTTCCAGACATTTCCAGGAGACAAAATCACCCTACAGAATGTATTTGTAAGTTGAAAATTTGAGCTTTGCTTCCAAACTTTTATTTCTCCCTCCAAATCTAAATAAAGCAAGGATGTGCAAAAGGTTTGTGCAACGGATTGTCAAAGCCCTATGTATGTAAGAGGAAGCCAAAAACCTGCTTGCAACAGCTGATTTATGAGGCTTTATTAAGGTCAGGTTTGAAACTTTTGCTAACTGGCCATCACTAAATGGTGGAAAGTTGCCATATTTGAGTGATTCTGCACAATTGGTGTATTTTTTCCAGACAACTCATGAACAACAGCAGCAGACTTTTGCAAGGACACAGAGACATTTCCATTCACAGGGGTTTTATGACACTTGATTGGCACTTCTGGACAACAGTGCATCATAAATATGTAAACACAAATACACTTATTTTTCCATCATATTGGTGCAAAACCACGGCTTCTATTTTTCCAGTATCTGTATGAACTGAGGCTGTGGTTTTCCAGCATACAAAAATAACATGTGCTATAGTTTAGAAAATAGAAGAGAAGCATACAATGTGTAACAGAAAAAGGAGAAGTTCCTTTAGGAACCTATTACTATTGATATCTCAGGCCTATTGGCACTTCTTGGGAAAACGACATTCCTTGTGGCTTAAATGGTCATGGGAAATTTAATTATCCTGAGATGGAAACATCTCATCCAAAAAACTAGGAACTCCAGCACTAATAAGCACTTAAAATGTATGGAGATACGCTTTAAAAAATGATTTAGAGTGTAACTCAGTAAAAAAGAAATGAAATTATACAATGCTATTAAATGTAGAGCATCAGTGTAAATGTCTTGATTCCAGCCACTTGCTACTATGATGAGAACAACAGAAGATAATTAATTCTTCTTTTGTAGTGATGAGTTTCTTGTGTGAAATTAAAGAATGAAATCCAAGCAGGCTCAAAGAACATGCTATCAATCATGTGGACTATCACAGGTGCCTGAAATTGTCTATCCGACAAAGTTGTTGAGGCAAAAACATTGGGGTCATTAAAAATCATGATAGCATCTTGTGGTTAATGGAGTAATACAGAAAAAGGAAATGAGCCTTGAGAAGCTGAATGCCCTTTACTCAATCCCCAAACATTATTTCTTCTTGTCCTTATGTTCTAAATTAATATCTTGTTTTCCAACCAGTGTAGCATTTCCATTACAATCACATGCCACTTTGGTTTAGTGGAATCATTAACCAAGCTATTTACATCAATTACCAGGCAACCCATTTTCCCAGTATTGCTACTAATTCCCTTGTCTGAAAGGTCTTGCTATAAGGAAACATGGGATGTCAGCAATATCTAGGACGTGCTATTGATACTATTGCTGCCTAACCACTAATCAGTGTACCCCGAGAGCTGCAGATGATAATGGTATGTAGTCATACACTTGTATTAACTGTGTGATTTTCAGCTAACCACATACAAGTAGTAGGAGCAATAGAGCACAGAGATAGACTCTATAAAGAGAAGAAATAAAGTCATCTCTGAGACAGAATGAGAAAAGGAGCTTGCAGGGTCTCTACAGTCCCATAGATACCTGTATCTATCGGCCTGTGCTGGAGTAGTACATTCCTCAGCAAATGCCACATGGTAGCTGACATTTAGGTGATGACAGCACTGTGGTTGTATCAGAACTCATCTGAGGCACGGATTCTTTCCAAATGTTTTTCCTGGTAGTCACAGGGGCTTGTTCAGCAGATAAACAAGAAAGCAGCCATTCTTGCAGTTACTATGAAGCTAAAGAACCAAGCTCCAACACACATAGTGATAAAATGATTTTCAGAACAGCAAATCTCACACACTATAACTTGATTCTGTGGCAATTTCAGAAGAACTTGACATGTGATGTAAGCACCATTGGGAAACACTCATCAGCTTCTAGCACTGTGTATATTGCTAGCAGCAGTCATTGATTACTGAGAAAAGCATTTACTGTCTTCAAGTTTCCTAGGGCTACTTGTTTGTCAGGGGAGGCTGGTAGAGGAGTGACAGAGGTGGACATGATGTTTCATAATCAAGCTGTAAAACTGGCACCATGACCTTTGTCAGGATCTGTTTTCAGATATTACATATTAAGTCAATGTAAGATTTATTTCTACAGCCAATTTTTTAATAGAAGAAATGTCCCACCTACATATAAACCATTATTTATATTATTCAGACAAAATGATAAAAACAGAGAGAGAATTAATTCTTGAACAGCAAGAATGCTACAGATAGGTAAGGACTAACACAAAAAAACTAGCTATTTCAGCAGCTCATAGAGCACAGGTAAGAAATACCAAAGCAGTCATCAATTGGAGGACTTAAAGATCATGTGAATCTATCCATTTCACAGGGGACTGGAACTGTATAAACTCCCTGGTGCGCTGCAGCCTGAAGTTCAGGAGTACATTGATTGAAGAGAGAAGAGAAGACAGCATGACTACAGTGCATGACAAGGGTCATAATTCTCTATACACAGGTACAGAATTTGACCATATTTTCACAGATAAGAAAGCTAGAAGAAACCACTGTGACTATTTGTTTTGTTAAAAATAGAATGAAGGCTTCAGGGCTTCCCTTAGGGGTTTTTATTTGATTTTTGTTTGTTTCTGTGGCTTTCTTACTATCTCAAGACTTCCACCAAAAAAACCCCACCCAGATCTAAAAGCACGTTCATTTGTCTGGGGGAGAATGAACCACAGTCCTTGGTCAGTTCTTTTAATTACTTGCAAGGGAAGGGGGAAGCTTTATCAGTCAAAGGTGTAAAAAGCCCGCTGTAACATATCAAATTACTTTGATGAGATCTACTTTCCACAAACCTTTGCTCAGTGACATTAATTACTCTCATTTAAGTTATTAATCATACTAATAGAAAAAATTAAATGTTATAGAATTCTTCATTCTGTGTCTCACTAAACTTACTAAATACTGGCATGCTATTAGTTTGCTTTCATTTCTCTAAACCTTTCTTGGTATTCCAAGGCTTAGTGAAAACCAATAGCAATGGCCCTGAGCTTCTCCAACCCCTTAGAAGTCCAGGATTCAGCCTAATCTGATTCGCCAATTTAAATATGACATTTTAGTGCCTGCTGTTTAGCATTTGCCATAATTATTGCCATTATAGGAAAATATTTTATGATTATATGAGAATTTCTCATCTGGAAATAATTCTGCACAACATCTAGTAAAATATTCTTACACAGTCTCCAATTATTCAAATTCTTCAGCCTTAATTCTTTCTCTAAATCAATGTGACTCATAATTATTTTAAGCTTTATGAAATTAGCTCTTTTAAAAGCACTGCTATACATCCATGACAGATTTGGGCTTTATTCTGTTTGCATATCAAAAATATAATGCAGCTATAATCATCTACTCCTAAAATATCACGATTTTGCAGTCCTTTCATATGTCAGTCTTTTGTGCCCAGCATCCTAATTTTGTTCAAAATGTGCACTTGCTTTTCACCATTTTCACTTTGTTTGTTATCAAGTGTAGTTTTGTATGAAGCTGTGTCCCCTGTGATACTCTGCGAGGTGTCCTGCAGTATCATTAACTTGTGTGCTCTTCCTTCCCAGTGTCTGCTCTTCTGCTAATTTGAAGAAGTAATTGTAGAAGCACAGTTTATCCCTCAGCTACAAGGATCCAGGGATCCAGCACACTGTTTATTGCAGACTGGGGGGGGGGGGGGGGGATGTTATATTTTACACAACAAGAATTATCTGCCTTCCTTGTGTACATCTTCCCATTTTTCTCAGGTTGTGGTCCATACTGAGAACTGTCTATGTTCTTCACATAAGGTGGTGAATTCTACTGAAATTTGCTTGACTTCCTTACCAGCTGTTTAATTCACATTGCTTGGTCATGTCTGGTTTCTTTTGGTCTTCAGAGGCAGCTCCTGAATCTTTCATATGTGATCCATGGATTCTATGGGCTTTGAGACAAGAGTACCTTCAGTGGTACTTAAGAGACAGCAGAGTTCTCTAAGAGGATCCCTTAAATTGGGTATTTCACTTTCACACTGTAGAAAGTAGGTAGCTTTTGTGCACATGCTATAGTGCACCAGGTAAGTAGAATTTGAAGCAGAAGACTAAATGCATACCTAGGAAATACCACAGAGCCTGAATCAGAGCCTGAATGTGCTTTGCCATTTGGGGAGATCCCATAAGCATGCACTAAGAACAGAAATGTGTTGATTTTAAGCTGAACAATGCTGTGCAAAGAAGATAGGATAGTTCTTAAAGAGTGTAATTTGCTTCTGCTCCAATTGGATGAGCACAGCAAACACTGGTCCAGTATTCCCCAAGAAGAAATGTAGCTTCTCTCTCATGCCAGAAGAGTTTCATCAAAAGGGTGGTATTACCTCAATGTTAATGTGCCTCAAGAAGAGGAAAATACTATTATGTGGCATGTGCTTTAGCATATTTTTCAAAGTACATGGATGGTTCACACACTTAAGTACTGTTGGATTCAAAGTTACGTCAAAATGATGTTTTGAGGCATATACTGACAAACAGAAAGGGAGAGAATATGCTAGAAGACTGCAAGAGAGGAAGGAAAGTGGTCACAATTTAGTACCTGTTATGCACTGACAGATTTGTCAGACAAATGTAAAGATAATGGGAAAGAAAACCACCTGGATAATTTTGTGCAACGCAAAATCTGCATGCAGACCTCACTTCCCCTTCAGTCAGAAGGGCATTGTAACCAGCAGGGTGGACAAGAAGGGATTAAAACCACAAGCAAATAAGAATATGCATCCCTTGACATTTTGAAAAAAAACCCACAGATGTCATGTCTATGTAATTATTGTGCTTCAAAATGGACCATGCTGCAAATGGAAATGAGAAATGGCATTTACTTACTCATAGTTTTAATAACATATGCAGATATTGTATAATGTGTGTCAAGTGCCATTTAGCTCAGCAGAATCTAATTAATCTAAGTTCTTTCCACCATATCTTCTCTTATGCATATTGACAAATATGTGTATGCTAAATGTTCTGCAGCTGACATAGTTAAGTTGAGGAATCTTTACTTTCTACTGTTTCAATAATCCTAGTTATCATAAGGCTTTTCTCAAGGGGACCATCAAAGGGCACCTCTCTAACTAACCTTATACCAAAATTTCGGTTATCAATATGACAGGAGGATAGGACAGACAGGACAGACCTACCATTGACTTCAGAGAATAGATGAAATGCTCAGAATCTCATTCGACACGGCTCTGATGGAAGAAACAAATATTTTCTAATGGAAAATGTTATTTTCTTTTCCAGGACTGCTTCATAAACAGAGAGCCCAGCTGCCTAAACCAAACTAAGTTACAGACATGCATGACATGATTTCATTTACCAGCAGAGAGGCACTATTAGCATCTTGCTGGAATCCTGGGCTCACAGTCAAGACAACAAGGATGTGGTTCCATTTCTCTTGTGTAACCTTCTGCGAGTCACTTCACTAGTTTTTTGGCTTCTGCATAAGTAAAAAGGCTGTATCTTTCAAAAGCATCTGGTGACTTAGGAATCCACATTCAACACTACTGGGGCTCCTAATTCACCTCACCACATTTAAAAAATGGAACCCACTGTCACTTATCATTCTTTGTAAAGCTCTTTGATAACTGTGGCTCACAGATCTGTGATATCTGTGGACTATGGAAGAGTTAAATATATATCAAACTACAATAAGCTGTTAGAAATGTGATAGTTTTAAATAATCCATAAAAAGGAGCTTCTGAATTTGTTACTTCTCTTTATTAACTCATTCTATTGTATTAAACTATTGAAAAAGATCTTAGAGTGGAGCACAATCCTTGCACTGTAATATATTGTGAAATGAATGCTCACAATGAGGTGAAAAACTAGTGGGGGCCAGTCTTTGAATCTCCCTGCTTTTGTCAGTTTAAGTCAAAACATGGGAGTTATTTTATGTTTAATGTATCTTTTCAATTCATTTCCACCAGGCACTTTTTTTTGAACCCTTATGTAAAATGAAAAACCTATTACCATTATTCTGTATTCAACCCCTGCATACACAATGCTGTAACTATCCAGCTGATATATAAGGAGCTTACCAGCTGTTTCGTATTTTCTCATCCTTACTTTCCTTCATTTTAAGGACTTTAAATCGGGTCTAAATATATATATGTGGATACCAGGAAACCAGCATTACAGGTCAACAGTAACAATTTGTCTTGTAATCTCCACACACTGTCACACATTTTCATTTGATAATCTAAACTATTTACACCTATAAATTCTACAGTGTGACATAGGGATCAAAGATGTGGCTAATCAAAGTGTATTCAGATTGGGAATATGTGATAGAAGTGCTGGTCATCTACTCTGGTCTTTGGGAATTTTACATTTGTGATACAGTGATGCATGAGAACTTTGAATAACAGCACCAAAATAGAGACCCAGCAAAAAAGCTAGTAATCTGGATGGAGAGGCAGCATACAGTGTTTTTCATCACTTCCACTTGGCATCAAAATAGTTCAGATAATTACATCAACTTCAATGAATTTGGGAGCAATAAATCATGCTACAGATAATTTACTTGGGATGTTCTCCAGTTAATTTTTATATTACACTTTAGGCAAACAGAAGCATTTAGTTGAAAGGCTTATGAATGTCATATCATATAATTTTTGTTGCAATCCTCTTTTAAAAGAAATAGCAGTGCTTCACTTGTATTAAATTACATTTAGGAAAAAAGGTTAAGTTAAAGTAACAGTACTCACCACAATAACTTATGCTAGTGATAAATGTCAGGCTTGCTGCAAATCCCTAAAATACAGATGTGAGTTCTTTACTAGGTGCGAGGGCTAGGAAGGATTTTTTGTACAGTTTTAAGAGAATTCCACAATTATTAACTTGTCTCTATGATCCAGCTTTTAATGACTGAGACGGTTAAACTGTCATCAGATATCACTGATTTTGAAATGCCCGATTTCCATTCATACTAAGAATTCAAATTCACCCTGAAAATACAAATCTTCATCCCTCCTGCTTTAAGCTAGTACAGCCCCTGCTATCAGGTCACGGATAGGCTTCCAGTAGCAGATGACAAACGGTGAACTCTGAGAACCTTTATATTGCTCAAGTGCCATAATTCTAGAACATGGCACTAAGAGCTGCTGTATTTAGAGCTGATTTTATTTGCCTTTACTTCTCACAGCTACCCTACTTAGCTACTTAGATATGAGGACAGCAGAATAAAGAGATTTTAATACTAAAGAGAAAGGTAAAATAATTGCAATGAAATGCATTCTCCTGGCAAAAACTGTACCTGATCTAAAGACAGTCCTCCATGGAAATATTCTACTTTTTATCCTGAAATCGTTTCCTCTCTGCCAGTGTGACACAGCTTTAATGTAAGGAGCCATGAAGCACTTTAAAGGAACTGTGCCCAGCTTTAGGAAAAAGAGATTTGGAAAAGAAGAAAAATCATCTTTTTTAAAGAACCCTTGAAAAATAACTGCTGACAAATCACAACAGCATTCTACAAACTCCCCAGTGCTTAGCAGTCGCTGCTGCTCTGTGATGAGGGACAATAAAAAGAGAAAGACATTTTTGAAAGGAGATTGCTGTAACTCAGATGACTTTATCAGCTGCTGTGGTTCTCTGTAATTATGGGCAATGCAGACCTACAAACTGTAGGTTTGGGGCCTGATCTGACGCCCAGTGAACTCAGGGTAAAGCCTTATAGTGATTCAGCGGACCAGAGAACAGGCATGTAGGAGTTAACACTGTTTTGCACTGTCTCTCTAATCTCACAAGACTCTTAACGTGCTGCTTTGTGCCCATTTTGTATGGTCAGATAGCCACAGGTATTTGGAAGCTAAATGAAATGTGGTTGAAAATGGTATCTGCTGTATTCTCCACTACATTTCCAATATCTTGCACATTCACAGGACATATTGATAATAGTATATTCCCTGTGGCTTTTAATTCAGTGCAAGGAAGCACCTGAATGACTAGATCTTTCTAAAGGCCACTTCTCCAGGAGAAGGACACTCAGAATGGCAATAAAAATGCGGGCCTCAGAACAGAAGACAGGATCTTTATAGCACAGGTCATCACAGAACTATTCTACATAACGCTGTTAATGCCCTTGGTTAGAGAGGATCAAAGTCTAGAAGCCAAGGGAAGACAGCAGATACGCAAACATCAATCCAGATTTTGGATTTCAGAAGTCTCTCTGCTACTTTATTCTTGTTTTCTTTCAAAGAGCTGTCACCATTCTCAATCTGCTTTTAGGTCTCCATCCTGCACAGCAGAGTTTGCTGATACTCACTTCCCTGTCTAATACATCCAGATTGGAAATGGGGCAGTCAAATCCAGTCACATGAGTAACGATACGGAGGATTCATACAGAACAAACAGTTCTCCCAAACCAAACACTGATGGCAAATGAGAGGCCCAGGTAAAAATTTACGAATGTCTAAACTCCTGAATGTTACTCTAAACCCAGTAAAAACCATCAAAGGCCTCCATTCACTCCTAGGCAGTGCAGGTGAGAGACATGCAGCTACTAAGAAAAATGCCACAGAAACATTAGGAGCCACAAGCAGTCAGTTATTTCAGCTATAAGCCATATGAATTTCTAATGCCAGTTATCAAAATACTAACTCTCTTAAAACTATTTCTAGGATGTAAGGAAAAAGAAAAATATATCAAAATTGCCTTAAGGAGTGAAAACCAATCTGTTTCAGTTGTGGCCCGCCAAAAGCTATCTGACCAAGTTCAACAGCTGGGAAGTCTGTTTCACTCTTCATTTATGCTCCCTTTGCCATATCAACTAATGTCAAGTGTGAACCATGAGAAAGTTTAGAAAGCCAGCAAACAAGCTGTAAACAAGTGACTGTGGTAGAGGTAAATGTTTTATTGCTGGCATCTTGCATCAGATTCAGAGTCTGGTGTTTTGCAGAGTTACACTCTGCATTGATTTATAGTGTTTATGGCAACCAATATTAGATGACTGTACAGTGTAAAAGAATGTCAGCCCTGCATTACAACCACTGTGTCTCGCTCCATCTGTGTGATTTACAGGAAAACACATTCTGTCAAGCATTTTTTTTTCTTTTTAGGAAATCTGACTTCACTTGTGTATTAAATGGTGATTGCTCACGAACTGGAAAGGGTGAACAATTGTGAGTGCAACAGAAGCTGAAGCCCTCGAGGCCTTTTAATTTTATTTTTAGTATAAAACAATTCCACTTTTAGATGGATGTGCACAACTCGTGAGAGAAGAAGGAAACAAGGAACATGAGAGATGGAATAGCAGAAATACAATAGAATCCAATATTCTGTGCTTTGCAGTGGATCCAAATATGAAGATGAATAATCTGGCGCCAAGAGGCAATGTACACTTGCAGCAGACAATGTTATTAATGTAGCTATATGCATTGCTGAACAGGAGACATTCCTGATGATAAACTGCAGGTAAATCACAAAGACAGCACTGTTTTGATTATGAATTGGATGCATTTTTATTTAATTTGTCTTTCCAGTCCATTGGTCTTATGCTCATTTTAATGATGTTTCCCTGAGATTCTCTTTTGGAGTATTTTGAAAGATATGATCCAAATTTTAGAGTTATGACTGGCCATACAGCCAAATACATCCTTGACAGAGTAAGGTCTCTCTAGCAAAGTAAAAACAAAGGCTAAATGGAGAAGTCTTTTCATATTTTACTAGCAAGAACAAAAGATCTTCACTTAAAGGAATGAGAAAAACACCTTGGAACCACTCCTTACTAGACAGGCAAATTGCCTGTGAGCAGGGAGAGCTGTATTCTTCACTGATTACCTAGCTCAGCTGTTTCAGATACATCCAGACAGAGAAGAGAATATCAGGCAATTTGCTTCTGTGAGCCAATCTGCAAACATTTACAATCCAGCCTAAGCAAAAAACACAGACAAGGTTTCTTACACCTTTCTACTTCTTTATACAAACATACACAGAATGGAATGATCTGATCCTCCAAAAATCTTCCCAGGAACACACAGACCATTTTCACATGCACAGCCCTGCAGCTTCCACACAAGGCTGGGTTTCTTTGCAAACAGAATGAAAGACAAAAAATGGGATAACTTGTCACTACGATGCTCAAGATAACTCATGTGCTCTGCACAACAAACAGCAGCTGGGAGCTGCTTCCCAAGTAGATATGTAAAATTATTTAATTGACAAATACATTCCCTGAAGGAGGGAGAGCAATGTCACAACCTCTATAAGGTGAAACCAAGTCAAGTTGCTACTATTACTATCAGAAAAGAAGAAGAAATCCAGTAACAAGAGTAAGTAGCAGTTGTGGGTGTTCTGTGACGAAAGAAATACTTGGAAAAAGCAAAAATATTCTAAAATTTTGATGAAAAAGAAAAGTACTTTAGCTTCCTTAGCAGAGACTTTGAATTATGGTTACTATTTACAGGTCTTGTTAGTGTAACTGCTCTTTTGTAATTGTGCTTTTTAATAGAAAGCGGTAGTAAGAAAGAACAAATATGCATCTATGGACATTAACAAAGGGAGGATATGATAAGAACACACATGGTCACTGCAAACAACAGATTATATGGGAAGCATTTTTTGTGTCATCTTTAGAAGTATCTCTATGGATAATGGATTAGAGCACTCTCTGATTCCTATACAGTTTCATTTGCTTTGAAACATCTAAAGATACTAACATAAAAATGTACTAGAGTGATTTATTTTTGTTTATGGTTTAGTTTATAACATTTTGATTTGAAGAGAAGCTGTGTTGTGTTTTTTACTTTTTACTTTACTTTCAGTCACCCCTGATTATATACTTATTTGTAGAAGGAATGTTCTCTTTGATTTCAGCAAGGTTCAGCCACTTGTAAGCCTTGCACAAACTTGCGCCTTATAACATAGCTGTTGAGCCTAATGGTGGTACACCTCATCAGGAACATAGGACAGAGGGATGGAAGAATAAGTCTATTAAAATAAGGTGGGGTAGTGAAAAGCTCCAATTTGTTACTTTCACCTATATTCACTCCCAACACAAGAGCATCCCTGCATGCCAAACTGACCATTTCAAAGGCCAAATCCTGCTCTTTGGGATGCTATGCCGCTGTTGAAAACCAGAAAGAAGACAGAAAAATAAGGACAGGATACAACAAATAAAATTATAAATTCTTTATGAGAGTTTGCAGTTGCTATTTTTGCCTTCTTTTCCATCTGGTGTTGGTAGGAAGCACAACAATGACAGCCTTGAATACTCATCTCCTGTATTTCCCTTCCCCTGAGTGCAAGGGAGATCAGGGCACTCTTCCCACCCTGTTCATCAGCACTGACCCTCAGGATCAGTTTTCTATCCCTCTCCTTGTTTCCTCTAGCAGTGCTAAGAAGAACACAATGTTGGTAATGTTTTACCATGTGTTCAGGAGTTGATTATTTTCAGCTGATCAACAGAGAGCATGACAACTTACAGAAACATGAACAGGATTCAATACAGGGATTCAGAATATCTGTTTCCCAGTATAACACAGCACTGGTAACTGGCTTGTAAGTTACTTCTTTCAATGCACAGGCCCATTTAATTTTATTTTAGTTTTTAGTAAATGTTTTATTGTGTTCCAACTCCTACATATATGTCAGTGAGACCCAAAGAAATTTTTGATCAATATCCACGCATTTTTACCACTGCATCCCTACAGATCTTAGTCTACATTAGTGTAAATGAAAACTAAATCTGTCCCTAAATAACTCCAAGTGCTGTTTGAAAGCAAAGCAGCACTGCAATAAGACAGAGTCCCAGCAACATGAAATCTCTTCTCACCCATAGTAGAGCTGATCCTTCAGTGGCATAAATCAGCATAAGCCTGATGATGTCTAAAGACTATGCCCATAAACTGTACAGTCTTGATGCAGCTGTGCCCTGCTCCCCCAGTCAAAGGAAACACAAATATATCACCAGCCCAGCTCTAATTTCACAGAGCACTTGGAATATTTTCTTGTTTCCACAATTCGATTTCTGCAAATTAGAATTCTTCAGATATTTCATTCTGTGGCAACCATCCATAATACCACCTTCATTTTTTATGAAGGAAGCAGAATGTTGTGTTGGATTAACTGTTTCTTTTTTTTCACATTTCATTGGGTTCAAAAAAAATCACACTAATTCATATCAATACAAGTGAATTATTTATATCTTACGAATACAGTAGACATAAACTACCACAAAGAGATGAAATGCTAAAGCAAACAAACAACTACAGTAGCCTGAAAACAGAAAAATCCATTCAGCATCCTTTGTGGATCTGTTGCTGTTGAAGATGAAGAATCAGTCATAGATTGCATTTGTAAGGGATGACTGCACCACTGATTTCACTCTGACAATTACTGCATTTCCTGAGGAAGCATTGGTCCTTTTTGCAAAAAGACAACAGGGAAAGTGCAGACACTACTGTACATTTTTAAATTAAGAGCCTGCAAAGCCAATGTACTCAGTAAAGGCAGTTCATTATTAGTCAGTGGGGCACCACTAACCCTTAATCCAGCAATGAATTCATGCTTTGGATGCCTCTAATACCTCTAATTATGTACCACATTGTGGGCAAACGCAGCTTAATGCAGTTTTTTAGGGAAGGCATGAGAGAAATACAAAATTATTCCTTTATTTTTCAAGTCCCCTTCAGAAAAGTACTAGCCATCTCTTCCCCAAAATCTAGTGTTTTGAACAAAAGAAGGGAAAGGTTTTTGCAATTAGACTCCCAATTTGAACCTGCAACTGTAACAAAAATAATACTTATAAGTCTACGTTTCTTAATGTAATACACGCTATTTACTCCTTCTGTTTCTGGTGTGTGAATGGTGTCAAACATGACCTGACTACCTAGAATTAGATAAAGTAGCCACCATCTAACTGCATGCTTAGTGTCATCTTGCCTTTTCCCATTCGTACACAGTCTGTTTATTTAAACAGAGTTTGTCTGGGAGATTTCCTAAATCTCAGAAAAAGGGGCCTTGTCTCTCTTAGCTAACACTGGAAAACCCCTTCCTGAAAACCTGCAGAAAAAACAGACTCCGATAAGTATCACCTGCCTTACCAGTACAACGTGGGTTGATTAAGAAAAGGAAAACAAGTTGAGCTACTTATTTCTTAGTAACTCCTTCCTCTACCCTCAATCATTTCCCACCAATCCTGGCAACAATGGGTGGCAGAATGAAGGTTTTTTCCTAAGTACTGCTGTTAAAACCAAAATAAAAAGAGGGACCGACTTGTCAGAGCAATGGAAACCACTAGAAATAGAAAATGCACATTGGAGACAGTGAACCCTCAACTTGGAAAAACATTTCTGTCTCCCTACTAGAGCTTGACATTAACAATTTCTTCAGGCAGTAAGAGTTTCTCAAATACAAGTTACTCATTAGGAAAACATTTATTTCCCCCTGTCTTCTGAGAAAATGCATTTCATTGCATTTATATCCATTCTGCAAGCGTTAGATATGGGTAAAGATTTGATTCCTAGAAACCTATCAGTATAAATTTGCAAATAATGTTTTCCTGGACAGGCAGTGAACAATTGCTATTTTTATTATGGTAGATTTAAGAGGCTCTCAGTTGGAGATCCATCATACTTGATGTATTAAGTACATAATAAAATCTCCAGTGGATTTTGTGGTTTAAATTGAGGGGGGGGGGAGAAGGGGTGGAGAAACCAAATAAAAACCAAATCAACAGATAAGCAGCCATTTTACAACAGAACAATGGGAGGAGAAGAATTGTATTTGGCAGGAGACTGTCCAAATCTCCAGAACATCATATAGAAGTGTCAGTATTAATAAAACTCTGACCGTTTTCTTTCAGTTCTGCAACGGTCACCTGAGCATGTTTGGTTTTTTAGCAGCTTCCCTGTTACAGAAGGTGAGGCAGGTGATTTGACAGGAACCTGGAGGGGACAACTTGGAAAGCTTCAGTAAGCTCTTCATCAAGACTCAGCATTTTCCTGAGTAACAGGCAAGGAGACAGGCAAACACTTAAAATATTAAAGCCTTTAAAGGGCAGGAAAAGCTTATTGACCTTTTTACAAGCCCAGCACGTGTGTTCTGTGGTGTGGCTCTGCTGGTGAGATCTTTTTTCTTTTTCCCCAAACAGAAGATAAACAATAAATGATGTGTTTGAGGCTGATTTTCCAGGTCATCCCTAAAAGCTGGCTTAGAAGCTGCAGCATATCAACATCTCCTGGTAATTGAAGAAGTTAGTTGAACAAGCCCCCGAGCAGGCCAGAATTATGAATCAACACTTTGGTTTGTTATGAAAGATTGGGTTTGAAACACAGAATGGAAATGTAATGGAATTTGTCTGATACTGGTAAGATCACAGAAAGCTTGTACTGTACTGCCCTGCAATACAATTATATGATGTTACCATAAGGCATTTTTTGCTTAACTTTGATAGTCTGTGACTCCATTTCTAAAGGCTAGGCACCATTAATTTTGTCCTCTGGGTTGGTTTAGTAATTTTTCAATCCATTTTACTCTTTGCATCCATATGTAAAATGGACAACTGCTGTTCTGTAACTGCTACAAGCTACTCCTATAATTCAACAGGAGAGAAAACAGGAAAAAGATAGATCCAATTCACATTATGCTAACCACTGAACCGATACTAGCCAACCCTATGTGACCATACATGAAGACTTACAATATTCATAAGGCCTGTAGTTCATACCCTGCCACCACCCTCCCATTCACATTTTGTTGCAGTTCAGAGTTTAGACATTCTCAGTGTCTCAACTAGCCGCTATATTCTTGCAGTACAGCTAAAAGGGACCTTGGAGTGGAAACCCAGACATCTCCAGTCCAGTCTCCAGTAACGATCCAGACAGAAATGTACACAGGCAAATTAACTGTCCATATAATGCTTCATAGTTTAAATGCTTGAAGAGAAAGAGAAATCACATGTCTACCTATCAGCTTTTTAATGCTTTGAGTAATTCAGCAAGATAAAGGTCACAGAATGCTAAGACAGGGGATCAGTAGGTTCTCAGCACATTGTATAATCATCTCTTAACTCCGTGAGGTTTCAAAGTATTATCTTGACAAACTTCGTGTCCACAAAAAACCCATATTACCTGGAAACTTTCCAGCTCTTTCCAAAGTTTGATTAAGCCAATCTGTTCTGTGCATTTGCTTGTGATATGTATTTTATAGACTGCAATCATTATTAGGCATACAGCTGTTAAGAGACGGAGGCTGACTTGCATGCTCACTAGTTGTCCTTGCTTTAAGTGCAGGGGAAAGAAACTATCACAAAGTAGAAGACTGATTGCTTAGAAAATGTGGCAGGATCCAATCAGTTGCTGCTTTTAAATCAAAGTTATTTTAAATAGCACATGGATGAGGTAGGAATTTTAATTCATTTCAGCTAGAATCTTTTACTGAAGAAAACTTGTATACTCAGAATTACTTGGAAGAACAAGAAGCAGGCTCTGATCTCACTGTGCCTAATTTTCAGGAGTATTCCTTATGGATGGAAAGGGATTCACTGGTTTCAATGACACCAGTTCAGGTGGGCTACAGTGTAATCTGGCCTGTGACTTCTGTGATCAGTAAAGGTCACTCCTCCCACACACACATCTCTTAACTACATAGGAAATTTGGAATCAAACAGGATACCAGATCATCTGAACCAACTCAAGCCTGGAATACTGTCAGTGACTGCAAGTATAACTTCCATGAAACAACGGGGAAGAAAAGACAGAGAATTCTATCTCCCTGAACCCTAATTCCTCACATGGATGCTCCAGGGAATGGTTGAGAAATAACTTGCCTTTGTGGCAAAATATGAGTAGACCTGACACCTGCTCATCTCAGTTCAAACAACAGGTATCAAAGCCCCAACTACCTGTTCAGAGAATACCCTATTTCAGCTTTTTTGTAGCTAAAGCAACACATAATGGTTGGTGCTCCCATGTACAGGTATTATCTGACTATTTTAGAAACCGGTGTCTAATTTTTTCTCTGTGTCCTATTAAAATACAAAGAAAAAAAATCTACAATTTCTGCCGTGCTGTGCTGAGCCGTCGTGATCGTGCCAACAGAAAGAGCCTTAACTCCTGTCAAGTAATTCCACTGAGTGTGACTGCTCCCAGCTGCAAGCACTCAGCCTGCCAACCTGATGTCACCTTTGCTCTCACTTTGTTCCTACTGCTCTGACCAGTATGTACAGAATCACAGGAACACTCTTCAGTCAACGCACCTTCCTGTAGTTTACTGCAATTTAGTTACATATTGATACTGCAAACATCCAACTTTAATTATTTTCAATAATGCCTCAGCGAGAACACAAGTTTTTTATCCAGAAATCAGTGAGATTATTTACTTTGGGAGTGCGGCAATGTAGAAAATGAAACAGGTCAATTAAACAGGATGATAGAGCTATAGGAGCTTTCCTCTAAAAGAAACCCACATCATTATTCAGGCATTATAAATTACACCTTTTAGGTGTGAAATGAAAGTACCCATTTGACATGGCACTCTGCATGACAAGGAATGAATATCTGGCTGGGGGCTGTAAAGCAAACCTCCACCTTGATGGAAAGTGTTATGGAATCTGTAATGACTATACAAAACTGGCAGGACCTTAGCTTAATAAGGTCTCATCCAAATGACTTGCACACTAAACTGCATGGAATTCAATTTCTCTGCTTCTGAAAGATGAAGGGCAAGTTGATCCTGCCAGGGATTCAAATTTATGGCTTTATGGCTTCAAAATGTGAAATGTATACAATTAAATAAGCCTGCTCAGTGGCTAGATAATATCACATGCTTTTCTGAGCTATTGTCAAAAAAAGAAAAAAAAAAAGGAGATGGGAATATAGTCATAAAAAGGAGGTAAACACTGGATAATTAGTACTACATATTGCATACACAGGCAGTGAAGTGAAAAGATTAGGAAACATTTGGTAGAGTATCTTTAAAATAATAAGAAAGGGGAGAAAATCAGCACGGGGTAGAAGATGACTGAAGAAGGTGACTTCTTCCAACACCCGGTTGTCCTGTGTGCCTAGAATTCACTTCTGTGAAAAATGGAGTATGTCCGTAGCAACCTGTGGCCATCAAAACTGGGCCAGGTGTTCTAAGTGACTCCATTAGAGATATTTTGCCAACTCACAGCAGATCAGGACAAAGCCCACTGTCACCTTTTTTCCTGTGAGAAACATGCTGAAGTTCTTCCATCTCTCACAAGTGAAATTCACCAGGACAACGGTCATAAAAGGGAGCCAGATCCATTGGTTGCATTTTTACTGCTCCACTATAAACCTTGGATTATGCTCTATGCAAGTGCAAGGAAACCAGGTAACTTCTCAGAGCTTTCACCCACCATGTAAGCTAAGCAGAAAACAATTACTTTTGTTCCCATAGTGTGGGAGCTTTCTCTTCCAGGCTAATTAAGTGGAGAGCGCTGGCTGGGATTTGGAGCTGCAGTGTAAAATGGGAGGCTGACATGAGTAGGTATGTCTGCAGTTCACATGAAGGACCATTTTTCTGCGTGTAACCCATTACTGTAAATCCGAACAATAATTTAGAACAGTGCTAATCCTCCACAGCATTGACCCTAAAGATCTTTGCAGCAACACAAATGAGATCAAAGGACAAATGAAAGTCTCTTAATCCCTGTAAGTGTGAGTTCAACCTAATTTTACATTTCTGTCTTTTAATTCTTTCTAAATCTGTTTTTAACTTTGCTTAACATTCATTATCCTTTTCCATGCCCTAATTCTGCACGGAAGAAAAAAAAAAAAAAGCACATGTCTAGGAGTACATTCAAGCATTTCTCCACTGGGCTGGTATTTTTAATATGAAATACTAGTTTATTTTGCTAGCTGTTAAGAGTGGGAAGTAGGTGGAGGGGAGAAGTGGATGTAGGATATGCAATGGTGGAGTAATATTGATGAATGAGGTGCAGAAAGTCTCCTTTGTGATAGCTATGTCACAGGGATGAGCAGAAAATCTAAAGAATAACTTCTAACAGTAAGATTGTCAGGGATGAGAATTTCCTTTTACAGAAGAATTTACCTTGAATTGAAAAATACATACATACCAGAAGAGAACTGTATAGTCCTTTTCCAGCAGTAAGCAGGGTGGTCTTTAATGCAGATGCATGCGTAGGGGTGTTTTAACCAAAATCACCATTAACAGCAAAAGGCAGCATTCCTGAAGGTCCCTGGCATTATTTAATCACAATTCACTGCTCCTTCCACTTAGTCAACTTCACGACATTAAAGATCTCATAGTTTCTGCCTGTTTCATTAATGAGGTCCCATATACATTTTGTAATGCAGCTATTGCTCAATAGTATTTTGAAGCCATGCCAATATTTTTATGTTACACAGATGTGTGTATTTTGGATACTGAAGGCTTTTTTCATTAAGCATTATTCTTTGCTAATGTGTAGTTAATAACACAATGGAAAAGCTTTTAAACTGCTCTGAGGATTAAACTGCTCATACTTGTTTAACTGCTTGATTTCCTAATGGATATAGTGCAGGATTTAATATTCTGCTCATTTACATTACTTATCAGAAGAAAAGAGAGAGACCTTCAACTGCGTATTGTAAAAACAACAGTAAATCATGTTTAAGTTGATTGATTTCTGCATATGTATTAACCCAGTCTAACGAAAGGCACAATGTCTTCATAATACATGCCATCATGTTCAACTAAAGCTGAATATTTAGATTTAGGTTTTTTTACTTAGAGTGGTGAAATAGCATCCCTATTGCTTGATTGGATGTGACTTATCTCACAGCTGGATTTGCTCCCTTGTACAAAGCATGGTGCTAAGTTAAAATAAAATTCCATTCCACCCTTAATTATCAGAGTTACACTGATTTACATAAACCACTGCTCCAGCCCTATAGATCTGCTATCATGATTGGAAATCTTTGCTCAAATGCATCAGACACAGAAAAACTTGTAAGGATTAGATTATACCCCTTTATTCACTCTGAGAAGTACTTTAGCCCCTAACAT
This sequence comes from Neopsephotus bourkii, assembly GCF_033783945.1. Lineage (NCBI taxonomy): Eukaryota > Metazoa > Chordata > Aves > Psittaciformes > Psittacidae > Neopsephotus > Neopsephotus bourkii. The sequence goes on along the minus strand of NW_026901291.1, from coordinate 3,113,014 downwards.
ATTCATTAAAATGGACATCGGCTGAGAACAGTGGCAGAAACTGTATGCACCACACAGGCAACTCTTCAACATGTTCTCTTTCATTTCAGTCCTCCCTTCTCTCTCCCACAGCTATTCCAGTAGCTGCATTATGATGGCAAATTTATGACACACGTTAAAATCTTAGTATATAACCCCAGGTTGAAACATCCCCAGTCACTCCCAATCAGGATGTAAAAGTTAACTGAGCCCAAATCTCTCTCTCTAACTATCAATTTCATGAACACCAGCTCAGAGTCAAACATTCATCCATGTAAGTACCTCCATCAAACTAACAGATACAATGCCTCTGCCTGCAAAGCACTGAATCCTCAACCAAAAGCATTTTGCATTAAAGAAAAAAGTCAGACTTGAACAGAAATGTGTAAGAGAGACAACTGTCCAACTAAGTCAATTCCCCAGGTATATTGTAATGCTGATTGATTAACTTCCTGCGGGCCTCATTTTTCTGCCAGCAGAATGTTAAATAATGCCTTATTCCACAAGAAGCCCCACTGATACCCACTGGAACTATGCAGAGATCATAGCAGTACTCAGCATGAGCAGGGACACACTCATAGCTGAACACAAAGAACAATGATCTCAGTTCTTCAAAGATAACCCTCTATAAGTCCAAGGTTTGTCTAAAATTCCTGAGGAAGGATCACAAAAGAAGAACTGATATTCCAAGAGCTGTTCTCTCTTATAGAAATAGCCACATTTAGAACCTTAGTTACCCTTACATGTTTAACTGAGGATGAAAATTAGTGTCACGAGTGCTAAAGTAATCAAATCCATAAAGCTCACCACAAAATCTGTTGGCTACTTCAGCCCACATATCCAGTTTGAAAAATGGCATTTCTGTTGTCAGAATGGCAGCTGCAGTTCAACAGTACAATCACACCTCAAGCACTCTCATTAGCTGAATGGCCAATACAAATGGTGTTAATCACACTGGTGTTAATCAACCCCATTTCACATAAGTCTGTTAGGTAAAAATCAGCAAAGGTCAGAGAAACATCAAGGAGAATTAAATAAAATATGAGCAATCCTCTTCATTAATAAATGTTGGTTTGTTTTGAGTTTTTTTTTCTGATGAGGTAATATCCTTTAAGAGAACTGCTCAGGAATTTAAAAAAACAAAATTACCTGAGAAGTATTTGAGTGTGAAAGTCTCAGGCATTGAATCAGTGATTCAGTTGGATTATGCAGAGCTCTGAGATCCAGATGTGTACTACCCTCCTCCTTGTCCTGGACTCCTTTAAAAGATGAGCCAGGCACGTAGACAGAGAAGGCTGTGGTATATTCTGTTATGGTTCCAGTAACTATGGTGATGCAGGGCACACCCAGAGCATGTTGCCTGGCAGTAAGGGTACAGGATGCATAACCGTGGACCCAAGACTCTTGAATGTGCCACAGAGTAAACAAACTGCAGTGACCAAGATTAAATCTGAAGAGATTTTACGAATTAATTGTTGCTCCTTCATTAAACTGAATTGACAGTTTTGGGAGCTGGTAATGTTGAATACTGATGTGGTAGATTTGTGTTCCAGTGATCAACATTATCCTGAGTCTCCTCAGCATACAGTATGACAGTGGGGAAGAGCACCCAGCTCTTCAGGATCTCCTGTGAATTTGGGACAGCGCCTTGCTATCTTTGGCACTCACCGGCAGTTTCCAGTCTGGTTTAACTGAAACCTGTAGTTGTATACTTTGGCATCTGAAAGTCAAGTTTATGCAAATCAATTACAGTAGGGAAGGGAGGTCTTAAATCATGTTATGAAATAACATAAACAATTCAATTTGGGTCTGAAGTCAATTATGGCACTGTAGCTGTCAAAAGGTTCATCTGAAGCACTTGTTGCCTAAATTGAAGGTTGGACATCCAAATTGAAATGTCATTTTTATTAGTCTCTGACACTTAGAGAAATAGCCTCTTCTATTCTAGTAGGCTATACCCATTAACTCCCATTAGTGCTAATGGAGTTATGCACATACATCACATGCACATATATCACTAAGCACTTTTGTAACACTCATAATACCACATTAGATAGAAGCTGTTTTATTGAAGTATGGTAGGAAAGACTACAATATGGCATGCTTGACAGCATCTTCTGAAGGCCACATCAATATTTTAAACTGACATATAATCTAAGATACAAAGCTGGATCTTCATGCAAATCTAATATGAAAACAGCCTTCCTCTTGGATTGAACAAGAATTTAGTCTCTTTTGGGAACTCTTCGTGTCCTAGTGTTACTCCTGTTTCAGTGTAATAACATGTAAGACAGAAACTCTGGCTCTTTTTAATTGAGAGGCAACTGAGAACAGTAGCTCATGAACTGCTGTTTTTGATTTTCCCTTTCATGTGTGCTTGCAAGAAAAACTATAGAGGGGTTTTTTCTCTGCTATTTGGTTTTCAGAATCACTGCCCTTGCACCTACCATGCTTTATAATAAACTTGAAATTTAGATTATTAAAATAAACAATTACAGAAACTGAAGTACTACAGATAATCATTAACAACAAGGAAAACCTGATCCAAAGAACCTTCTGGCTTTAGCAAGTTTCGCTGTTCCTATCCATGGTGTGGAACATCCTCTGAAAGGACAGTACTAGAGATTAGCCAACAAAGGCATTCCTTGGAATATATATAATAATATATTGGGCTTCAGGATATCATTGCATTCTATTGCATATTACACTCAGACCTGTTAATTAAATTGCATTGATTTTGACAATCTTTTGATGAAGGCCAGCAGTATAAAACTCTTTGGGACAGGGTAATTCTGCTTTCCTGTTTGTATGCCTGCTTACTGTCATTCTAGAAATATGTAATAAGAGTGCTAACGTTTGCTTCATGCCCAGTTTAAATGGTTTCTTTTGTATAGCTCTTAAACTAACTGAGGTTGTTTCTGGGTGATCTGAATTGATTCCTTTCTAGCTGAGCTATCTGAAGGAGCAACTATCTGTGCTGTTGTTCAGCACAGGCCATTCTGCCTTTGGCTGTGTACAAGCAGGATGTCACATCTCAGAAGACCAAGTCGTCAGAGAGGGATTATAACAAAACACAAAATGATGCTTGCATTTTTTAAGAACTCTACCTTTTGTTATAATCCCATGATGCTTTACATTATTGATTTGACACTCCTGGCACTAATCTATCAATAGATTTTTCAGCTGAAGAAATGGGTGACTAACTGTCTGACATCTTCAAATAGCTCTTTCACTGGCTTAATACTTGCACTTAGATACCATGTTTTATTAATGTTGAGATCCAATCTACCATAAGGACACTGTGTAAAAACAGTGAAAACGTTTACCATGGTTGCTCAGTGGTACTTTGCAGATACCAGCTAAAGCAACCTAGTAAACTGTGCAGAGTTCAAGCAGTAAGCAGCTCTATGTATATTGTAGCATACACCTTAGTCATCTCATTTCCTCTTGTTCAGAGAACAGATGACAATGAAAACTGATTTCAAGTAGTTATGTATAATCCCCACTAAGTGGTTGTCAGAATTTACTGCAGTTGTTATGTACTGTAGATACACCAAAAGGTAATTTCCAGAAGACTTTCATAATGCCATTTTAGAATGCTTTCACCTCTGGAGTAGTTTTAAATGAAGAACACTCCAGCATAGTTAAATAGGCTGCTGTAAAACAAGAACAGAAGAGAGTCACTCACTGAGCTCTGAGGTTTTGCTGTTTTTCGGGACAGAAGTGGGAGGTAGAAAGGATTGTTTATGTATGAGAAAACAACCTGACTTTAAGACAGGGGTCACTGGGTGAGATCCGCTTATCCCTGTTTCCAGCTGGTTTGAAAACTAATCTCATGTGCTTGGATTGCAAGTTTATATTGTAGCATTTTCTGGTAATACATAATGCAATATTGCTGTCCCCAAACCTGCAGAACACAAGGCAGATAAGAGAAAAACTTTAAAGCTAAACAACAGGAAATTAACAACAATCTTTCTCATTCTTAGCACAAGCTTGATGTGCTGTACTTTGTCCTTTAAAGCACATACTCTTCCCTGTAAATGGGAATTACATTAGCATGCCTGTGATACCTGCCTTCCTGGAGAGTACATGTGTATGTCACTGTCCTCTAGAGGCTGGAAAATAACCGTTCAGTGGTATGTGCCCTAACACCACTGCCCATAGAAATTCAGATGAAACTCAAGTGCCTTCCCTGTCCAGCCAGATGTTAACTCCACTTTTACGGGACACTCTGAAGTGCACAACAGACAGGACAGGTCAATGGATGGGCAGGGACAGTGGCACAAAACGTTCCAGTTTTCTGAGTAGCACTGCAAGAATTTCATTCCTAATGCTCCTACCTGTTACACATTCTATGTTTAACTGACCTGCCTTTCACCCAGGCTTATACAACATGTGATGACATTGTTAAAACAGACTGACTGAGAAAGAATCAGCAGCTTACCACCCGAACATGTTAGTAAATAATTTTAGAGTCAAAGAAGCTTTTATATTCATGAAATGGCTTTGTATTACAAACCTAATCTGGATAACCTGCCTAATCCCTTGTCATCTTAATTCATGAATTTATATTAGGAATTCTCAAAGGTCTGGTACACTTGCCTCAAATCTTTAATTCTTTTCTGCGCATCAAAATCACACAATTGAATTTTGTAAGAAATGAAAATACAGTTTATCCAGTGTTCAGTATTTCTTAAACAAATGGAACTTCAAAGTGAATATCTCTTTAAAATATTTTATCTATTTTCCTATTGAAGATCATTGTAAATATTAAGCATATCATGTTAGTCTACCATTTAGCTAAAGTGATTTATATTACTGCAATTACAGTATCACAGTATCACAGTATGTTAGAGATTGGAAGGGACCTCAAAAGATCATCTAGTCCAATCCCCCTGCCGGAGCAGGAACACCTAGATAAGGTTACACAGGAACGTGTCCAGCCGGCTTTTGAATGTCTCCAGAGAAGGAGACTCCACAACCTCCCTGGGCAGCCTGGTCCAGTGCTCTGTCACCCTCACTGAGAAGAAGTTTCTTCTCAAGTTTAAGTGGAACCTCTTGTGTTCCAGTTTGTACCCATTGCCCCTTGTCCTATCATTGTTTGCCACTGAGAAGAGCCTGGCTCCATCCTCGTGACACTCCCCCTTTATATATTTATATACACTATAATTCACACTTGTATCTTTTACAAGAGGAATTAAAATCGTAGACAATCCTCACAACATGTTCACTAATGCTATTTAAGTCTCATAATGTTCTTAAAATACAGGTTAGAACACTGTTCTCTATCAGTAGAAGTACCTTGGGGACAGCAAGCAAATCTGAGAATCAGCAGAATTACAGTAAGGCCCACTATCTACACCCTGCACTGTCTACAGCTCCTAATCCCCCCATCATTCCAGTTGTGTACCTCTAGTACAATAATACAGCTGGGTTTGTTGTTTCAGTATTGGGAATGCAGATGTGAGATTCAACCTGCATTCAACTACGGCTATGGTGAATTCACACCCATCTATAGTTGATTTTTCTTCCCTGTGCAATGAAAAGGTTTTCAAAGGAACAATACTGATCATATTCAATTCCTTTAAAATGACGTACTTCGGCATACCCAAAAGATTCTTCCTTTCCTTTGAAGGTTAATCATTCTAAGGTTACACTATTTCATTGTGTTTCCTGTGTTGTTTTGCCGTAAGGCAATGTTGTCATGCACCACTAAGGCTATCACAGCTTGCAAATACAATTTTTTTCCCCCTGTTCTTGCTATACTGCCGATACAGATTATACTTCAATAGTTTTCTCAGCCAGCACCAACAGAGAGCTGGCTCATTTAAACTATCTCTGAATTGTATCCAATTTGGCTGAAAGCCTGGATTTTTCATAGCATAACATGGGGCAGTTAAAGACAAATTTTTGCCACAGAATTCTACTTCCTTCCAGTTTTACCTTGCATCTGTACATCAACACGTCACTTGGATTAATACTAAATGTATCACATACTGGTTGCACCTTCATACTTTCTGGGATCCTGCTGCATTTCCAGGTGTAAGATACCTAATGCTGTACTGCTGGCAATGACATCCACAAGGTTCATTCTAGACTTGGCAATGAGAAGACTGAGGTAACCAGCCTATTTAATACAGTGTAAGACCTCATAAAGACTACTTTTTAGAGTGTAAGACCCAAGAATAACCAATAAACTCGTGTGACACAGAGCAGAAATGTAAGAGCTAATGCAGCAGGGATCAAAATGAAAGGAAATGTTTAGACTGGTCAGTAGTAGTTCAAGGGCATTTGATTCTTCCTTATCAAGCATAGTTGCTACCCTGCTTCTAATCCGGCCAAACACTGGCAGCAGATTCAACAAGATACCACAAGATTTTTCAATCCTCCTTTTATCATTTCTAATGACAAACATGTATAACCACTTGCCATATCACACTTTCTTCTGTCTGAAGATGAAAGGAGTGATCAAAACTGGAAGCAAGAGTGCTTGCTGGGCTCTCTTTATATCATCAGTCAATAAATCTCCAAAATAACCAACACAGAACTCCCAAGAGTTATTTGCAAATACTATACTTTGTTGTATGTGTTTATACAATCACTTTGTGGCTCCATGTCAGATAAGCAGTGAAAGGCAAATTTGATGCTTTGCTGATAATCAGCTTCCAGAACCTCTTTGATTCATTTTCCAGCAGATGAAGATCTGGCCCACAATCTTCACGGTACTTCTGAGAAGAGCAAGACTATACTCTAAATCATCCTGATAGCCCCATTGTTTTACCATTCTTTATTTGCCCAAATGTCCTTTCTGTATTTGTTTGCTTCCTTAGATACATGAAAATCATTATCCTTATATTCCTATATCAAAACCAAGGCAGTAGTGCTTGACAAAATCCAGGTGTAATTTTCACATCAAATAGGTGTTTGACATACCAAGTTTTACAGTCCATGCTTTGTGCAATGTATCGCATTTACCAGATATAAATTCTTTATTCTATCAACGGCAAAACTAAAGCAATTGCCCTGCCACGGGATTTGCTTCATTTCATTCCTTCTCTGCTCTGCAGCATCTCAAACTTCCCCAGTACTCCCCAAGTTCCTGTGCTTCATCCTGACTTTTCTTCATAATCACATATTCACAGTGGCTTTGTACTCTGGACAGCCAAATGAATTACAGACACACAGACTCACTCTCTTCACTATTGAATTCCTGCCTGTAGCTCTTCTAGGTTTTCCAAAAGGTCCTTCCTTTCCAGCTGGAGATATACAGGCAAGCCTGCCTGCCAACCTGCTGTCCTGCTTCTTATCTGTGGTTGGTCACATGCAAAAATACCAAGATGACAAAATATTTTGTCTTGGGTTTGAAGCAGTTCTGGAAGAGGGCCTGCGACACCAAAATCTGCAATGTCATCTCATGATCTCTTCTGATATTGTCACAGATGTCAATTCTAAATGTCTTCTCAGGGCACAGAAACTGAATTTGAACAAGAGACAGGCATCAATTTCCCTTTGTCAAACTGGGTGTCCTGAGTTCAGGAGTAGCAGTCATTTTTTCTCCTTCTTAGTAGCTGGTGCAGTGCTGTGGTTTTGACTTTTGGCCTGGGAACGTTGATGATAATACCGATGTTTTTAGTTACCACTCAAATGTTTTAGTCTGGCCAAGGACTTTGTGAGCCTCATGCTCTGCCAGGGAGGAGGGGAAGCTGGGAGGAAGCAGAGACAGGACACCTGACCCAAACTGACCAAAGAGGTATTCCATACCACAGCACGTCATGCCTAGGATGTAACTGGGAGTGACCCGGAAGGGCCAGGGGACTGTGGGTTGGACAAGGTATCAGTCGATGCTTGGTCGGGCTGGGAGGGCGAGTTATCAGTTGGCAGGTGGTAAGGTGTTGTATTCTCTTCCCTTGTTACTTCCTTTATCATTATTATCATTGGTGGTAGCAGTAGTGATTTGTGTTATACCTTAGTTATTAACTGTTCTTATCTCAACCCGTGGGAGTTGCATTCTTTTCGATTCTCCTCTCTGTCCCTTTGGGAGTAGGGGGAGGGAAAGAAAGAGGGAGGAAAGGGGGGGGGGGAGTTAGTGAATGAGCTGTCTGGATGGGTTTAAACCACGACACTGGTTTAGCAGATCTGTCCACAAAACTAACCATTCCTTTGGGATCAGGAAACAGGTACAGCACTGAGAAATAATCAAGAATAATTGAAGCTTCCATTAAATTAAATGGTATTTTGGTATTCAGTTCTGCATCTTCTGGTGGGATTTGTGACCACCTGAAAAAAATCATCTGGCAACAATCACTTCATTTACAAGTTATTTTAACATCATCTCAAGCTTCCTTCACATCCATAAAATACTTTGCATATTGTTTTCCCTCTGTATCAGGAGACAACTTTGCAAATTGGTGCAATATATGAAATCTGAACTGTAGGGAATACGCAGCTCTGATGCTAAATGTTATGACTTTAATTGAACTTTCTCGGAGGCAGATTATTCCACTTTTCAAAATTGGTTTCCCAAGACACTTTTGGTCTAAAAATATTTCAGATATTATACTCATTTTGCTTGTCAGACTTTTAAATTCATCGTTTAGTTCCACAGCAAAAACATCCTAATGGGTACAACCTCTCAATAATCTGTCTTCCGCGTACTTTTGATACATTCTCTTGAAGTGCATGACTGAACTTCCTGCACCTTGCTACTCTTGGGGATCATAGGAATATCAGTTACCAGATCTCACTCTCTTTCACTCACTCCAGTCTCATTTAGCATGACAGCATAGTCTGCAAATTTCACTGCTAGCCACCACAGAGGAGATCTGGCTTTTCTTTTGGTGAGGTAAGAGCCATTAATGCATTTTCAGTATGGATAAGCTTGTATTCATGGAGTCAAAGATTCCATGCACCAAATAATACCCTCTAGTACTGTTATTAGAGCAAGATAGATCATTTTGAATCACAGAGACTTCACTAAATCTGCACATTTCACTGGACCAACCACAGCTTTAACTTTCTCAGATCCAGGATGAAATTTCTAGCCAAAACAGACACGGTCATGACACCAGCATGAAGAAACACTCGGTTAAGGACATAAGTTTAGTACAGGAGAGATGAAGTTTTTAGCTTTATTTATGTGACATTAATCAGAGAGATTCTCATCCCACCCCCAAGTCTGTTCAGTAACTACACTGCAGCTCTGGGATTCATCTCTCATGTTACAAAAATAGCCCAGAGGAGAAAACCCAAACCAGCTCATGCTATCCACTTTAAATTGTGATGACGACTCTAAGTTCTTGTGACAAAGGCAAATATCTCAAGAATGGTGAGTGGCTTATAATACCCTCTTATTCTATGCATAGATAATAAGATTTCCTTTTGTGTGAAAGAAAGGGCACAACAACTGATACAGCCAGTTCATTCTGGTATTTGAAAATCATCTCTAATGCTATCAGAACAGTGCTCAGCCCCTTGGCAAACAAACATATGTTATGGAAGGTAGTGACATTTAAGGAAAGAGAATTATTATTTCTTTTTTATCATAATTTCTATTTCTGTGTCTTAGCAGTAAAAATGTCAAAGATTTACAGACTGAAACAAGCCAAATACTGTAAGGCATCTACAAGATCTTTTCTGGAGAGAAAGGAGATTGCTTAGAGAATACGGGAAAGTTCTGAAGGGCTTCTCTACGGTAAGGATGCCAAGGGAATCTATCAATGACCTTGTAATATGATGATATCAATGTTAAGAAGGGACATTTTTTAATACCCCAGTGTCTGGAGTCGCTAATCCAGGAATGAGGCAAACAGCTTCCTGGGACAGACTTTCATGCCTCCAGTGAGACCTAAGAACCCTCAGTAGGGTTCCCCAAGGAAGCCCCACAGTCATGCAGAACCAGTCACTAAGCAGATCGAGGTATCAAGACAGAATTGCAGTGTTGATCACTCATAATGTTTTCTTCCCCAATCCATACTTTATCCCCAGACTCCTTCCCCTTCTACTTTACTTTTCCTCTCCTTTCTCCACTACTTCATCCTTAAAGGACTGGAACAGTGACAGACACAATTGTTTCCTGAATTTCTCTTTACGAAGGTTGTGATGGATGCAGCTCCACAGAATCAGCTATTAGTAAGTGCCTCTAAAAACCTGCCATTTGCCATTGTCACCCTGTTTTCCAAGACCAGCTCAGGTGTCAGTTCTTTCCCCATCCCATGCAGGCAATCCCTGCTAGACCAGAGGAACTGGCATTTTGCCATCCAAGAATTGGTTGACTCTGGCTTGGCAGCAGACTTTGGCTCTTAGAGAATCCTGCTCAGCAGCTGAGGCAAATGTTCCATGTTCCTTCTAAATCCCACTGGTTCATGATGAACAGTGTGAAACTCAGCTAAGGCAACAGCCAGCAGTGAAAACATCAAATCACAGATGAACTATTGTTCCATTATCCATATATTTCAATAGAAAATCCCCCCCTTTCTTTTCTTTTTACTGTAACTGTGTTAGTTAAAATAAATCGATTAGCTGTAGCAAATTTTAAGAGAAACATGCATGAGAACATTTTTTACCTCCAAAGCTCAAATATACTAACACTAATCTGTCACTTAAGTATTTTAACATAAATTCAAGCCATGAGGATATCAGTCCTGTAACAATAGAGGTGCTGTAGTGCAGATGTGTGTAAAATAATCACTTAATTACAAAGCAGTACTTCTGGCAGTATTTTGCTACACTATAAAATGATGCAGGATGTAAACAAGAAAAGCAGTTCAATATATAGATTACATATTTTGCGCTGCCTTCCTTTGCAGGAAACCATGCTATCTTCTTGTTCAAGTAGCATGGCACTAATTCAAAATGCAAGACACTTGCCTTTCCCAGAGTACAAAGTGGGCTGCTCAAATCTGACAAGGTTTTTGCCTTCCTTTTCTCCTGCCACCCTCCAGCCCCCACCCATGACCATCCGACATAGTTCACACAAATTTTTTTCAAAGCAGCCTTCTCAATTCTTTTGGGTTTTTTTTTTTTGAGTGTGAATTTATGAAGGGAGTGAGATCTGCCACAGACCAGAAGCTAAACTAACATGTTCCTTATGCACATGCTTTATCAGCATCACCTCTGGGAGATTTCCTGCTTCTAAGCTATCGTGCAAATAGCCTTTATTTCATAGCAGTAGAAATCTCTTTCGTCAACACTGGCATTTTGTGTTTGGGTTTATTACAGATCCTGGAAATAATAATGTTTCCCTTCTTTAAAGATACCTGGCCATTACATAACTTCTACCCTTGACTCTCATATCCCCAAGGGGATTACTAACATTTCAGGTGGGAAAACCGAGTCCCAGTGGCATTACCACAGTCACCCCCATCAGCCCAGATGTGAACAGAAACCGTATTTTCTTAATGGTGGTCCTGTGGTTCAGCAACCAACCATGCTGTATCGAGTTTAGCTTCCTCAATACAAACAGCAGCTCTAAACAGCAGCTATCTGTTAAATAGTGTTAATTTGTCCTGTTGTTATTAACTGATCACGCTTCCTCTGCTTAATCCCCATGTTCTTATACACATCAAATAGGAACTTAGTCCACAAAAAGCTTTCTGATCACACAGTTCAGTGGAAAGCAAGGGAAGGTAATCAGAAAATGGCCTCTATACTTGAGACTATGTCCACAGTAAATAAATCTCTCTGCCTCATTGGTGTTTACCCTTTCAAATTCCAGACTATTTCCCCAGGGAATGAATGCTAACAGGCCATGGTCAACACCTACTTATAGCTCTTCCTGCATTTTCCAATACATACCATAAAAATAGTGGTCTCTTTACCACTCATGCTGTAATTTTCTTTCGTTCCATTTGCTGTTTTGTAACTTCAACCTACTGTAAATCACATTAAAAGGACTTGCTTTCTAATAGTTTTTTTATTGACTAATATATTTTATTTGGCACCTGTTACCTTGGTGGAGATTTCTTCTTCCAGTAATTTACTATATGTGACATAGTCCTCTAAGCACCAGCCAAAAGGAACGAACACAGTTAAACAGCAGATTTACTCTACACTCCTTGGGCTGGGGGTTAAAAAAAGAATGTTCCTGTTATGAAAATCTATCAGTGTCCTCTGTTTGCAGAGAGGACTTGTCACTCTGCTTACCATGGAAGCAGCTGACATGATGTATTACATGATGTGTTACACAGGTCACTTGGCCCTGTTGTGCCCATTTATTTATCTAAAATATAAAATAACTCTTATCTAATACAGGAGTATTTAGTAAGACTTAATGAGCTGCTAGTATGTTTATTATAGAGATTTCTAAGATCCAAATGGCATAATATTGCTCTATAGATAAGAAATGATTAAAACATCTTACAAAGTATCAGTTTGCAAGTAAAAATGGTTCCAGCTATGAAACCACATTTGCTGTTACACTCTGGAGGTCATGCTATGATGCTTGTTAAGAATACTTCTTTAATTTTAGTACAAGGTTTCTTTATTGCTACAGCTTACCAGTAATAAGGATTTAAGCACCCAACCCTATGAGTTTTGGTTAGTTTTCACATGTTCTGTCTCATGAGCAGCTTTTGCTCACTATGTGAGTGCAGGGAAGCGTCAGCTGTGTTAACACCTTTGCTGTTTCGAGTGCTGGTGCCTTCCGTATGTTAGCCTATGATGAATATGTGTAAGACAGATGTGCCAAACTGTCTCACTCCTCCAGATACATGAAATAAAATTTTAGGAAACTATTCTGGTGTGCTCTGAAACACTTTAAGACCTCCAAATGGCCCCATAAGCAGCTGGCTCTTCGTGCTGTAAAGTAAAGGTTCTGAGAAGAAAGAAAAAAATACCACAATCTATGCAAAAAAGTTAACCAACAAAGGAAAATCTGTGACTACAGAAGAGAGAAGTTTCCTGCCTTTGATGTTGGCTGCTATACCCTCTCATACATCTCAGCACACCACCGGCAATGCAAATGGCAGCCTGCCTGTATGGCATGTGGAGCTGCAGGTGGCACATGCACAACTGGACATATCTGGCAGCATATTCAATGTGTCCTTGCCAGCTGACCAGATTTTTGGAGTCGATCTCGGAGTACTTCACAAGAAGATATGATCACTGATGTCCCTTCTCTCTTTGCCTTCTCCACCTTAAGACTTCACCACGGGAGTGTGGCATGATGGAAATTATATTCTTCATACCCAGCACAGTTGCCAGGGAGCCTTGCGGTCCTAGGATGGGCAGGATAAGTCAGGAAGCAGTTACTCAGACTGTACAATGAGCGCAGAATAGCTGATGAACACTGCTTCATTTTCTGCAGCTTTTTAAAGGTCATATGCCATGCATTATGAAAATATGATGGTAAAAAAAAAATAAATCAGAAATGCTCTGACACTCCTTTGACCTGGAACCCATCATGGACAGCAAGCCTTTTACACAGAAAAATATGCCAAGTCAGGCAAAGGATAGTCATATAAGCTATGTGATCCAGAAGTCACGCTATACCTAGAAATACTGACATTATGTCTTATTCCTGAGGGAAAAGTGCCAGTGTAACACGAGTTTGGTTTTTAAACACATTTAGTTATGCCAATCAAGAAGGTCAGGTCCTTCAGCTTAGCTCGTATCAATTTAGAATTGCTCTAAACCAAACCAGGTTAAAATCACTGCAGTTTCAGGGGTTAGACAGAGCCTAATAATTTTAGCTCCTTTCTGTCAAAGCATGAGCAGAAATAGTACTGAGACATTCCAAGTTGCAGGGGGCAGTGAGCAAATGTCCTCCTATAAGGGAGGGGGAGAAGACAAAAACAACAAATCCATTTTGAGATCTTCTCTGTTAACACTTCTAATTTTTACTGAGTTTTTTTCCATAATAGGACAAGTAGACAAAATTTTATGACCTCCTCAGTAGATGAATTCCATAAACTGACCATAAATGAATCCATGCTTCTTTTTGCTTGTTATACATGAACAGCTTTTTGTAACAACAATCCATTCTATTGCAAGAGGAGCAAGCTCATAAAAAGGGCAGAAATGAAACTATTTCAAATTAACTATGTAAAAGAACATCTTATTTGAATGTTTACACCTCTCTGCCACAAAGCAAGTATCAAAGAACAGCCTTCTTTTTCTTCATGACCAATGAGAACTACATCCATTCAAAATAAAGGAAAAAAATTATGAACAAACAAATATGTATATATATATATGTGTGTCTGTGTGTGTGTAAGGAGAACAATCCTAAGTAGTCACTACCAATGTGGAGGATATACAACATTAAACTATTGTGATTTCTATGTCCAGGATCCCAAATCCTGATCTGGGGCTTGATTTTCAAAATCAGCATATTCTGTATGTTGCCAATAGTAGTGAAGTATGAAGACTTCACCATTATATCACAGACAACTTTTTGACAGTTCCTGTGTCTAATTCCTGTTTTAAATCCTGCAAAAAAAAAACCCAAGAATTTTCTCACGTTGCTCACAGTACACACAGCCCATATTGTCATTGAAAAATGACAGCCACCATCTCCAAAAGGTGTAATATCTTCCCTGAAAATGTGCAGGAAAACTCCTTTCCCTAATTCTGCTGCAGCTGACAGTGCTATACTTTATTATCTCTAAAAGGAAACTGCTTAAAATCAAATAAATTATTAGTGACATTTTTCATGCCTTTGTATTGTGTAGGTTTCAGTGGCACAGTGACTGATGGACAATAACAATCTGCTTAGCAAGCAGAGTAAGTACCACCACAAAACACCTTTATGCAGGAGAAATTAATGCCAATGTTTGTTTTGATATTTCATTGGCAGGAGAAGCATCATTCCATGGCTTTGCAAAGCTTGTAAGTTCTGGGTAGTAATGAGCAGCGTTTGGAAATACAGAAGATTACTGAGTTGTTTCTTCAAAGATACCCACTGAAGTTCTGAATCTCTACAATCAGATCAGATGTCTTATGAGGCACATTATTGCGAATACAATGGAAATGGAAAACTTTCTGGCTAAGACAAAACCACTGGCTCCTCCAGCATACGCTGAGATTTTATGAGTTGTCCTGATCGTGATCTCTGAAGTCAAGAATGGTAAGTAGAAATGAAGGCAGAAAAGTGAGCTCACCAGAAAAGAGACTTCTATTACATCCATGCAGGAATTTTATTAAAGTGAAAGAAACCTGAGGGAACAAGAGCTTTGAGCTATGATATTCTTTTCTGTATAGCTGATGAAAAGAGACTATGAAAGGTCAAACATTCTAATTCTCCTCCCAGAAGTTAGTCATTCTTCCTGTTGTCAATGTTACTCTGTAGTCTACTTAGCAAAGGCAAGATTGCGTCAGTTCATAGCAAGAAAGAACATACGACTATAGCAAGAAAGAACAAATTAAAAGGAGTGAATGCATTCATCCATTTCCATTTTTCATTTCCCGAAAATGATGGCAGTCTGAAAGCCAAAACTCATGCCCAGGTCAGACTTGTCCTTAAAAGTAAAGGCTATGGAAATTCCAAATGTGGGAGGGAGTTCAGTTTCATGGTTCCTACATCCAGAACTTCACTGGGGAGTGGGTGACTGCTCTAAGCTATTCATTCCTCTTGCAAAGCCACTGCATACTGTTACCCCAGCTGACATCCCTCCCTTTCTTTGTACCTACCTACTTCATTCAACACTCAAGAAGATTTAGAAAAAGGTACAGGGCACAGGACTAAGAAATAAAGTGTGGAATCCCCACTCATTGGGAGACCATCTGCAGTAATCACCTTCATCACTTTAGCAAGCTAAGAATGTGAACCAAACGTCGATCCCCCATATGCAGGAATGAAAAGGCATTTTAGGTGTAATTTCTAGGGTTTTGTGATGAGCTAAACCAGCTAGGTACAAAGGGTTAAAAATAAAGATGTAGTTCCAGAAGGGAGAAATGCATTTTAATATTTTTAATGAGCTGTATATCTTCTGAACACAAAACTGGTTTCAGAGCTTGATATTTCAACATCACAGGCGTGCTACTGAATTTCCTATTTGTGGAACAAGAAATTGCAGCGAGGCTGTTTTTTAGAGAACAAAACACAATCTTGCTGTCTTTCCATATTCATGATAATATTTGTTATAATAATTTAGTTTTGTTTCAGTAACAGGAATGTTGGTGTTTTTCCATTTCTCCAATGCATTTCCACTTTCACACTTCCCCATCTAACATTAAATACATTGAAAATGGTGCCAAAATATTCAACAACATTGAAAAAGCAGGGGAGAAATAAAATTATAGTCACAGATTTCATTTCACTCCTTTTTCTAACTTAATCAATATTTCATTTTCTAATTCTTATCAAGAGAACTAGCAATATATCCCAATGAACTTCCACTCCCATAGAAGCAAATCTGACAAGTTGAACTTGAAAATTTGGTTTAGCAAGCTGACAATCTTGAAAATAAAACAATGGTTATTACAGGTGAAATCATGCCCAAAAGAGCAAAAGGAAGAGAAAGGATTAGATTTTGTCACATGATCCTACCATTGCAATGTCTCCAGACTGGAAGATTTAACAAACAACTTCGGGTCAGCTTGCCATTGAAAAAGAGGGAGTTTGTAACTCAGGGTTACTGACTCCACATAAAGGTGTGTCAAAACCACACTCATAATCATGATTAGGTTTGGGGGTTTTTATTTCTCCCTTTTCTGCTCCAGAACTCACATTCTTATCTCTGCTGCTATATAGCAAAGACCATAGTGACACTTGCTGGTGCAGCAAGGAGTCTGAAACAAAATGCAAAAGGAAGCAGAGCCAACTGCAGTTGTTTATTCAGCTCTCCCCTTGGGGATAAATGCCCTGTGGATTCTGTTTTCTGCTTGGCAGATCAAGAGATGTACAACATGAAGAGGTAATTATTCTTCTCCTGATCTATCAGTGTAAGCACTGAAACAGCAACCTTGGCTATCACAGGAGCAGTGTGCCACTTCGCTAAACTTGAGTCAATTTTCTCAGGATCTCTCTTCCTTTGCCCTCAGCCTCTCTTACCTTTCTCTTTAAATGCCCCTGTACTCCCTAAATACCCCTGACTTGTAATAACCTCTCCTTTCAGTGAAAAACAATTGGAAAATTTCTCCTGTGGCTGGCATTTATGGGGCACCTCAACATTACTCATGGCTTTGCCCAGCTTTCAGAGGGCAGCACACTGTACTGAGTCTGCAATGAAAGCCAGAACCTCAGGATGTGTTTCCAGCCATGGGAGCTTGGGAAAATGCCTTTTACTCCTTGAGTCAGCACTGCAAAGGCATTGGGAGACACAGATGAGATTTTACTTGAAGCAGGGGGCAAGTGGCTATACAGCCATATTAAAAGCCTGCACTGGCTAAAGATACTACATGGGTTTAAAACCCCTTACAACTCTTTCATCCCAATCCACATCTAAAATAGGGGTTATGTAAAACCCTTGTTAAAGGGCAGGTGTAGTGAATGCTCATTTAGCTGAGAAGATTTATGGCACCCTTGGGTCTCTGATGTGGTACTTGGAAAACAAAAGGTGATTTCTCTTACAGGTTATAATAACAGCAACAATAACAACAAACCTCAGATGAACAGCAAAGCAACATTTTTGCCATTTGTTGATTATGATGACAGACAATTCTTCACAGGTAACTGTATATCTTAGATGGTTCTTTCATTATGTTTTCATCCTGATTGAGGCAACATAGTTGCCTTCATCTGAGGCTGAATTCATTCTTGCAGCTGAGGCAGCTGGAAGCACCTGACCTACCAAGTTGTTAGTATTTAGGTCTAAAAGGCTAAAAAATGGGAGCAAGTACAGCAAGCACTTGGTAGGTAAGCTTGGGTTTACACCTTGCTCTCATCACAGAACACCACAAGAAAAAATTCAAGGTTTAGTCCTCAGTTGCTGAGCATCTTTAAAAGGAGAAAGTCTTTTACTGCCTTTTCCACATATTTTCTTATGATCATTTCATATTTTTTTTTACCTGTTCTAAGGAGCCAAGAGTACCATTCCCAACCAACCAGTTTGTCATAGGTGACTGAGAGGGGAAATAAAGGGCTGCACCTCTTCCTCTACAGTACATTGCAGCAGTATGTACAGCATGTTATGTGATTCACCTAAATGAGGTTTTCTGTTTGGCTCTTGCCCTTTCTGTCATTTCTCTCCTGTTGTCCATAAATCACATCTTCTCACTGTCTCCATTTCACCATTTACCTTGTCCATTTAGATTGAAAGTGTCTCAGAACAGGGCTTTTCTTTTAAACGTACTGTCATGTACAACAGTATTTGGGAATTCTGGAAAAGTTTTATAAAGGTATTTCAAACCCTCAGCTCCTGCTAGCTGTAACCTCCACCTACATGTCTTTACAACTCAGTAAAGTGTGAATTACTGTGTGAATAACTTGGTTTGTTTTTTTATTTCCTTACCTAAACAGAGATACTGCAAAAATTGTTTGCCCTCCCTATAAAAAAATGTCCTGGTGAGGCATTAACCAGTTTTAAAATACTTAGATGCATCTGGAAAAGTAAAAAAGAAAAAGGTTGCTTAAAAATGTGGGGAAATATGTAAATCTGGTTTGTATGAAACCTTTCAAAATGAAAATTATTTGACTTGATGAATCTTTTAGCTAAGGCAGTTTGACAAACTCAGCATGAATTCATAAATTATGACAATCAAATGTAATGCAAATTTACACTGAAAAAGTTCTGTTCTAAGATTACTGACCAATTCTAGCTGTAACACTAATATAATGAATCAAGTCTAGTTTTGGAATGGGTAACCACCTAACCTTACCATAGCACAAACTGGTATGTACTGAGCACAGGGTGGAACAGTCTGGTAACTTTGCTTTCTCTTCCTACAACTAACCCTCACTGTTCAATAGCCATCCCTGGAGTAATTCAAAATTTGCTGCTCATCTCTATGATCTCATCCCTCTCCTTTCAAGCTTCTATGTACATTAAATCAGGTCCTTTTGAACAGGGGATGGATAGTTTCTTTGGAAGCAAAACATGCAGTTAAAAAGCTTACTGAAGTCAGCATGTGTATGACAAAGAATAGCAAATTCCAGTCATGCTGAATGATTTGCACTGGCTGAGAAGGCTGTCAGGTATGATCTCTCTGCCAGCTCTGTGGTCACTCAACCCAGTTTGTTGTGCTCCAGAGGAGTCCAGTACACTAAACAACTTCCAGCTAGAACAAATGGAAGACTGAAATGGACTCAGGCCATTGCAGCTGCAGCACAAATGTTCCCAAACAAAGGCAAGAGCCAGTGAGCAGCAATCTCGCTTGTACGAGCAAAAGATTTTCAAGTACAACAAGACACCATATTGAAAGATTAGATAATGCAAAGAAATTAGTAAATTGGAAGTAGGCTACAATAAGAAGTGTTGAAGAAAATGGAGAATCCTTTGTGGTATTCATTCCAAGATATTCACAGTTCAAAAAGTGTGATGGCTAAAACTTCTGCCAGTGAATGAGAAAATGATTATAAGGGATAACAAGAGTCAAAAATGTCATTTAAAAGCTACTAGAACTAGGAGAGAGAAAAACAATTCCTCCTGAGCAGTAGAAAGCTCTGGAATTATCCAGTTTTTAAGCCACTTTGCCTGCAAGAGAATAGACTATTAAAAAATCCCAACTTTGTGACATTAGTGAAATATCTCAGTAGGGGAAAACTCCTATTTACCCAAGAGTAGGAGCAAGTGTTAGTCCTAAAGTCCTCTAGAAGAGAGACTTACATAGCAGCATGCAGTGAAAGAGTGAGAGAAAATGATCTTCACAAAACTAAATAAATACCTAAAAAAAATCAGGTTGTAGATATTGTAATTATTCTTGCAAAAAGCATAAAAAAAGGCAGCCTGAGCTGCCTCAGGGGTTTTAGGTGATACTTCAGAAATGGAACTGGATTCCCGGTAGCATTTCTCAAGTTGCTGTCAATTTATTCAGCTATCAAAATTCATCAGCATAACAACCCTCAATTTAAGCACTCCAGTGTTTCCATCTCAGTCCTTTGAACAGAATCCTAAGTATGATCCCCATGTGCTGTGATTCAGGACAGCTGATCTTGACTGTTTTTTAAAACACTCAAGCCTGGTTAGACACAAGAGAGTGATTGTGTGAAGCCTGAATGCACAGGTGCCCTTGCATGCAGCACTTCAGCCAGACAACCACATACTGGAAACTGTTGCTTCTGCAACTCTCAAGCATCAGTTCTGTGCTAGACTCTGCATGGCCAGTTAACCTCAGCATTTCCCAGGAGACTGATCAAAACTCACTTCAATGTAATGACAAGTCCACAATGCTCAGATGTTTAGTTGAGCAGGTTTAGTATCCTGCTAAACATAGCACATACAACAGATTTGGATCTTTCCTGTTGTAAATGAGTTGAGCAATTTCACTTTCTCCTATCAGCAGAGTTTGGCTGGCTATTGGAAACCAGACTAGGTGGATTCATAATTTGTTGGTATACTCAGGGTCCTACATAATAGCCATAATTTTTCCCTTCAAATAGGCTTTCTCAGAAATTATTAAGCACAAGTGGATTCATTAAATAAGGCAATGATCAAGGTATTATTACTAGCTTTTAATCATGCAAACACAGTCCAAGTAAAACTGAGATTTACAATAGCATGATAACACTGGCTCTCACCTGGTCACTTATTCTGCCATAAGGAGGCAATAAAACCTACTGACTGCTTGGAGTATGCCTGCCTTCCTAGTAAAGAGTTGGCCTGGATTCCTTGGGTGTTTTCCCCAACAAATGAGGAGCAGCTGATCACCAAAAGTATTGTTCTTTTTGCAGAACAACTTTGGGGGTATTTTTCATGGTGTAACCATTGATAAAAGAACACCCAAAATCTGTCAAAATAAAACTTCTTTGGAATCAAGCCACAAAAGATAAAATGAAGTTGTCACTGAAAATTAATAGAAAGCAGAAATTGGTAGGAGGAATAAATACTTCTTAGACCTAAAAATACCAGAGCAATAACATGCTGAAAAGCTATTTTTATCCTATTTTTTAACAAGCAAACCTCACTATGCTTAATAATAGCAAATTAGATCTCCAGGGCACAGTATTGAGAAAAACTGTTTAGAGCATGCACTTGCAGATCTGACAAACTCACCTTAACAGAAGTTCAAGTTGTTATTAAGCTTTTGCTGCCTTTTTAAAGAAATGGCTATAAATATTTTTCCAGTAAGTGCATTCATTAGTTGTTACGGTAAGTGAGGTTTCTATGTAACCAAATCATCACAGCATAGGGAATTTCAGTGTTTGAGTCTCCATGAGAGGCAGTTTTCCTGAACGTAAGTGTGAAACAAGCAAAGAGAAAAAGGGTTTTCTCATGTAAGGAAAAAAAATGCATTTTGAAATGAATTCAGAGATTGATTAAAAATCTTTTATCTCTCTTTTGTAACAAATAGCTCCTTATGACCAAGGAGATGGTGAGAATTAAATCTTTCAAGCTTCTTTTAAAAATCTATATCCAATTCTTAAAAATCTATATCCAATTCTAGGTACGTTAAACCAGTGGAGGCTTGTCCTGGTTTAACCAGAAAGAGGAAAAAGTCTCATCTGCTCAGCTATGAGAGCTTTTAACTTTCTTTGGAATTAGATGAAGCTGGGTATACTTGCAAGGCTCCTACCATATACCTTTGCAGTAGCTAACAAAAACCAACACTGTATCCAGAGAAATTCACCCCTCTGCAAGGACTATGTATTTATGTCCTATGATAACTTTCAAAATTGAGTGAAAAAATGTATCTATGCATCTGTACACATACATGCAAATTCTTCTACCTGTATCCCAAGCAGACAGGACAGAAATCAGGCAAAGTATGTGATTCCAATCCAGTGTGACTTGAGGGCCTAAACCCAAGTCCTTGCCATTTTGTTACCATAGTGTTAGTTACAGTACTGGTAGACCTGTAGGGGCAAGTATGGACATGAGGGGGCACACACTACCCTTTTACTGCAGAGAACCCAGTGTCTCATGGCTTCTTCACGTCTTCAGCATGGCTGAAGAGATGAGAAGAAGCCATGACTTTGCCCACAGAAACTAGAAAAGGGATAATTTGGGAGATGAAGTTACAGGTAGTAGTATCAGCTGTGCAGGTTGTACACTGGATGTTTACTATGCTTAACCTCATACAGCCAACCTCTCAGTACTGCTCATCAGTCAGGAACAGCACGTCATTCTACGACTTGCAGGCCAGAGCTGACACTCCTATCTGCACCTCTTGAGCATCAAAGGGGTGCTTTTGCTACTATAATCTCATCTAAATCCACTTGGAAGATGCCACATACTATTCAGGAAAGTGCTGAATTGTGTTGCTCCCAGAAAGAGCAGGGTTTTTTAAATAAAGGCTTCATGTAGTCTAAATATATGGCTGCTTCAGTGTGTGTCCAAGAACTGGAACATAAATGGATTTATACTGGCAGTAGTTAAAAAACATTCATTCAGGAGACCACTTGTGAGCCAAAGGCAGGCTTCCGCTTTCTGGGCTGATAAACAAAATACAGATTTTCATCTACAGGTGGCAAACCAGCGTATTTTTTTAATTGTGAATAATAGGTTGTGCTCAATCCAGCTTCCCCGCCATTCTGTCAGCTGGTAGAACTCCACTGAAGTCAGGGGAGCCACTCTGATCATTGTGCTACTGTGTGCTTAAAATCAGCGAATGCTGCCTCTAAGTTAGGACAGTATTTGGATAAATAAAGAAGAACAGCAAACTTAGGGAGAGATGCCACCATTCCTGCTTGCCAACTCTCTCGACAGCCAGCTGCATAACTGCCTGTGGCAATCAGCCTCTCTAAAGGAACCGATAACCCTTCCGCTCTTCAAGGGAATACAACAGCCCTGGCACTATTTTGTCACTTGCATATAAAAATAGACACAGCATGCTTCCCCCACCCCTTTCCATTTTAATGCTTTATCATGTTCCCATTCACACCATCCCCTTCACAATCCTTGATTCACTAAAATCTGTTTGCCCTCCAACATGTACATAGCTGCTTTTATGATCTTTAGCCTCATAACTTCTCTTACTCTCCCAAAGAAACAGTTAGGAGATGCTCTCATGTTAGGGTTTCTATTTTCCACATCTAGTGCTCATGGAAATTGTACTAATTGCACTGATAATTTTGGAATTGATTTTTCCATTTTTTGAAGTCACATACAAGTGAACTAACAGATCATTTTCCAAAGATTCTTACAGCAGAAGTCTCAGGTGACCAGATAGACAGACTACCATCTAATTAATAGTCCACCCTCTCCTAACCCAACAGCAGGTACCGCAGACATGTTCATTTCTGGAATAACACACAATATTAAAACCAAGCAGGAGCCAAACAAGCAGTTAGGAGCACAGCACTTGGCTTTGCCTAAGGAAAGGGCTTTTCCATACTACAGATACTAACATAATTTTTGAAGGTTACTTTACAATGCAACCAATTCTTTTTGTACCCACAAGAAACCAGCGCTTTACAAGGTTACCTGGTGACAGTACGTACAGAGACTCTGCAGAAAAACTTGTACCCTCCAATGCAAGAACTCAGCCTTTGTACAGTTTTGAAGGTAAGCAAGGTGCTACTGTATGGTATTCATATGGTAAGCAAATCCCTATCCTACGTGAGGATGAAATGCCATACAGTAAGGCACAACTCTGAATTCAGTCCTCTCCTGGCCCAGAAATCCTGTGGAGTCCAGTCCCAACTACTGTATGCTTAATATTCATAGCAATTTATTAGGGATTTTGGATATTACATGAATTTTTGTCACCCTCTCTATCATAACCATATGTAACAGGTTCCCTGAATAATGGCTTATTGTTTCTGGGTCTTTGACTGCTTAGTTAAAATTTCTGTTTTGTCTGACAAAACGAGGAAACCAACCAACCAAAAAAATGCTCTTTGGGCACATATTTCTGAGCATTCAATTGCCATTGCCACAAGTTCTGAAACTGGGGGTTTTGAAGACAATTTATCAGAAGATGGACAACTGAATGAAATGGCCTAATATTTGCAATATGTAGCTAAACACCACTTAAATCTGATTGACATCCTATGAATTCTGTGTATTTTGGGTTGCTGTACTTTAATAACAGATATTAGGACCACACTTCCATGAAAAATTACTTTCCTCTCAGCTCTTACCCTCATGTTTCACAGCCAGTGATTGAACTGCTCAATACTCCTTGGATTTGAGGGCAGCTTTTACAGTTGTGACTGTGGACATTCTCCCAGGAAGAACTCACTGACCACATCTAAGAGGACATGTTAGTAAAACACAGAGTAGAGCAGGACTGGATGAAGGAAGAGACAGAGGTCCACTCATTGTGGGATACCTGCTAGCTAGTTAAATTATTGCACAGTCATACAGGATTGCTTCATTCACCACGATAAAACCTCCACAGAAGGGCTCTGTGGTCTCTCCCCCACTACTACATTTGCAAACTGCAACACCAGTGTGAAGCACTGGGTCATTTTTAAACTGATTTTTAGCTCTAGCAGCTGTCACTTTGTCAAGCTGATACGTGGGAATAAGTTCTGTGTCCTTTCTGCTGCAGACGAAGTGCCTTCTTGGAAAAGATGGGAAGATAGAGAAGAGAAATTGTATACTTAATAAAACTTTTGGATGTGTCATTTTTGCTTACCAAAGAAAATTGCACTGAAAAAACTGGCTGCTTAATGGATTGTTCAAATGCTCATTAGCATGGAGCAGATTTATTAGAACAGATAATTATCCCCATATTGTGTTTTCATCACTGGAATTGTTTATGTTAAACTGTCAAGCAGCCGTTTTCATATGTTATTCCTCGATGTGAAGTTCCTTTTATGGTTAGGAAAAAAAATAAATTCTTTTTTTCTCCTTAGCTTCATTTTAACCCCATTTAAAGACTTTCATGAGACTTTGCAGTTTACAGGAACATTGAGTCATTTTCATTTTCAGATGTTATGAAGAACTGAACATATAGGTCCTCCCATGAGAAAAACAATGCTCTTCAAGCTTCTCTGATCTTCTTTAATTCATTCACTATATTAGCTGGAAGGCATGTGTATGTGTGCAAATAAGAAAGAAGGTGCAACTTACAAGTGGCAACTTCTCTACTTCCAGAAGCTGATTTTGAAGCTGACAGTCTCTCAGCATTCACTTTGCCTGTTGCCATCAGTATGTTTAGCAAATCAGTCTATTTGCAGTTACAAGTGATTAGAGCCCTATGTAAGATAGCAAATTGCTATGCCTAATCAAAACAAGCCAACCCATACCTTTAGGCTACTCTTAATGCAGTTACCTGTTGCTAAAGAAAGCAGTTTGACAATACATGTGTCCTTTTAATTTCCTCTGGCTATCAGTCACCTTTATAATTCTACATACTGCTCATCCACAGTAGAAGTCAATTTTACTAGCCAGTATAAATACACATTTTCTTCAATGATGAATAACTGAATGACAGAAAATGTTCAACATTTGACGTTTAACTAAATAAGTAGTTAATTGCATTTGCATTCTTTTAACTTCCATAGCAAACAGTAGAATTTCTTTAAGGGCATCTCCCACAAAGATTTGCAAGTACTCCTTATAGAGAAACACTACAAACCCCCCATAACCTTTCAATATTGCCCTGCAAGGTAAATAATCTTAAATGAAGCCAAAATTTCCTGATTTGCCACTTCTCTAACTTCAGCTATGTGCACTCCTACATATTATTATTATTATTAACATGGAGAGGAATGGCAAAGCTGTAATTTTTGTCTATAACTCATAGTAAATACTTCCAGTACTTTTGCTCGTGTCAGCCTGAGAATTAAGAGCCAACAGGGAAAAAGATGTCAACCAAACTTTGCCCATCAAGCAAGGAAGACTAAGGTTGAGCTCCTGTGTGCTCTCTGTCTTTTATCCTCATAAAACCCCTATAACGCATTTTCCAGTATAAATCTTCAATCTTGGGTTCAAACTCTCTCCAGTTTTGGACAACTGTGCTGATGAATCTTAGCATCCATGTAGCTGTCCAGCATCCAGACTTTTAGATCTACTCTGTTGCTTGCTGTGAAAATAGGTAACTTAACTTAATGATAAAGGGTTTTTATTTTAGAGAAGAAATCAAATCCCATTGGGGAAATACATAAAGCTAGGATAGCGTTTTGTAAAGGAGCAATTGGAGGTTAGCATTTTATTATTTAGTAGCCTGAGCAACAAATCTTTACAGCTCTGAGAGGTGACAGTGGCTGCTGGCCCTAGTACTGGCACCAGCCATGAGACAGGGATGCAGGCACACACAAAGGCTGTCCTGTTGCATGGGGATGTAACTTCAGCTCTGCTTAAAGGTCAGTCACAGGAAGTTGCTATCCTAAAGGGAAATAAATCAGATGGCTTAATTCTATGGAGGAGAGTAACTTGCCTTGTTAACTGTTGTTTTTGAGACTGCACAGGCAACACTTGAAAAATGAAGTGAGGATGCTGTGTTTTGCATTATAATTCAATTTAGCAATACCACACACACACACACACACAAAGCTTTATTGCTAATGGATGCACCAAGCAGACCTGACTGCTCTGTATCAATAACAAAATAAAGAACTACGCATCAACAGTAGGCTATCATTAGCAGTAATGTTATTCTGAAGTGTGGAGTATCTGTCAGGCAAATGTAACTGTATCTGACATCCACTGTAGTTCTCTCTGCCTGGCTAAGATGATATATTTCAAATTGAGGAACATCTGTTTTGGGTATGTGATGAATCATTTTCAACTATATTTGCTATTTGCTGCTATCCTGTGAGATCAGACAGTGGAAAGAAGCTACATAACACCATGATTGTGTTGTTTTCCAGTCCTGAAATTTCATTTTTTTTTTTTACTTATGGCTCATTTAATGATTTAGGCACACCAAAAACAGTTCCCAGAGAGAGGATATTTCCATTGCTAGAATAAGATGATGTTGAAATAAAAACTTCTGTTACGGAGTTTCTTCCTTTCCTGTTGATAATAAGTTGGCTGAAATGGCTCACCTATCAGAAGATAACGGTTCTAGAGAGGTACAATGTGATACTCTTGGCAGCATCCTCTTCAGCTGATAAGTTACCTCACTGAATGTACTAGAATTAGAGCAGGTTGCAGGGGTGTGGGAGAGTAAGCAAGAGTCAAGGTGAAGTATAATTTTAATGAAGTCCCCCCCAAAATATTCAAGAATTAACACCAATGGAAGAGTCAACTGCAAGCAGTAGTGAATACTGTGAGAACTTTGGTCATAGAGGAAATAAGACCCCCTGATTGAACTGCAAAATTTCACACATCAAAAAAGAGATTAATATTCAGGCAATGGGACCTGGCAGCATGTCAGCACAGCATATGTAGAAAACTTAAGGCAGTGCTAGTGTGCATGTCTTCTGCATTTAAACTGAAAATTGAGAGCTATTGAGAAGAATAAGGCTGTTTTAAATGTGCTCTACGATGAGTAGTAATATGAACACCTTCATGCATGATAAAGCACAATTTGCCAGCACTCTGAAGAGGATCACTATGTATTTAGCTTGTACACTTGCTGATATAAAAATATTTATTTCTCAGTGGATAGTATTTATTGTATTCCAGTGATAGGCAGTGTGACAGGAACACACCAGAGCTTGTGTGCAGCCACAAGCTGCTCAAATGCTTTGCATGTCAACTTTAAAATAATGGCTTATACAATGTCAGTCCTAAAACAATAAAAGCATTTAGACTACTTGCTCAACTAGCAGAAGGCAACCAGTTTTGTGGTTTTTGGAATTGACTTGGGTTTCTGTACATATTACATTGTCCTGAATCATACCAAGAAGAAAGATTTCTTTCAGTAAGCTTCAGATTGAAACATGGATCTCAGCTTCCCCTAAATTCATTGGAATCTGAAGTCAGGAATTTCATTTGGGCTCCTAGGCCATTGCTCCATGGACTTAAGTGTTCTGTCACTGATGAGTACAAAACAGACTATTGTTAGTAGTATACTCAGTTTCCAAAACTGAATGCAGCCCAGCTGACCATAAACACTTCTCCAAAATCAAACCATCATATCAGCAGGTCATCAAAAGTAGCAAGACCGTTTACAATAGCACCATCTGGTGTCTCTCGGTGATTTTATAGTTATGGTCAGTGTAGCAGATTAAAGAAGTTAGTACACAGATATTAACCCAGTGTGAAATGGTCACGTCCTGTCATTTCCACTACTCTGTCCCAACTCTTCACCATGAACAAATGATGCCATTTGCTTCTTTCCCAGTGATATCACAGTTGTCCACATCTGACAATTTTGGGGTTTGCTTTGTTTTCAAAAGGAAGCTGATTTGTATCTTTTTCCCTGAAATCAAACTTGGCCTGCATGAGAAAAAGAAGGAAACTGCCTTTGCAAATCAATCTTAACATGTTAAGCAGATTTCTGATCAGCCTATACCAAGTACATCTGGAAAAGTTGCCTGTCACCCACTCTGATGCTTGGCTCTTTCCCAGAGGGTACACCTGCAGTCCTTGCACTCTCAGAATATAGTGTTTTCCTCAAAGGATGCACAGCTGAAATGCAGCAGATCTTAGTAAACTGGACATTGAACAATGCAAAGGAAATAATTCTTCAGTTCCCAGGCAGACCAAGGACCTTGGAAAAGAAAGCTCAGTATTTTCTCTCTACTTGCTATTCTGCTTTATTAAGTGTGTAACACGTCTAATGGGGACCAGCTTTATAAATACGGACAACAACTTTATTTCTTTCTAAATGAGTGTGATTGAACTCTTTGGGAATGCTACTCTTGAAATTAATCTTGAATGCTCTAATTGGAATGCTAGCAGATACAGAATTCTCTAATGGCTACTTTGAAGAAACAATTACTGTCTTTATTATGATAACCCTCCAGATGAGATACTACAGTTGACAAAATATTGTTAAACAAGTTATTATTCAGGTACTGACTCACTCAGCCAATAGCTTGTAGTGCTGAAGGCTAACACACCAACAATTACAAGTGTTGTATTAGAGTGGCCAACTTCTTAATACCTTTTGGACAGTACAATACTGCAATAGATTGAAGGGTATTTTTAGTAAATCAATGGTAATTCCACTATAATTACATCTGCCTAAGATTGTGTAAGATGTAAGAATTGTAAACCTTTTCTTTCATTCATCTCAGAAACTAGCATAAAAGGTCAGAATCTAAGAAAATAGGCATTTTTTTTTTCCAGAGCAAAGAAACGGATTAATCCCAATTTGTGTCTCTTATAGCTATACTTGTCAGTCAACCAGATATGTGACTTTGGGATAAGCAATGTCAAGTCTATGCTAAAGTCTGGGGAAAAAAATCAGAAGGAAAAATTAAACACTGGTTTCCCAGACAGAACGTATTTCAGTGCTCAGGAATATGGGGACTGAAACTGTGGAAGGAAAGGTGGCAGAAAGAAACATTCAAAAAATTGCTCTAGCAAGCAAGGAGCTTAGACTGTACATAGTGTGTAGCTTCTCTTTCTAGGAGCGAGTTATAGGGAAATGATACTGCTCTGGGGGAATGTATACTTTTATCTAACTTGTTTGTCACTTTATAAATGTAAGCATTGAGGACAAGAGTTGCTTGTACACAGTTTTCTCCAGTTTGCTGTACTGATGGTCACCCTGTCAAAGTCTCAGTAGATCTGTTATATTAGGCTAAGACTATACTGGGCTATTATTTTGCAGCAATTAGTGATAGACTCACAGCTTAATTATGCATCAGTTAGTCAGAAAGCTCAGATGGTCTGCATTTGCTGACCACTCTTGTAAAATACCAAATGCAGGTGAACACCAGGGCCCTCTATGCACCCTGGGCCAAAAAGCTGTACCTCAAAATATTCCCTCTCATAGAAGACAGTGAAACACTTGTCTTCCTCACAGCATCTCTTGAAGTCAAACTTACAAGTCCTGGTTGCCATGCTCCCAATTCATATGGTTTCCCTACAAGATCATCTCTGAGGCAGAGGAAGCCAGACTAGTACAGTCATTGCAAGGTCTTCAAGTTGTGGATACTGTGCTGCAATAATAAGCTTTCTGGATAAGACATATAACAAAACCCTTACCATCTACGGTCAACAAATTCTTCAGAGCACTTTGTTACAGAAGATGTGGAAACCTCAACTGCTTTGTTTCGATTTCCTTACCTTCTCTAACTCCCACTGCAGGTTCACAAAATAAAGGTAATCTGTCTCCTTGTCGTTGCTTAGTGTCCCACTGAAAGCAGTGTTATTTGGGCTAAAATAATTTCCATTTCCACAATCCTCAGGTTGTATCTACTGGTAAAGTATTTTGGCAAGAAAGGCACTATAGGAATATAAGGGTATTATATGACTACCTATAACCAGTTTGCTCAGTTCTTCTCTCTAGGGATAGCCATTTCAGTGAGTAGTCACTGGAATTTTTAATCAAGTTTGTGAATTATAACTTCACTAGATAGTTAATTTTCCTCTGCTATGGAGAACACAAAGATACTTTCTAAAAAGAAGTGCACCAAGTTTTCTAATCAGATTCTTATACTCTGGTGACCCTGCAGACCATTTTTTAATAGAATTGAGGCATGGGCTATGGAGCTAAAATAGAATAGACTATTAAAAACATTACCTCTACAGAAGCTTATAATAACAATGCTAAATAAAATCCAATTAGAAAAAAAAGCTGCATTATGTCAGAGTCACTGTCACTTACAAAAAGCTTCCAGTGAAAAAAGAGTGATCTATAGAAGGAATGTGTTGTATCCAGGAAAACAGATGCTTCTATAATGGCATCATTCAGTAGATTCAATGACTGCTTAAAAAAATCAAGTAATAATGACTAAATCACTGATGTTTGTTTTATCTGATCTCAGATTGGCTGTACAATTGTAACAGTCATACTTGGGATTCTCTAAATAGGTTACTTATGAACAAACCCTAAAAGCAAACAAGCAATAGCATAACAAGTCTAAAAAGTTATTTTCTGCATTTTTGTCCTTCAATGCTCATTTGTTTCACTTGAGGCACGTGCTGTGCTGGCAAGTCTCCATCCAAGGGTTAGTTTATATCAACAGACTGCACTGGATTCTCAAAAAGAAATCATGGAGAGAGCGGCTGCATATTTTACCTGGCATTGTCATGGCATTATTGTATTTTGGCACCGTAAGTGTGTGGTTTAGTATGTGCTGCTGTCAGTGCTAAAGTGGAAAAGACTTTGTTGATCCCCTGTAAGGTATGATGGTTAACACAAAGTATGGGTTTTTTTACCACACAGAGTTTTTCAAAGTGCCCCACTTCTTCTCTGTAGTTTGATCATTCTCCTGGGAGATTTCTTTCTCTTCAAATAATATTATTTGCCTTCTTCTAGTTGAAAGTATTTGTGAAATTAACAATGCTTCACTGAAATGGCTCACTGAATACTCACATCCTTGCTGTGTTCACTGATCCTTCCTTGGTCATCATTTAGCCTTTGGAAGAAGCTCACAATTATCTCTTATCTACACCAGTCTCCGTTACTTTAAAAGATGTGGTGAATGTGAGATAAAAATCCCCATGAAAAATTTTAAGTATCTTGAATAAATTCTCTGTGTGTGCCTAACAAGACATACCCATGCATCACTGCTGGGCTATCACCATCCCTTACTGTAGAACTGCTCCTCATTCATAGACGATCTGCTTAAAAATTCATAGCACATTTTGGTCCATTACTGTTAGAAAGCCTCATAGTTACTGAACGTTGTTCCTTCTCAAGGTCATGTCCTTACAGTGGTGTCAGGCCCAGGGTACTTACTTTCCTAAGCAGAAATTTGGCAGTACGCTTTTTTGTAGCTGGGTAACAGTTCCTGCATAACCATAGGATTACTTCAGTACGTTCAACTGGGGTTTAGTTATTGAAGGATTTTTGCTAGAGAGGCTAATCAGAAAGATCCAAACCACACTTATTTAATAGCAAAACATTATTTGTTCACTAATTCAAAGAAACAAAGATTGCAGGCTCAGGTGTTGACGCACAAAACAGTGCTTTTTCTTTATGTGCATGTTCCCAGTCTAAATTTCCTCACTCTATAATTTACATAAATCCAGATTAGTCTCCCTCTCAGGAGGAACAACCTACATTGCTTACGGCACATTCTTTCTGTCTGTGAGTCTTCCCAGCCTGTCAGCTCTGTAACTGACACATTCTGGGAAACCTCTCTTGGCTCACCCAAAGCTCCCTTCCTTTTCTAGTTATTTGAGGTTTAAGATTTCTTTGATCCCCCACTTAGCCTTGGGAAGAGAACCCATTCTAGCCTAGATGGAGCCAGCTCATTAGCTTTTGTCCAAGTGATGACCCAGCCATTATTATCTTAACTACTTTGAAGCCATGTATCTGAAGCTATTCTTATCTGTGCCATTGTTTTACATTTCCTCTTTGGTCCTTTAACAACCCCTTTATAGTCTGCTTTGATTTAACTCTCTCCACGCAGGCAGGAAGCAATACTGAATTGAATGGGGAAACATTTATAGCAGGAATGAACCAACTTAAGACACAAAATGTATTCCAGATGAAAAAAACATATTTTCTTCTTTCCAACACCTGTTTCATCTTCCCTGTGTAATGATGAAATCAGACAGGTAGGTGGGAGTGCTTAATGATTTCCATTAAACTGGACTAGGTCTGAGATTAGACATATGTGTGCATACGAGCTAGAAGACCAGACCCTTTGGCTTGCTTTTCTCTGCATACATACATGTGTGGTCGAATTCTGTGGTGCCTCTTAAAATATTGTAAGATTCTCATAAAGCTGTAATCATATATAAATCATTAATGAGTAAATTTCCTCCACAAATCCCAACAGTTCTGTAAATCAGGATCAGGAATTCTAGTGAGTTCTTTTATTGGATTCAGTCATGAGGACTATATGCAGTCCTTGCTCAGGCAATCTTATACTGAAAACCCAAGCAGGTCAGCAAAACAGCCACAGGGAAGAGAAACTCAGAAAGAACAAGAATAATGTCTGATTTTAATAGATCTGAGCATCACCTGCCTTCCCTCCACTTCAATTAAAATCAGCTCTAAAAGTCCAGGGAAGAAAATTTCAGACAATATTAAGGTGTTCTGAAAACACCATCCAAAATCTCTAAGCAACTGCAGCCATTTGCAATGTCCCCTTTAGGTGTGAAGAAGGCACTGGTGTGTCTGTAAGATCTGGTATTTTGTCAGTGTTGTTCTTCTAGGTAAATTAATTACAAGAAACATTCGTTATTTTCACAGATTTGGTCTGATTAAAATTAAATATGAGCCAGATGGTTTGTAAACATTTTCAAAGTGTAAGCTATTGACTTTAAAAAGTTCAAAAGTCACAGGTAGGCACTACTCCTTATCTAATGAAGTCTGAGATGGGATACTGTGAGCTTTGTAATGACATGTTGTTTGCAGCAGTAGTTTGAACGAACAATGCTTTATGATGAAGACTAATTTAGACACCAGGCAGTGCAGTTTACATGCTAGGTTCCAAAATGTGACAAGTTGGTGTTGGGTACAGTGTTTCATCACAGGTAATTCAAGAAAGAGTAGGATGTAGAAAACTCAAAGAGACTGAAAAGATATTTTGTTGATATTGAGATAAGAAAGCTAAACTGCCATAAAACAGGCAAGTAAAATAGACACTGATAAAAATATTCTTTCTGGATGCTGGTCTTAGGAAAGACATTTCAACTATCAGAATGACACTCGGTAAACAACTTATTCATGAGTCACAGAATCATATTATATGATCTGTGAGTCTATGATTCTATGAACCAAAAGAAACAGTTGAGAGGAGGTGAAGGAAAATGGCTTCAAACAAGGCAGTCCTAAGCAAGCCACTGGTGTTTATGAGACTGTAGCAGAACTTGCTCTGAAGTCTAACTCAGTACATTGCCGAGACTATCCTATTTTTTCAGACATATTGAGAAAAAATTCCTGGAGTTAACGAGAACTAAGGGATTCTAACTGGATTCAGATCTTTCCTTCCCCCTGTTTTGTTCACTGAGGAACAGCTGTATAGAAGCTACTTCAGCAGCTCAAGCTAACACAGGAAAGCAGTGAAATGTCTGAAGACCTTAGGTCAATGCACTGTACTAAATTTCAGCAAAATAATTATGAGCATGCTGACTTTTTCCTTGCATGGTTTATTCCTGTCAGTAAAATGAAAACTTTGATGTTTAAATGGTCACAATGGACATGCCTCTACTTTGAAATAGCAGTCTGGACTGTGCAAACATCCCAGCAACATCCCAACTTGATGACAGTATGAGACCTGGACAAACACTACCTCTAAATCCCACTTTTTTTGGAAGGGAAACTTGAGCATGTGAGCCAAAAATGAGCCATGGGGTTCTTCAGCAGATATCCTTATTTTGGGAATTTGACATCTGGTGCTATTGAGCTTTCCTGCAGAAAATGACCACTGATGACAAGCCCCAGAATGGAAGAACCAGAAATGCTGAGTCCAGCCACAGTTTTCATGGGGATGCTTGATATCTCAGTATTATAGACTAAGATATAGAAATGTGAAAAG
Organism: Neopsephotus bourkii; assembly: GCF_033783945.1. Lineage (NCBI taxonomy): Eukaryota > Metazoa > Chordata > Aves > Psittaciformes > Psittacidae > Neopsephotus > Neopsephotus bourkii. The sequence continues at coordinate 3,078,513 of NW_026901291.1, read as the reverse complement.
TTTTAGGATTTTCACTACAGAAAAGATAAAAACTGACCATGTAAAATCATAAAGGGAATAGAGGTTTAGCTAGACCTATTAAAATTGTAGAAGCAAAACAAAATCTTGAGTACTATAACAAAAAAAAAGCCACAGTAATGTGTAAAAGGCAAGCCTAAGAAACATAAGACCAGAATAACAGAAATACTTAAATCTTTAACTAAAATATATACTGTATAGATCTCACAAGAAAATCTGAAAATTGGCAGTGAGTAGAGATGACTGAATACCTTTTTCATTCTTATCTTATTGTTTGAGTAACAACATTAGACTCAGTGCAGGAGAGATTTAGCCCTTTTGTACCTTTCCCCAGACCTCAAGTGATTTTTGCCTGTGGGAGAATGAATGATTGACTCTATAAATATTTGCACTCATAAAAGACAAATTATTTCTTAGTCAATAGAATTAATACAGAAAGTTACAATAGCAAAAGAAAAATGGAGAAATTAAAATTTATATTTCAAACTGCATAGATAAATATTCCTCACTGTATTATGCATTGAGCTGTATGTGAAATACCTACAGGATTACTGTTCCAAGGTGAAGCAGCATCCAGTTTATATGACAATAATTGCAGAAGCATTTGTGTTATAAGTTAAAAAAATATGAATACCATCAAAACAAGTCTCCCATGTTATTTATGTCAGGAGGCATCACCTTCAAAGGAATCGGCAATTCACTTCTAAAACGTCTGCTTTAATGTCTTTTCCTAAAATTGTCTAAACATAGGATTTGTGAGCTGTTTACTTGGCAGTAAAAATTCAAAGTTGGCTAAAGACCTCCTGTGGAATCCTGATTCTCATTTTTCCTATTGCTCTCTCTCGTGATTAGTGCAGGAGTGAAAACCCTTATGAGCAATTGCTTTGCTGTGATGGAGCTGATATATTGCTGTGACATAGTAGCTAAAAGGTATATGTAATATAGTGGAATACCTCTGTCTTCACTGGAAAGAAGGTTGAGTCTTCTACTGTCTCCAAATCAGAGAGCTGGGTTTCTATCTCACAGTTTCCGGCATAAACATCCATGGTTTCATTCCTGCAGAAAAATAAAAATGGAATTAATTCACTGCTTGTAAAAGGGATTTCCCATTTAGAAAATAAGATGACAATGTTTAGTAATCTTTGCAATGCATTTTGGTGTGTATATTGGTGCTAGGAATAGGCATAAACATTTTCTCTATTAGAATCAAGTATTAAACATTGTTTTACTTTAAATCAAGGTAATTTTGTCAGTACCTTCAAAAAATTCAGGATCAGTTCCCTTTCCAGGAAATTTTATATATCATTTTATATCTTTGCTTTTATTGCACATTGAGGGCTATTGGCTTTTTATGGCTGCCACTATGGAAAATAAATTATTCAATAATTATTATACGTATGGGTGTGACTATGTTACACCATAATGTTAAAGCATTACATCAAGTAGAATGTGGAAGATAGCGCAAACTGATTAAATATGCTGCTTTTTTGATGAATGTGTCCTTCCCTGTACAAGGCTCGGATAGGAGGCTGTGTGAATGGCAAATTATTGTCATCATCATGGTGGCTAGTCATGAAGAAAATGGCTTTCTGTCACTAATTGACTTTTCAGTACAGTTTCAGTTACCACACTATCTTATTTCTGACATGTTTTCTTCCCTCTATGGATTAAGCATGTTAGTTATGAAACAACTGTCTGAAACTTTTACAGTGGTTGAGTTCAAGATTCAAGATGCTCTCTGGGACTAGGTAAAGGTGACAGAATATCTGCTTTCCACAGGGAATAACTCCAGCAGAATACCTCTCTTATAAAGACAGCTTAAGAATAATAATTTCACCATCAAAAGAAAGGGAAATCACCAGGATTTTAACCAGAGAACTATACCAATTGTATAGAACACTCTTAATTCATTCTGGGCCTCATGTCTCTCAAAAGACAACTACTAGGGAAGCTTCTTTCATCCCCAGAATACCATTTTTAGTTTCACTAGTGTTCTCCTTGTACCCAACTGACATCTTTTCTTGGCAGGGCTTCCAGCCAATGTAGTGTCTTTGTTCTGAGACTGTATCAGAAATCCACGAGGGACGGGCAAATCACAAGGCCAAACTTTCTTATAATATGTAGATAAAATGTTTCACTGATTTCACTAAGCAGCTAAATAATTTCTGCAGTATTCTCCCACATTTAATTAGCTCCCTCCAACTGGATACCATATCAAGTCATACTTTATGCATGGTCTATATCAGATGTTAGCTCTACCTCCAGCAAATACATATTTGCTTTATGACTACTACTGTTGCAGTAATAAAAGAATGTAGAGTAAATAGGAAACACATTTTTTAAAAATAGAGACTAGAATTTTAAACAAGGACAGAATTACACAGTACTGAAGTACCTGGTTTTAACTGACTAAAAGACTTCAGTGAAATGCCTATGGGAATGAACTAATAGTTGCAACTTACTTAAAACTATCTTCTCCAGTGTTTTCTCCAATATGCTAATGGCTCGGGCAATTTAATTTACATACAAAAGTACAAAGTGGAAAGCAGTTTCTTTTGAACACATGTAGTACTTTTTTCTGGATATATTAGGATATAATGCAGGTGCTTCAAATGAAGGTACATGAGGAATGCACTAGTAGGAGTTCATTAAATTCTTTTACTAAATACCAAACAATCATGTTTAACTTGAAGGTTTTTCATGTTCAAAGACATCCTACTTTCATCTTCTAAGCCTCTAAAGAAGGCTGCAGGAGAAAAGGCTCAAGTAATGTACCTTTTCTTCAACTTGAAGGACAGTAAAAATCCTTCCAGACAGACTCTTTTTCTTTCTTTCTTCTACAGAAAGAATATACATATTTCATCAGATTTTCTTCTTAAACTCTTCCACACATACCAGGAGATATCTGTACTCCATCAACATGTGGTCTACTACCAAAAAATACCCACTAATTTCCATGACAAAGAAACAAAGAAAATAGATACTGATTCTGGAACTGTTGATGTCAAAGCATTTCACATTTAGAATTGTATTTCCAGGGTTCTGCATATGAACTCATTTTGTAGAAAAGACACAGCTACTTGCATCCATTATCTATGTAGGAAATTTGTTGACTGTTTTACAAAACGAAAGAAGAATGTTTGAGAGGATACTTGGTATACCTCACAGGCTGCTGTGCATCAGCAGACAACACAGGCTGGGCAAGACAGTGCAACAGAAGTGACACTGATCACTTCTAATAACTGAATTCTAATGTAAGGATGAATAATTTTAGGCTGATAATTTCAGCTCCACAGGAGGTACACCTATCTCTCTTGAATTAGTAAGACCAGGAACTCTCACTGCTCTGGACAGATCTGGTTATCTCAGTGGTCTTACCCAGAGGATGTAAATAAAATAGCTGTTATTTAAGATTTTTATTTTTTTTTAAACTCTTTACAATTGTTATCAGAGGAATTATTACATCTTTCTTATGATAAAACAGTCCCTATCGTCTATTCACTGAGATCACTGTGTTATGCCTGGAACAGTAGTTCAAGATGTTGCTGCTGGATTTGACTGGAGTCCCTACAGACAGGTTAACATTCTGAAAATGCCTTCTTCAGATGCTTTTTTACTATAATGGTATTAATTCACAGTAAATAGTCTATTATCCTTCCCCTGGCTACTCAGATTATCTAAAGAGTAACACTAATAGTTTCATCATTGCCATGACACCTCACATACCATTCCTATAAAAAGTAGTAATAGAAAAAACCTGTAGGAAAAGGAAGTATGTTTTTCAACTTGACTTGTTGCTTATAATTCCACTGAAAGAAATTTTGAAACAATATGAGCCTGTATTTTTGATTTTTTTAATATTTTAATACTTGCAAGTAGAATACTCAAGATAAACTAACTGAGAAAAGCTTTAAATATCATCTCAGTGCCTGAAGATTTTCAGAGCTGGCCCTAAAAAATTGTATTGGTCTATTTATAAATATCAAGGACATTTTCCACAGCTCTACTCAATGCTAAATGCTCTCATTAGCTGAAAGTGTATTATTTTGCAGTCAGAAGGATGTTAACCTTTTAGTTGAACAGGAACAATAATAAATCCATCCTCTTCTAACAGGGTTTATCAGGTAATGATGGTAGTTTAATAAAAAACAATGAGCTTTTTATTCAACAGTACATAAAACATAACTAGAATTTTGTTTAATGATTCATAACAGTAATTCCTTATTTTGGTGTCTTTTTTCCTTTTATTTTTTTTAAATCCCCTGACCTATTGTCCCTGGTATCCATAAGATACTTACTATAATCCCTAAAAAGTGAGATTTATTTTCATGTCTTTGAAGTACAAAAGATCACAAGCCTCCTTCCTGATGGCTAAGATACACTTTTCAAGCCAGAACACAACTTGTGTTTCTTTTCTTGTTCACATGCCACCAATGTCATTGTACTCTACACACAATAATTTACCAGTGCTCACCAGCTGTGGACAGCTGTAAGATAGGATCAGAAGGCAAGGGAGATCTTTAAGCTTGTACTGTGGGTGATCTGCCTTAGCTGTTAGCTTGTGAGTTCCCAGTATGCCATGAACTAAATAACAGTGTGCTCAGAATAAGTGGTGACAGTGACATCTCAGACATTATCCATGTCTCTGGCAATTACTGACTTCTTAAAAAAGTTATTTCTGTATTACAAAATGAAATGTCTTTGCTAGAGTGACTAGAGCTTGAGGTAATACCAATACTGCATTATCTGCAAAGCACCTCTTAATGCAAAACCACTTGCAGAAAGGCTTCCACACGTAACATCAGGATAATAGAGGCCAGCAACTTTTTCTGTCTATGTGGTATTATCTGGGAGTATCAGTTTTCCAGGAAACTGATCCATGGCCCATGCAGTACAATGCAAAAAAGATTAATTTCCTTTTTCTTTTTTTTCCCTGCGATTTTGTGCTTTGGGCAAATATTGATGAACTATAAAGAGTCTCCACATCAGAAAAAATCACATTTAGAAACTGACAATAAAGGTACCAGACTAAAAAAGCAAAAACTGAAGGAAGAGTGTGGGGTTTTTTTTCGTTTGTTTGTTTTATCTGGAAGAGATCCTTCCAATCCTAGAAGAGTTGACATGTTGATAAAAGCACAGAGGAGCACTTCTGCCAAGCATGCTGCATACCACTATGAAGTGGACAACTCAACCCAGCAGTTGAGTTGTCCACTTCATACCCAGTGTTGAAACCTGGAAACAAAAGGAATATCAATGGCCCTAGGCAAGCAAAAGTGTGTTTCTGCAGATTTGTTCTCCACAAATCAATAACAAATTTACGTTATGAAAAATGTGAAGGAATGGCCATACTGTTTTTACCAGTGCCACTTCCTCTGGAGGTGGAGAGAGGAATCCAATCCAAGCCCATTGATGCTCTTGCTAATGGAATATACAAGAAGAGAAATTAGTAAAATGGGCATCTACAGTGATGATTTGGAAATCACTCTTCTTATGTTATCTGATTGCTGAATTCTTCTGGCCTCTCTGCAGCTGTAGCTCTGTATAAAAGCAGCTAAGCTGCAGTCTTATGAGCAAAGGTTTAACAAATAATAGCCTAGAATCTATTTATTTCCATCTGCAAATTTATACATCTTGCTATTCAAATTTGCATAATGAAAAGTATATTAGAATCCAGATGCACATCAACTTAGATATGCATTCAAGGGACGAATTTTGATGCCAGTTACAGACCTGATCTACTGGTTTTGAAAGTCAATGAGAAGTCTTCCATCCATTAAGTGAACTCTGTCCCAACCTTTTAGGGGTTTTCAGTGCTTATCAAACAAAATTGAACAATTCATTATTTGAAGACTTCAGCAATTGCTACATTTCCAAAAAGTCTGAGCAAACAATCTGTTACCGAGCACTGAACAGCATACAAGAAGCCATTTCCAGCCCCAAACTAGTAAGTAATCATAATCTCACATTCCCCAAGAAAAAACATACATCTTTTCTGATCTTCATTCATCTTTGCTCCAAGGATGCAAGCCAGGCTTTTGGCTGCATCCTTGCACTTAGAAACAGGATCAAGTTTCTCACCAGATTTATCTGACATACTGTGTAGTCCTGAAGAAGGTACTTTACTTCCCTGTTTCTCCTCTCCATTTGACATCTTTTAACTTGTCCTCGGTTCAGCATTGTTTTCAGACTCAATTTAAAAACACAGCACTGCATCAGCTACTGGGAAGGAGAAAAGTAACTGCTACAGCTGAACCCAGGACATAACTCAACTGTAAACTCAACTTGCCAGCTAACATGGTACCTCAGTCTTAATCAGGACCATTAGTCATAGTATGAGAAAATAAGAGATGTTGGTAAAATTTAATTCTCCCATACCTTCTCACACAGTATAGATCCTAACCTTCTAGTAATCTCACTGAGATCCCAAACAAGCACCTTTAAGAATGGAAATGTATTAGTACAAAGATTTTAAATAATTTTTTAATGCAACAATGAAATTGGTTTTGTCCTTTCCTCAGTATCCAAAGGCTGTAATGATTCACTTCATTTTTAATGACATCTACCAATTACTGGAAGCTTCATTACTTTGTCCCAGAGTGGCAGAACCTAAGCACCAATATTTTCAGCTTGTTTGACACACTCTGTGGCCAAGAGTAGTTCGATACAATGTAATGGATTTGGTCTTCTGGACCTGTAGTTACAGATTTTTCTTACTGCAGCTTCCCAAACTCTGTCAGGAAGCAAGATCATGTCCATATTTACTAAAATCACACTTTTTTTCCCATTGCCAGATGCATATAGAAATTTCTGTGTTTCTTTAATACAAATTCACACTAAAGGCATTAGAGCTAAGCCTGTGAATACAATTACATGCACTGAATCAGACAGTTGGGTGGTGAGCGCATCAAAATAATACATCATAGTTAGGAGATAAACTGCAGACTGAGATGCTAACACAAACAAGAAATCTGGAATGTGGTAGTTACCTATAACTAGAAAGGAAGAGATAGAAAAGAAATCCAAAAGAAAAAAAATCTGTGCAACAACAAAAAAAGGAAATTGCAAGGAAGAGAAAAATAGAATCACAGATCTAAAACACTCATTCACTGAGAAGCAACCAGCTATCAGAACTCTACACACTACCTTTGAATTCACTTGCATGTACCAAGGGTTAACTGGAGCAGTATGAGGTCATTTCCCATATGTTCAGGTTAAAAATAAACCCAAAACCTTTAAAGTCCAGATAAGAGTAAGTCTAAACTGTTACCTTGGGTAGACAGGAGCAGTAACCCTTTTCATCTAGCTCAATTTCCCACATCTCCTTTTTCCTTTCCCTTCTCCATAAAAACAGTACACAACAGCCCCAAGTTAATTTTCTTGGCCTAATCTTGGGAAGTGTGTCTGCCTTAGACACTCATCTCCACTTGTGGGTGATGGTCTGAACAGGCACACCATTGGCCTGGAATGCACTCTTGTACTCTGCACTGTGGTTCAGATGTTTGGCATGTCTACTTAGGATGCCCTTCTGCCCTTTACCTTCTAATTTGGTAAACCCACCATCTTTCACCCCAGAGACTCAGATGAGTCTCTGAGCAAGGGCTCGGATGACCACAACTCTGTGCGGATGAACAAAAATGGTCCCTGAATATATTTTGGTTGTAGCATAAGAAACATGGCATAGAAACTTTGGAATCAATGTTCCAAAACAATTCTCGAAACCTCAGATTTTGACCATTTTAGTCTCTTTGCATTCTTCCAGTTAATATATGAAAGAATATTTTGTAACCTCTCTGACAGCCATAAGCTTTGTAAAATTCCAGTCTTGGGACACAAGTCAGAAGTTGTTTCAGATACAATATTTGATAGATTAGTTCATATGCTTGCATGGGGTTTTTTTGTAAAAATATTTTTCTAGCTGTTCCAGCCTAGTTTTGATTTGTCACTGTTACTTCAAAACCTCTATCCTCTCTGTAACTTTTTATACCATGCGGTAAGGTGGAATAATATCACTATTCTGATTTTGTAAAACACTATATATATACTCTGCATTGGTGTAAAAGATTACATGAATAATTAGAGAAGCTGCGCTCAGTTTGAATTCCCACAGCCAGAAAACATTATTTGTTCAACAGAGTAATGAATTTTAATAGAATAAAACTTCAGTTGCTCATCATTTTACTAATGGCTGGTGTTTCCAAAAGGACAGAAAACAACTGTATATGGACAAATACAAGCAAGCCTCCAGTTGCTTGAAACAACAATCTCAATTAGCATTAGAATATGAACAGAGCTTTATAAAATATCATTCTTAATCTGCAGCTGTACTACAGGGCCCTCTGCTGTGCAATTCATGGTAATAATGGAATAAACATAGCAGGTTAGTAAAATTATCCTCCCATTAGTTCTAGGAGTGTAAGCTGCATAATTGACATGTTAGGTTTTCAGAATTGTTTAAAAACCTTTTTAGGAGCAAGCAGCAAGTGGGCATTATTTACCACTCACTATGGGTTCCTAACAAGGTCAGACAGATCACCTAACCTTGTCAGGTGGCAAAGCCATCTGGCTTGATCACAGTCTGATCTGATTTCTGTTTCATAAACTGAACTCCACAGTCCCTTGAAAGAGAGACAATAGCCTTTTCAATGGCCTGAGCTCTTTCACCCTTTGTTTCTCTGTTTAAATAATATATGTCTCTTTGGTCTTTTGGCAGGAATGCTTGACCTTGTAAATGTGACCATTCACAGTGCACTGTAGTGCTGGAATGTTCTTTCATAATACTGGAAGGCTTCTTTATATTATCTAAGGCAAATGTTTGTTTATGAAAGTTGAAGTAAAACATTCACATGATCAAAAGAAAAATGAACAGGCACCTGGAATGCACAGTAAGAAGATCCCTCCTAAGAGGAAACTTCTCTCACTTCAGCTCCTGTTCTGAATCCAATTAGGAGAGATGAAAACATTTCTCTCCCTTAACTCTGAAATTAGAAGAACAGGAACTCTGAACAAAAAAAAATATTGACAATTAGTATCACAATTAATTGCTGTCCTTCTGTATTTATGAACTGCTGGTACACTGCTGTCAACACATATAAATCCATTATAGCAGTTGCAGAAAGGACTTTTTTGACCTCTCCTGTGCCCTGGGGTACAGTTCCACAGTACTGCTGAGGCAGCCTAACAACCTGCTGTACCTGAAAAGGACAGATCTGCTGCTTCTTTCCTTCTCTGCTTCCACCTTCTCATCTGCCTGCTCACAGCTGTGTCTCCCTTACACTGGCTTTGGTGCATTTTTTGAATCTTCACTGAACTGCTTCAATTTGTCAGCCAAGCAGAAAAATATTTGCATTTTCTTTATCACCTTTTTTTTCTTTTTTTGGTTTCCTCCTTCTTGCTCCTCCTGTGAGTTGAATCATTTTAGTGAGGGGGGCACTGAACTCCACCTGAGTGGAAGGAACCAGCAAGGACATGCAGTGCAGAGGTGAAGAAAAGAAGTGAGGTTGGTATGAAAATATGGTTGGAAACAAAGCTGCGGGGTGTTAAGACTTGCTGTTCTGCAAGATGTGAGGAGAGGAGACAGCAACTGCTGCACCTGCAAGGAGGAGCAAACCCTTCTGGCCTCTTTCCTGGGACAAGTTCCCACCATGCACCCAGCCTGAGCTTTCCTCTTGCTGGAGCAATGACTGTATGGCATAACCAAAGCAGGTGTCCGGGCTGGGGTCTTTTGCTGCACCTCCAGCAATGAGCAATCTGTTATGAAAAGTAGTTGCCTGCTTGGTGGCTCTAGGCAGTTGTTCTGCTTACCAGCCACGTTCAGCAGCTTCAGTGGGTGTCAGGATCTCACAGAGGAAAGGCTTAGTACTGTACACATTAACAACCTCTAGTGAAGACAAATTAAAAACATACTTTGACTAAGCATCCTTTGCCTTAGATAATACAGTAATTCTATAGATCTGAAATGCAGAAGATTGTCATAATCTTCCTGATACGAAGGAACACCAGTCACTGCAGTCTTAATTAGTCTTCCCTTTATTCATACAGCTTGTGTACAGCTAAGAAAGTTGTTTCCCTACAGATACCTCACCACCTCCTACAATCTCCAGTGTAAAGCTATGTTTTTATGTTTACATGTAAAAATATTACTCTATCTGGTCACTGAGTCAATGCACCAAAATTATTCTTCTCTCTTTATACTCCTTCACCCTTTTTTTCCACAGTTAGAGCCAATTAAAAGTCTGATTTGGAAGAAAGTACTTAACTACCACTGAGTCTGAATAGCTTCTCACTTTGAATTGCTATTAAGCTTCTTAGTAAGGCACCGTAGGTAATATTAACCTTGGCTGGAATGTGTTAAAAGGTATAGGCACTTTTCACTATCATAAATTAAACCAAATCAAATTTCCTTTCTCTCATATGGCTGTTTCATGGGATTGGTGTTATTTACATTAAGCAGCTATCTAAATGCTCAGACTACATACTGATAGCATAAGCAGTGATTCCCCCCCCTTCTGTTAGTATCAAATACATCCATTTTTTTCACTGAAATACAGTTCTGATGTTCCTAGCACTTCAGATTCAATCTGCATTAAAAAAAACTCCTCCTACTTCATAACATGACTGAACAGTGGTCTTGGCACAATGCATGTGCAGAATTTTTAATGACTCTCTCTACCGCTGACAATTGCTGAGGCTGAGAAAGGAAACTAGAAGATGATTAAAGGCAATCATGCTCTCTTCTCATTGTTTCTCCAGTGAAATCTGAAGTTTATAAGGAGCCCTAACTGCTATAGTACCTGCAAGCTTCTCAACAGAATCTGCAGTATCTGGTAGCATAAGGAAAGCTACTGCTTCCTATAATGTAGAGAATGGTTCCACTGAAAAACTAAACTCCTTTTAATTTAGTACCTAAATGGAACGAAGATGCTGAAATATTTTGTTAAGCTTTCTTTTTATCAAACCTTTGATAAAAAAAATTGGGTAGCTAAAAACAGCAAACAAAGCAATAAAACAACAAAACCAATGACCGGTTTGGTTTCCTCACCCAAGCAGTAAGCATAGGAATTCAGCAGAACATGAGGTTTAACTCACTGTCACCAATCAGAAGAGCACTTCTTTAATAACCTTTTGTGAATTAAATGACAAATGTCTGCTAACTGATATTCTAGATAATGGTGAACATTTCAGACCTGCTACTATCCTTGTAAGTCTGGAGGTAGATTTTATGTTTTTAAGAACAAGATTGAAACTGATACATTCTAAGGAGAAAGAAAGGGGCATTGAAAATTTCTACTGTCTGTTCTGCTAAGCAAAAACATCCCACAGAACAGAAAAAGTTCTGCACAAAAGATATTTATTGTCTATGCTGTTTCTAGACATGTTATGAGTATGCAGTTGATTTTGTTTCCTCTGGATGAAAGTTACTGTGTTTTGGACAAGAAAATGCAGTTGATACTTGAAATCAGAACACTGAGTAGCTTGAAAGTACAACAGATGCCTTCTAGCAGAAAATTAGAGAAGTCAAAGTCTGATTCTTACGCTGCTGATTGCAAGTTTTTGTGTCCAAGGCTTATCAAATAGTTTTATAACCCATCGAGGACAAATATTACATGTCATCAACCTGTAGATACCAGTGCAATATGTATATAGGAAGGGAGGGGAACAACTCTCCTGATATTATAGAAATCATTATGTCACCTTAAGTCTAAATTTCTGAGCAGACACTAAAATAAGGAAGCTTAAAAAAGCTCATCCATGAGTTGTTATAAAGGTAGTATTTGGGTTAGCAGGTAAAAATTACTTCATGTACAAACTATTTCTGGCATTAAATGCAGGAACCATAGTTCAATGGAAAGACAATGCTCAGCCTAAAATGCCAAATTTCCATCTTGGTACTACAGACCTCCTGTTCTGACAGTGTGATTTATCTTTGATGCTCAACAAAGTACGTCTGCTTCACACATGGCCCTATCAAGCTATCAGTTAGAAGTCTTAACAATTTGCTGAATAGATGCACCCTAGAGCATCAAAAATTAGCCATAGAGCTAGAAGCTCAATCTATTTCTCTCGGGGCATCTTTAAGTTTCTTTTTTACTAACTCCTGTTGGCAAATGTGTTGAAAAAAAGCAGGGAACACTGACAGAAGAGTTATGTGGAGAGCTTTCAGCCTTGATCTGCTCAATCTAAATAAAACATATGACTTTAGGAAATTGAGCTGCTTTTTGTAACCACAAAGTCTGATGTATCTGCTACTAAGGAGGGAAGTACAGATGGACTTACATACTCTCTCATGAGTTTCTATTGATCTCAGGGGATGTTATGAAGTGTATGTCATAACTCTGTGGATGTCAGAGGTTGCTGAACTGTGGTCTTCAGACCACAAATATTTAATGGAAACTACTGAATAGTCTGTGGCTCATCTGTAGTCATATTGCCTTTCGTTTTTAAATAGAAGTCTCACGGTGACAATGATGGTGGTTTCTGCAAGAAATGTTCAGAGCTGATTGTAGTCCATTGATCTAATGACCTGCTTCTCTAAAGTTTCTTGGGTTAAGTTCTTCCCTTACTTTAACCTCCTACACTCGATAGCAGTGATTTCTAAGGGATTGGTGTCACTTCAAAATCAAAACACAAACGAGAGTCAGCATCCAGCATTATTATCATTAAAACAACAGCTATATCTAAAATGTTGTGACAAATCTACTTGTTGTCAGTTTCCTTCATTTGATTGGGAAACTAAAATAAAACATCCCAGGGAGAAGTAACATCTAGAAGTTCCTATTCCTTGCTAGATCATTATTAATTTTTAAGCTGGACATTTAATTGCATCTTCACCAATTTACAACAGTTATTGGACACAGTAATCAAACAGTTCCTAAAGCAATCTGAAGTATTATACTCCTGTAAGACTGTATTTGTTTTGCAACATTTTCTTTATAAATAATATATATGCATTAGGTTGGAACATTATCCTCATTAGCCTAGAGGACTGTTGAAAAGCAGTAGTTGTATGAAGGATTGAATTTCAGCATTTTAGGTCCTATTATGCTAGGTAATTAAATGAGAACCTCTGCTAATTGTACTGTATCAAAGACTGACAATGGCTAGGAAGAAATGGCATGTTCCATTCATTAAGCAAGGATAATATGCTTGTTATGACCAAATAATCCATCATGATCATAGAATGATCCTAAAATTGTTTATCTGTATGCTACATTAATGAGACTTGGCGCTTTTATATTGCTCTTGAGTACCAGATGCACTGGAAGAAATTGCAAGCCTACCTTCTGCTCTGGCTGCTCCCTCTGGCACGACGCTGGAAGAAGCAGCTGATGCGCGAGGGGGCACTGCTCGCACTGCAAACGGAATCACTGGCCTTCCACAAAGCCAGAGCCAGGCTGGAAAAGCTCCCTGGGGTTCCAAAGCTTATAAAAAACGTCACTCACAAGAATTTAGAGCTTAAAAGGCATTTCTCTTAACTCCTGTTCAAATGCTGTAATGTCAGTTACAATTGTTCGAGAACATAGATTAATGTTGTATTTTTGTGTACAGTCACAACAGATCTGGTATGTGGAATACAAGTTTAGGGTCTAATAATTGTTACCAGGTGTTTAAAGTAATGGTTGAACTCAAGCTAAGTGTCACAGGGTTCACTGGGATTAGCAATTTATCCTGGGCACAGCACTTTGAAGTAGCTATCCCTTTTCAGAATGCAACCTGCAACAGATGTGTCTTGAGTATTTCAAAGCTTTAACTTCAAGGAAATCAAAATATGAAGTGACGAATACCTTTGAAATGCACTGTTTCTGAGAGAATTTTTGTTTCATAATTAAGTACATACATATTAAGACAACTAATTCACACTGCAGAACAAATACTAGAGTGATCCATGGTATACATATTTAAAGCTTATCAAGGCATCTTGATTTACTTCACTTTATCCATGCAGATATGACAGAAGGAATAAGAAGGATCAGATTAATTGTTCCAGAGGTTATCCATATATGCAAATGCTACAGTACATACATGTAAAAAACACTATATAAGACACAGGCATTATTGTTTACAGACTTCTATGGCAATAGAAACTAGAAATCATAATTATACCATTATGGTCCTTCTAAAGACTCCTAAGATTATGTAGTATCAGGTCTTAATATTTGGATAAAATAGAGAAACAAAGAGAATAAACATTACAGATGGAAAAATCAGGGATTTTAGTGATTGCTATATGAAAACAAATACTTAGTCTTGGCTCTGTTTAAATTCTGCTCACATTTGCTTCCCACAAATGATGAAGTTATATTTGCATTTTATTTCTCTGGAAGTGAATAGTCCTAAATGCTACTGGCAATTAGAATATTTTCTACAAGTGTGGACATCTTGAAAATATTACAATCATAGTTATAGTTTTGGAATTAAAAAAGATAAGGAACATGTCACCACTTTTTACGTATAAAAACACATACATTGTTTATGTATTAAAAAAATACAGGGTTTATTTATAAAATATATAAGGTATTTGGCCTTAGAATAGACACCAGATTTGCGGATGGTCAAAAACCATAGATGGGCTCAAAAACTATTGGAGAAATTCAGGTGGGAGAAATCCACCGAAGACAACAATACAATTGTTGCCTCTGGAATTCTCTGAGCTTAGAATCTTCAGCCCCTGGGAAAGGACTTTCACTGCACACTTGCCCTATTGTACTCTTCCCAAGGCATCCAGTTTTGGCCACTGACAGAAACAATCCAGGTGAGCCTCTGGCCTGATTCAGTGTGGCTAGTATTATAGAGATTCTTAGCAAATTGAAGAAGAAAGACCTGATTTTTAAAAAATTTCAGTAATTGAAAATTTTGGGAAAGCTTTTGCATGCACATATTTTTTTTTTTCTTTTACATAAGTGCAGAAAATTAAATTCACATCTAGCCAATGGCATGGCTTTCCTAAAGCTGATGTATAAGGTGAAGCCTTTGCAACCAGAAATTAAAATGTTGAAAAGATTTACAGATCTCTATATGCTTTTTATCAAATGCCACATTTTAAATGATATGCCCTTTACCTTGAGCTGCTTTCCTGGACCTGTTTCCATGAAGCTTCTCATTGATAAATTTGGCAAAGGGACGAGTCGGAGGAAAGATGCTTTCCCTATGTTACTAAACCTCATTTTGGTAGCAGTGTTGAAAGGCAGGACAGAAGGCCACATATTTAGTCCCTTTGATATCAGTGATTTGAATATGGGATTTTATGTATTCAGTTGTGTTTTGAGAAGTCATCTTCTGGTAAAAAAGCCGTATCTTCAGATCAAAACCTGAAGGGTATGCAAATATTTGATCCATGTAATAGATACATACTGCGTACGTTGCTTACAGTCATGAGTACAATAACTAGGGAAGACCACAAAGACTACGGGAGCCAGCTCGTTTTGCAAATAATGGTATCTTGTGATCCTAAGTCCTTGTTAAACATTTTTGTCAGCCAAAAAGATGACAATGCCAGGCACTATGGTAGAAAAATTCATTTCAGGTGTAAGGAATATAAACCCATGCCATGCTGTCTGCATGGAGCACAAATAAATAACTGTAAGAGATACAAGTTATATCTCTATTTCAAGGATAAATGATGACAGTGAAGCATAATAAAATCACTTTAAATGGCAATACTCCTAACTGCAAAACAAAGAATAGAAGACAGAAGAGAGATGATAATGGACCCAGGTACAAGGGTGGCACAAACCATTTTTTTCACCCTATTCCTTTACGTGATCTCAGATTTCTGGCAGAATTTGGGGTGCACCACTCTCCCTTTCTTTATCTTGGAATATGGAATATTGTTCTATATACATGGAACAGTACAGAAATCAGTTTTGGTATGGACACTTACTGTGAACTGGCTACAACCACATTCCAAGGATTTTATATTCTATATTTGAAGAAAACGAGTTAAGAAAATGTAATTCTGAATAATTACAAATGAGTGAGCAGAGAAGCACACATTAAATGAGAAAGCTACTTATTCACCTAGGTCCAGTAATTTTATAGTATGGTAGAATCTATGTGCAGCTTTTTTCCATGTACTTGATGGAACTACTTGGTGTCATCTCATTACATATATAAGGACATTGAGGGATTGAGTAGGTGGCTTGTTTAAGGTTGCACTGAAAGACAGTCACTTATACGATATAGCGCCAAGGATAACAATACAAGAACAGAGGACGAGTTAAATGTACCTTTGAGTATAGACACAGTGCTAAATGATCACATCCAAACCAGCTCTCATGTATCAAGGACAATCTATGGTTTGGGATAAATTACAGAGTAGTGGTCAAATACTAGTTTGCACTACAAAATTATTAAAATCAAGATTACAGGCTGCAATGTCTATTATACACACTTATGTCACGAGTGCTAACCTGCTGGCAACATCACAATCCCAATCTGTTTTCTAAAGTTCTATCGGACCATTCCTTGTGACACATTTATGCCTCCAGTCTTACAGCTGGTTGACAGGTCTTTTATTTTCTTTTGTTATTGAAAGCCTACATAGCACAAAATTTGGTAATTTTTTGCCTTAAAAACTCCCACCTTTTCACATTAAGAAAAAAAAAAGTGTAAAATCTTGCACTGAACTAATTTCCATTTTATGATGAATGTTATACATCATCATGCTCTGTATAAGACAACTTTACAGCTTTTTATTCTCTAACAAACAAATAGCAATTGGGATACTTGTAAGTACCTGTTGTAACACTCAACCACGTACACAATATGTTACTCCTCAAAGTATATGATCATGTTTTCATCTGAGAAATGTTGGTGATGCAACAGGTGCATCAACAAAATACAAATTGAACAAAAGACCTCAATGGCTGCACACAGGTTGGAAAGTTCCACTACCAATTGCTATCTGCACATGCTGATAAGAGCTTTGAGTTGATTTTTTTTTCTGCTTTAATTTTTTAGCATGGGGTCAGAGAATTGTGTCATTTGACCTCAACACTGTGATTGGTGTTATGAGAGACCTCAATGTGGACTGCATTTTCAGCCTTATGTACACTGTATGGTACTTTTGACACTTTTGGGAGGCTGACTGATGCTAAGAAATTAGCTCTGGGCCACTGTCACTCTATTTGTTTTTGATCATGTTCCTTATTTCCTTACACTTACTGCAGGGATGCTACATGTAAAAATGAAAATTTCAGTTTTGCCTTTTACAAGTTACAAAAGCCCATAAAGACTTCAAAACTTAAACTCCTGAGATTCCTTCAAATAAACAGTCATATATCTACATTAAAAGTGTCTGTTGATGAAATATTTACAAGCAAAAAAAAAAAAGTGACAAAATCTATAAAAATTACATTATGTACTATTCAAAATGAAGTTCATACTTTGCATTACATATATTCAAGACAAATACCTTGACACATCATTTCAAGGATGTGTAGGATGTGCTGAAAAGTAGGGTTAAACCAGTGCTAAAAATCACTGAACACAAGAACACCTAACCAGTTCCCCTTACTCACACGAGTAACCCTTTGATGAAGTAAGACCTGGACTTGGAAATGAAATTTCCATAAACTTCAGTGATAACAGAATTGAACTCTGAGGACTAAATCCATATCCATACATATTATATAGTTTCTGAAAACTAACTTTTTTTAACTTCAATGGTATAATCTGAGTAGCTTAATAATCAACATGAATAAAATGTCAGAATCTAACTTTAAACATACAAAATCACTCTGGAGCAATAAAACATCACAGAAATCCAAACTGATTTAGGATTACACATAATTTAACATATTCAGAATTCAACATAAACTGTATTTTATCAAAGGTAGGTAATGACATTTTCTGTATTTTTTTAATCTCAGTGTTGCAGTTTCCTTTTTCAGGACTCCATATATATTCTCATTCAAACACACCCTTTCTCTGTTTTTGTGCTTGGTGTTCCTTATGCTGTTATATATGGTTCACAGCAACCCATATTTTCATCATAAATGTAGTAAGAAAGAAGTTAAGCCTGTTTTTTTGAATTTAAGTGTGATTTCTGTATTTAACTCTTTTGGTTTCATTTGAAAATGCTAGCCTAAACAAACCATGGGCATAGATTCTACAGAAAATTCTGGTACTGAAATATTGTACCTACAACAATTAGAAATAAAATTTCAAAGGAATAATAGCTGTAGCATCACCTATTCTGTATAGACTTCTTTACCATATTTATTACCTTGTTAACTTACTTCCATCTCTTATCCACGAAAGTCTTTGCCAATGGGTTCTACTTGCAACTTCCAAAACTTTCTTCAGAGCATGTTACAGAAATAAGAGACATATCCTACTTGTCAGTATTTCCCAATAAACTCATATCCCATCTAAGTTGGATCATACTGAAATTTTCTTCATAATTCAAAGAAGACAAACGTTGGCAGTTTACAAATGGTGATAGGACTGGGTTTTGGTCCCTTAGTAAAAGTTGCCTTGGAAAGAAATAGCATTTGCCTTCACTGTATCTGCTTTCTCTTGTAAATCAAATTATATACACATATTACCAAAAAAATCAAGTGCAGGATATAAATATTTTTTTTGCTGCTGTGTTTTACAGCTGACTGCTGAATTCTTATATTTAAAGTCATCTAACAAGTATCTGTAGTTGTCCAGCAGAATTAATCAAGCAGAAGAGACTAAAGCTGTTACACATTTCACGTCACTGAGAAATGCTCCTTTACACTTTTGTGAGCCAAAATGTGTTAAAATCACATCCATAGGATATCCTCCTTCTACTTTTTCAACATTTGAATTAGCTTCTACTAACAGTAAAATCAAGTAAACCATGACAGTACAAAACATATTCCTGACAAAGTCCTCTGCAAGTCCTCCTCAGAAATCTGTGCATTAAAGGAGTCTTTCTTGACTTGGCCTATCAAACTGGAAATAACATCCTGCATGACATTGTTAAAATCAGCCAAAACATGTTTTACTTCTTTATTTAGGGTAATTCCTAATGATAAACTTTGACACCTGTTTCAGTAACACCACAGATAAGAGAACCTCCCTAATTTTGGTTGATTAGCTACCCATAGAGGACTGGCTATATTTACCTGAAGGATCAGCGCCTAATTTCTCAGGATAAAAGCAGAAGGTTGTAAAAGAAGCCCCCATTTTAAGGCATTGCTTTGCCAGAGTGAGGAGTTGTTTCCCTGGTTGGTTGGTGGGTTTGTTTCTGCACTCAGTGCTACTTACACTAAAATACTTCAAATACTCAATACATTACTAAACTGTACCTTGCTTGCTGTATGCCAAAGACTGTTAAAAGTATGTTTAGTGCTGGGCCACAGATAGGTGCATTTTTTGCCACACAAAAAAAAAAAAAAAAGAAGACATCAGCTGAAGCAAGTATCAAATGAACAGGATTACTAATACAGCCTTTGTATTATGTTTGGAAGATAGAACCAAGGGAGTCTGCAAGAGGAAGAGAAAATCCAGGAGGAGGCAATGACAAGCTGGGTGAAATACAGGTGCGTGAAGCTATTTTCTTCATTTTAGGGCTTGCAGTGGGCTTCCCTCTCTCTGGAGGGAAGCATACGCACACAATAAAGTCTCGTGTTTCAGCAAGGCTCTCTTCTTTTGGTTTTCTGGTTTTATTACGTGTTTCTCTACATGAGGACTTGACGGAGCAGGAGTGCAGGAGCAGGGCTCCGAGATGGCTCTTTTGGGGGGGGGGTGATTCCTTGTCAGGGCCATCCCTCCCTTCACTCTAGCTTCCCTCTCCCTATCTCTACCTCCAACCGGCCCAGCTCGCACCCCACAGCGGGTCTCCCCTCTCTCTTGCTATATCGCTTTGGCCACAGCCTTTCCTCCCTCCCCATCCCCAGCGCTCTGCAGCGGGTGTCTCACCTCCTCAGCCTCCTCCCGCGGATCCCGCTCCCCGCCTCGCAGGGGTCAGCCCGTCCCCTCAGCGCTTCCCGCCCTGCGCTGAGGGCGGCCGTAGGTAGGGCTCCCCCTCCCTCCTCTGCGCGAGCGCCAACGGCCGCGGCTCGCGCTTAACGGTCCCCCTCCCTCACGCCCCCTCCTTCCCTCCCGCCCTCTTCTGAGGGGAAAGTGTGTGTGTGCGCGCGTCTGCCGCCGGCCCCGAGATAAAGGCACCGAGGAGCAGAGCCGCAGCCGGCTGAAGCCGCGGCGGAGGGCGCTCGGGTTGAGCCGGGAGAGCCAGTCCCGCCGGCTCCCGGACCTTTCCCCGCCGCTGGAAAAGTTTTGCTCCGGGGAGCGAGGCAGTGCCGCGGCACCCCTCAGCCTCCGCCCGCCATGGGCGCTGCGCCCCCGGCCCGCCGGCGCTAGGGCAGGGTGCTGAGGGGAGGGAGAGGAGCCGGCATGGGCAGGAGTCCTCCGCGGGGCTGAGCGGCGCTTCGGAGGGAGGTGTTGTGTGCGAAGCTCGGCGATGGCGCGGTCGCAGCCGGCGGCGGACCGGGAGAGCTAGCGGCATCGGCGGAGCCCCCCCGGAGCCGCGCCCGGGACCTGTCCCCGTCTCCTCAGCATGGCGGGGGCTGCCCGCGGTGGCGGGCGCTGCTGCCCGGCTGTTAGCCTGCTGCTCGGAGCCCTGCTCTGCGGAGGTAAGCGGAAAGGCACTTGTCGCCGGGTGCGGGAGGGGGGAGACAGGCGCTGAGCTGGGGCGAGAAGCGGAGTCACCAGTTGATCGCGGGCGCTGCTTTGCAGCTTCAGGCGGCGACTGCAACTCTGGAACTCATGCCGAAGCAAGCGTCCTGTTTTCCACCGTAGCGGCGTGTGAAGTGCTCCTGCCTCCGTGTTTCCCCGCTGCCTTTTCTTTTAAATCCTGCCGCTGTCTTTCTCTGACGTTTTAAAATGTGCTTCCCCTCATCCCCTTTTTTCTCTCATGTTTATTTGAATGGTAGGAAACCTCGCAAGATTACATTTGACTAAAAACGGGGGAAGTTTCCTTTCTTTCTGCCTCAAAAGTGATGGTGTTTAGGAATGCATCTCAATTATTGCGTAAAGAGGATCATCTCTGTGGGAGAAGGGTGTCCCAGTTGCGGCTTGGAATGGAGTATGGGAAGCTGGAAGAGGCACCAGGAATACAGCGACAGCGTTTAGGAATACCGTCCTTTAAATTAAATTGGAGTTGTGCGGTGGTAGCTCTAGAGACTGGATAGAAGCCCTGTTACCTGGACAGGACAAGAGTCTTGTTACCTTGATTAAAGAGAGAGTTGAGGAACAGGTTTGTCTTAGCAGAGAGGTCATTTGAATGGTCTGCTGTTTTTTCTCATCGCTGAACTTCTCTGATCAAAGGGTCCCTTTGACAAAGGCAGATCTCATTTAAAGTGACTCGGGTGCAAACTGTGCAGGATCCAAACAGGGATTTCTGTGCAGAATAGTAGTGACTGCCATTCTCCACACTTACTGTTTTCTTGCTGAGACCATGATAGTTGTGGATGTTTTCTAAAAACATTACCTTCTTCCCTTTTAGAGGTTGGGGGGTGGAAACCTGTTAAGCTCTCTGCAGTTCTTACTGTGTTGCCATCCCTAGGAATAAAAATAAATAAATATGCCTTTTATTCTGCTGGTTATTAGTGGTGCTGTTTGACTGTCATAAGAAGATTACTAATAAAAGACTCTTCGTTGTTCAGTTTGGTCAGTCCTGCCAACCTCTATCCCAGGGTAGTTGATTGTAGAGGCAGGCGTGAGGTATACAGAAGTATCTCAAGAGTAGATCAAGGGCAGAATCAGTAGCAATTCATAACGGGACTTTTCGCACCGTGATCGGTAGGGAAAACAAAGTACTTCGCAGAAAATTGCATGGCCTCTTAATGCCGGTCATTTCAATATAATACATTAAAATTAATGGACACCCCAGTGACTCTATATGCTCTGAAAGTGCTGATGTGAGGAGTCTAAAATACGAATTTCTGTTTTGATTGCTGCAGCCTGGAGGTAAGAATTATATTAGCTTTGTGCTCGCCTTCAGAGACTGCACAAGATTAAGACTTGTAAAGAGGGTCTGGTGTTTTTCTGGGGCAGCATGTCTTGTCTGCCACACAGCTTTGACAGTCACAAATGCATCCTCTCCATTAAGCATTTGCATTAGACTCAATATATTGAGTTAGGCACTGATATATGGGCATTTTCTGGATGAAAATATTTTTGTGAGGAATACATAGGTTATGCCACTTCTTAAGGGTGGGAGAGAGTGCTATGGTGAGAGGTTATAAACAACCCAACCTCATTAAGCCCTCTCTCGCTGCTGGAACCTGGGTCAGCATTGACTCCAACTGTAAAAAAAAAAAGTCAGTAGCGCTGCCACTGCTAGCAGCAGCTGCTGGGGGGTTCTGGGCTATGCTCTATGAGAATAAAAGAGAAAATCTTACTTCGGGGAAGAAAAGCAGAGCTTCTGAGCAGGGAATTTGCCTCTCAGCATTGCTGGGCACAGTATGATTTTGAAAAGAGCTGGTTAATTAAACTTATTAAATAAGGTGTTTGTATGGTTTCCTTGTGAGGCCTTAACAAGCATTTCATTTGTGCTCCCCTTACGTATTTGCACTCTTTTTGTTGGCATGTTAGGATAGTGATTGTTCTTGAGAGCTAAAGTCCAACTAAATGAAAGTCACTTTATAGCTTGCAAGGGAAAACGTTTGTAAATGTGCTGAGAAACTTACTATTATAGACAAGTTGTCATTTGCTATTTAAAGAGCTATATTTACTTCTCGGAACTCATTAGCATCTCCTATCAGGCCTGATTGTCTAGGAAAATTCTCCTGAAATGTTGCCTTAGGCTTCAGTGTTCCGTTATGCTGTGGTTATTATCTGGCCAATAATGCTAATTCATTCAATCTCAAGAAAGAAGCTTGACATTTAATTTAAGCCATGCCTCTCGTTAGACCATGGTGTATAAAAAAATCAGTGTGCTTTTGCATTTAGGTGTAAGCACATGTTTCACATACCAGTTATTGGATGCCTGTTCCCTAGGTGGAGAGTGTGTGTGTGAAATCATATTTACATAAGTAAATCCCAAGTGTATATATATTCCTTTCAGGAAATGACCTCTTTTCAGCGAAGTGCTAATGCATATGCTTAAGCCTCTTTATAGCCAATAGGAAGTATTCATGAGCTTGAAGTGAGATTTTTAATAGTTTTATTGAATCAAAGCTTAAATGTGAACACAAGTGTACAGATTTACCTTACTGTATAATACACAGATAATGGAGAATCCTCAGTGTCAGATTAGCTGTGAATTATAACAATCATAGAAACTGGAAGTGAAGACTCTAATATTAGAGTCTGAAAAAAAGTGTTAATAATGCACAGCTAAAAGATTGATTTGTTTGCATAAGGTGCATGTATGTGCAAGAAAGTATTGAATAAGAGCAGATGTTAAAGGTATGTGGAGTTACCAAAATTTTAGGTACTGAAGTAGTGTTTGAACACAAATGCAAACAGTTGTGCATCCATAGGTTGGTATAGCACCTGCTTTATTTATGCTCTTCTTTGTGCCACAATCATGCAATATACAGTGATGTGGAAACTGATTGTGACTATTTTGAGTATAATTTCATTTCTGTTTTAAATTGTTTAAGCAGTGAAATTAGGTTTCATGTATCTTATCTTGACAGTTCAGTATCATGGCGTACCCTAGTGTTATGGAAAACTTCCTAATTTTTCTTTCTTCATTTCATCATGTTGGTGCTAGCTAAGAACACAGTGGGGACCTGCATTATGTGAAATTATAACTACATGGAGTTTTTTAAGTGGCTAATCTCTTTTGGATATAATACTTTCAAAATGTAGATTGCGTTATTAGTATTCTAATTCACTTTTTTCCATATTTGATAGTAGATCTGAAAGTTTATTAGACACTGTACTTACCTAGTAAAATACTCAGCAGTTGTATTATAAATGGCTGTTCAAGAATGCTTCTAAATGCATGATTCTAATATAAAACATCATACCTGTAATCGCATTTCTACTTCATAAATGTGTGTCTTGATTTTGAAGTGAGGAACTAAGTATTTGTATGAAAAGAGGTAATAAACAGCACACCATTATGTTTTCTTAAATGGCTAAATATTAGTATTAACAAACTATTTTCATTGAGATGAAAGGATGGGGATTTTATTGAGAATTAGGATTTAGTTCTGCACTTTTCTTTTTTAAACCGTCCCGTCAAATCAGTAGTTCAGCACTACTGGAAAGGTGGCTTATATGGAATAGCTAAAACTCTATTAATAATGGCAGATTTGCTAGCAGTGTTAATTTACAAACTTTCTTGGCCAGTTTAGAAGATAATGCCCCTCTGCAGTGAATCTCTGAGCCGTGTTTAGTACCTGTGGTTAAAGCATGCCAATTTAAGGCATTTAATCAAGAGACAAATAAATAAATGGAAGTTTGAAATCTTCAGATTATGATCATGCCATTGAAGAGGTGTCAGAGATTTGTTGTGCTGAATCTCAGTTTTTTCAAGGCTTTGGTGTAAACCCTTTGATTTACTCAGATGCTGCATGCAAGTTTGTGCTGCCACACTGAGTTTTGGCAGTAGTTCACATCTGGCAAGCTCCACTAGATGTGTCCTAGCTGTTTTGAGAGAGACAAAAAAAACATATTATGTTTAAAGATGTAAAAGTGAAAGGGCAACAAGTTGAGAGAACTAAAGCATGTAAAGACAGTAACTGAAAATCATCTAATATAAATGTTAAAAAGATAAAAGGAGGCTGTAAGAGAAAGAAAACTCATATTATGGGTGACTTAAAATAGTACTTCTCCGTTAGTTTGAAGGAGGCATTTATTGTATCCTAGGTAGATAAGATACCAAAAAGGAAATTTAGTGGATTTAGTGACAGGAAAGCTGTGTAGCAGGAATTAGACCCTGTCTCTGCTGCCAGGAATACCACTGTCTTGCTGTTTTCATCAGTCATTTCCTTCTTTCTTTCCCTGTCTCATTCAGTATGATTGTCATTTCATTGTTGAGAGACATGATCCTGGTTTGACCACTTTGTCCAGTGAGGACTTTTTGTTTGCGTAGTACCTAAACACCACAGTGTTACAGATACAAATGCAGGCAGATACAGATACAAATGCAGGCAATATTTTGTGATGCTGTAAAGTGTTAACTTTTAAGGTGTTTGGTTGAAATTTGAGTGCTCTGTCCTTCATAGTGATAAGCAATAACTTTTTGGCCAGGAAACTTGGTTTTGTCTAGCTCAAACTCATGTCCTGACTTGCTCTTACAGGCCTGAGTCCTTTATATTTTATTCAGTCTTCCTTACAGACTCAGTACCCCAGCAAAACAGTTTCACAGTGTTCAGCTCTTCAAGCAGTTGTACTGTTTTGTGTTCTGTGGACTGGCTCAGGCTCTAGTGACAGATGTGACCCCTTTGAAACAGGAACGGACAAATGGTGCATTCAAAGTTCATAGCTTCTGCAGTCTCCTCACTTAGAGGTATCTGGTAAAAGCCTGCGGATGCGTCTAGCTTTGGAAATAATTTCAGTCCAGTAGTGCCTGTGTGTCTGTTTTAGTTAGCAAATGGAAATACTCTCTTTTTATCTATTTGTTCACATTTTTTTGGGTGAGTACACAGCCTCAGGTCACCATTTTTCTTTTCAACTGTATCTAGTGAAATGACCCAGTGAGTCTACTCTTCTATTTTCTTTGCTATTCCAAAGCATATTAATCTGTTGGGCTTGAATTCCATAAACAAAGTGTCATCCTCATCACTAGAATTAGAGGCATCTTTGCAGCACTGGTCAATTAGGTGAACTTTTCTTTAGGGAAGTACATTTTGACTAAGTGGTTCTTTGCCACTACACTTAAGAAAGTGTGCTAATGTGTTACTATTGCATTACTCACATCTTGGGTCAGTAACTTTGTGCTTGGAAACAACCTTTTTTGGCACTTCTTTTGCTTGACTAACACAGATCATACTAATAGCGGTTGCACTGTCATTATCAAAAGCATTCATTTACAACTGCAGCTTTAGCAGCTTGACAGACATAAATAGCTAGACGAGTCTCCTTAAGTGGACACTTCTTTTATTATATACTGCAGTATGAATTTAATCAGATTTTACCATCTGGTAGTGTAACAAGTGTCATGTGTAAGGTCAAAAACCTCTTACGTTACCTGTTTCTTCTCACACAATATTTTCCATTTTCTTCTACAGTTGTTATAAAGCTTCTGTAATTTTATAGAAGGATGGTGTGAAGTTCTTAATGTTTTTTATTGAAAATACATTAATGTCTGATGCTACCAGAATTTCTGCATTTGGTGCTTTTTAGTTGTATGTTCCTCTTTAAGATCAGGAAACACAAACCTGCTGCAAGGGGAGACTGTAAATGAATTGCCCTTTTCAATGCTATGAAACAAACACTAAGCCCCAAAACAGTGATTAAAAATTTGACATTTATATGGAAACTTTGAAGTTAAATAAGAACGTAAAGAGGAGGGGGGAGGGAAAGCTTGCTTAATTATTAAAAAAAAAAAAAACTTTGAAAAGAGTTTATGCTTTTGGCTAGAAAAAAAAGAATTTATGGTCTCCTGAGCATATCTAAAAGTCAGTTCTTTGTGCATGAAGAGGAAATGTGAGGTAAATAAAAGGTAAACTGATATCCCATGATACTAATGCAACAAAGGGGTTGGTCCATTAGGTTTTGCTTGTTAACTGCAACATGTAGTCACAGAGTATAGATGTCGAAATACATCCAGCAATACATCTAATGTTGTATTATTTACATAATTGCTGTGCTTTTTTTATTGGTAGAATTTTTCAACTAAGCAGTTCTGAATTAAAAAATATTTTTGAAACATACAATTTAGAAAACAATCTACTTTTAAAAATGTGCTTGCTTTTAAAATTTACTAAGATAATATACTTTGTGTAGTTTTGTGTGAAATTTATCACTTTGACTTCTGGTAGATGTCTTCAAATACAAAATGATAAAAGTGTAGATACTCTATGGAGCACATCGTTAGTATTTTTCTGTAATATTGTTTGGATATTACAAAAATGAGCCAGCTCTTTGTAAGTGCTGTGGAAAGATTTGTCATTCCAAATGACTTTTGAAAAGTATTTTAACATTATACAACTTTTTTTTTGTTCTTCTGGTTAAGAACGAAAGAAAATTTTAAAATGGTATTCTGTCCTTCTGAAGTTCCATTTTCCAGCCAGTTGTATTGCCTGAGGGTGCAGTTCCTTA
Organism: Neopsephotus bourkii; assembly: GCF_033783945.1. Classification (NCBI taxonomy): domain Eukaryota; kingdom Metazoa; phylum Chordata; class Aves; order Psittaciformes; family Psittacidae; genus Neopsephotus; species Neopsephotus bourkii. The sequence goes on along the minus strand of NW_026901291.1, from coordinate 3,051,303 downwards.
CCAGTTTGAGCCAATGTAAATTGATGCTGCCAGGTTTCTACCCTCTCCCAAACTGAGCAACCCTCTTTTTGTGCCAGCTCTGGCATGCTTCTAATTCCTCTGTAAGCTGCTTTAGGCAGATAAAGCCCATAAAATCCTTTATTTTTAAAATGATTTTATAAAGGTTTCTATCACCTTGGGATCAACTTACTGGTTGTATAAGCAAAAAAGAGGATGGTCCCACTGGTGGAGAGACAGCTTAAACAAGTATGGTACTGCAGCCTAGCACTTACAGTGGTATGGCTTTAATTTGTTCCTGGGACACTACGGTAGGAAAGATTGTTACGGGATTTGCTTACCTTATATATCCATTATGTATTACATTATGTATATATGCAGGATATTAAACACTGAGAGGTTAGAGAACATGAGAAGCACTTGGTAAATGATGCAGCTTTGATTTCTATATTGGGTGTGTTTTTCTTATTCTGCTCATTCTGTACCATTTTGAACACATGAAAGTGAGGCTGATATTAATGTCATTTCCCGTAGTAGAATGCATTCCAGGTAGAATGCACTTTTTGACGGCTAAGATAAAACTGTTTTTCTGAACCAAATGCACATTGTCACCACTACCCCCACCCACTATCCCCACTAAAAAAGAGCCCAAACCCCCAACTTTATTGCACTATTATTACAAACAGGATTAGTAGCACTGCTTCTAATTAGAATTGCCATTAAAAGAGTTTGGGTTTAGTTTTGTATAAATTCCCCAACCATTCCATTAACTGTTTCAGCTAGAGTACTACATGCCAAGCATCTGCCTCAGATTGAATACATTTTTTCTTTTCCAGTACTTCAGCCAAGAGTTCAGTGGTTTACAAGAACAGAGCTGGTGGAGGGGGGGGAATCTGTGGATTCTCCTTTGTTTAGGAAGCATTGCTGACCTCTTCTTAGAGAAGATATCCTAATGAAACTTGGCAGGAGGAGACTTGTGAGATTTCTGAGAAAATAGTCCGTGGTTGATCTAATGGGATGTCAAGTTAGCAGCGTTGCAAAGAATTAATTTGCTCATGACAAGGATGTGTCCTTACAACTAAATTTAATGAAAATTGCTATGCAGTGGGCATATGCCATGTTATGGTGAGCTCTACTTTCCTTGCAATTACAGATCTTTACTGCAGAAGTCTGACCTGGGTATAGCATAAGAGCTGTGGGTAGGGACAGTGGCCATCTGTGTCCAGTGTGAAATCCTTGTCACGTCTTGATTGAAAAAAAAGGATTAAGGCTTGAGCAAAATGGGTATAGAAGTACATAGCTGCTAGAGTGTGGGTGTTTTGGTCAGAGCCTGGAATGCAGAGTGCATTCCTACAGTAGTGATGTGTTGTATATGGAGGAGAAATAGAGGTGGATGGGTGGGGTGCAGGCCTACTGTAATGTTCCTGCTTCAATGACCATTATAACCAGGTAGACCTTCCTGTTGCCATCAGTGAGTGCAGACTCAGACCCAACTGTTTTCTTAATTAATTATTTTAATCTTGTTTTCTGCAGCTGAATTGTTCTCTTAATCATTGTACAATGCTATTAGACTTGTGGTGGGACAGTGGAAGCCAACTGAACACTGGTCTGTACTTACTGGGTTGTTACAGCATGTTTGTTAGACACCTCCAGCATTTGCCTGATGGGTGGGTGGTATGTATGTGCTGGTAGAGAAAGTAATCATGCTTTATTAATCTTTTATTTTTTTTAAACCCCACTTGATATGATGTCTTTTTTTTTCTTTTTAATTTCATATCTCTGTAGACAGAGCCAGAATGTATGTTTTTGCTCTGTAGAATCAAGTGACCTATCGCTCTGCTGGCATGAAATAAAGAATAGCAAATATAATAAGTAACTACTGTGGGGAAGGTAATACAGTATTGACTTCTCAGTACCTGTTAATTTTCACTGATCAGAACAGCAGGGAAGAGAGACTGAATTTGACTGCCCCTAGTGAGGGTGTATACCTGCCTGTGAATAGTATTAGCCTGAAAACTCAGGAGGCTTTCAGTTTTGCAACAGATTTCTGTAAAAATGTGTAGAGGAGCAAGTTGTATTACACCTTTGTCACGCTTCTACGTAACTGTATATTGTTGTTCCTCACATTTCTGCATTTTTAATAATGAGTTTAATTTAGGCTTTGTTTCTTAGCTGCTTTGCTCTTTTGGTGGGTACTCTGGATCTCAGTGATGTGTTTCACATCTCCAGGTGTGCAGTACTGAACTGTTTAGATGGAGAAGGTGCTTCCCTGTGTGTGCCTTGAATTTGGGATTTGGACTTGAGTCATCCAGCATATGGGTAGCACAACTAGAAAAGGCGCCACATTTTCTGGAGACAGCGTCAGTGCTATAAAATGCTTGTTCAGTGAATTTCTGTGTGACACGCTTTGGCACTAGTAGCCAAAGGGAGCTGTGCATGCCTAACACACATGTAAAGCCTGTGCCTGTTGGAAAAGTTGATGTGACATTACATGAGTTTGTGATTATTCTTGACTAGGTCTCTTGTGTCTATCCTGTTATGTCTTCATTGCATATCTTCAAAGCTTAGTCTTTTTAGAAAACAAAGCTTGCTATTTAAAAAAAATAAACCAAACAATAAATTGTGTTTTCTTTGGCAGAGTGACTGTCATATTTTCCATCTTTCGTAGGTGTTCAAAAAGACAGGCTTTTATGAGAGATGCTGTTGAGCTCATACTGTTTTAAATGTCTTCGTGCTTCTGTTGTTCATAATCATACCATTGACAATTCCAGAAGGAAGTCTATTAAAAAGTTCAGAAATATGTAACTCTCTTTGCAGGTATTTGTTTAGCATGCCCTCTTGTCAGATCTCAGCAAGAAAAGGGGTATTTTAGTGGAAAGAGCAAGAAATTCTAAGTAGGGTTTCCTCTTAAATTTTTTCTCTGGCTCTGTGTGCAGATGTGAATGCTTAGGTAACCTCTCAGATTGAATTTGTTCATCTGTACAATGGAACAACTATAGCTCTTGATTGCCTTTTTGTTATGATGTGGATAGAAAAAAATAATTCTTTGCAAGTTCTTTTTAAAATATCTGCAGCAGATTAGACAGTAACATGAATTATTACTGTTTCATTTTTACCCAGGGGAAAAAACACACTGATAAAAGATCAGTTTCGCGTGATGTTACTCAGCAATTAACTGCAGGTGCTAATTAGTCATATTTTCATATTGATTCCATAAGCTAATGTGTTGTGCTTTGGAATGTCAGCAAACTAGTAGGAGGAATTGTGTGAAACATAATGGAATTAGTATATTCTCTTTTTTGTCTTTGGAATGTCACAAGCAGTGTGGAGATGAAAGGAGGATGCTGACTGGTCTTGAAAGACGAATGCTGTTTGGAAGTACCTACAGTGCAGTGCCCATCTGGAAGGTCTTACTTTATTATGTTACACATTTATTCAAAGAACCATAGATTGTTATTTCATGGGTTAAAGTTGGGTATCACTGTATTTCAGGCTCAAAGCTTCACAAGTCCTCTAAGCTTCAGGCTTCCATTGAACTTTAGTCTTGGTTTTGCAAATTCATTTAGAATTAAATTAGCTGAGTGATGAAACTGTGATACTTTAATAGAAATCGTCAGATGACATTTAAACATGATCATGGAGTGCATTAATGTCAGAACTGGTCTGAGGTAAAAAATCATGCCTTTAGGCAATATAGTTCAGGAAGTCACAAAATGCAAATTATTTATTTGAAGAGTACTTATAATGTTTTTGTTTTATTTGGGAAGAAGATAAAGATCCACTTTTGTCAGTAGCACAAATGCATAAGATTGGATTTGAATCTACAGTTGTGAGTGTCTGTAGGATTTTGGATCCTGATCTAGACCCTTAATAGATCTCTCAGCTTTGTATATTGAATCAAGCTAACAGTGGTTCAAACACACACTTTAGGAATGTTGTGACCTTTCTCCACTTTCAGGCTCTTGCACCTACTCTTCATTTATAATTCAATAAGAATATGTCAGATTGAAAGCCTTGGGTCCCCAGTGCTTATTAGTTTCTGTTGACTTTTTGTAGGAGCATTATTTTATGATTGTGGATTTTTTTGAAATTAAAGATGAGATTTTAGTGTTAGAACCTCCACATGAATAACTGCCAATACACTGGCATAAGCTGTTGGCTGATCAAGTTCTAGCTCTTTCACAGTGAAGCAGATTCTGCTTTGTGGGCACTTGTCATGCCCTGCATATTGCAAGCAAAATCCTTGTTCTACTTATTTCAGTAGAGGTTTTGCAATTAATCAAGATTTCAACCCACATATATATGTTGTTCAGTATATATATGCATGTGTGTCTGTGTGTGTGTATATGTGAAATGATTCATGGTTGCTTGGTAAAGTGTCTTCAGTCTACCTCAATTTACCATGCAATTTCCCTTCCTATGAAGGGAAAGAGATTCGATTAAGAGGACATTCATATTGCTATTTACAGGCAAAGAATAGTTCTGTATGAATTTTTCTTTAATAGCATTTATATATATTCTTTTGCTGGAAGAGCTAGTTCAGGATGCCAGATGTAATTTGGCATTACTAGACCATGTCAGAGTTGAAATGATTTTGGAAATCCATTCTCTGCTAATTAATCTGTGTTTATAGTTGATAGGTGCACTTCAGATAGTTCTATTTCAGCATCATTCATGGGTTAAGTTTAATTCTACCCATGGAGCTGGAAAGCTTTATTTTCCTGTTAATATGCTGTTTTATGTATTAGGTTATCCAAAGCTGCTACTCTAATATGTCATCTAGCTTTCCAGTCCCTTAGAGGTGTGGATTGCCAGCCTATGATTTTGTTAATTTCTAATTATCTTTGAAGAAATATACTTTGGTTTATATTGAAATTTAAATTCTATACTAACATGGCACAAAAGTGAATAGAACACTCTATAAGTACAGGGTGAATATGACATCCCTCTTCCCCTTGTAATTTTAAATTTGTCTCACGACATTTTAGATTTTAGCTCCTCTTAACTGAAAATGAAATCAAACAGTGTGAGCTTTGGGAAAACTGTTTTGAAGAAGCAGCAAATGCAAACCACATGGTACACTACATTGTGAAGAAGTAGGGAAGAAATCTTTCTTCACTGGAAAAACAAACTCTAGTGGGCTTACTGGGCAACATTTCAAAGCAGTTTGAGATGAAAGGTCTGTGGTTTAATTCATTGCAGATGTGATACTTCCTAATGGATAGGTGTTATATTAAAAAACAAGTGGGAAGTACAATAAAATTGAAGGGTTTTTTTTTGTTAGAATTGGTGGTTTAATAAATGAGTTTAATCACAATTTTTCTATCTAAAAAGTGGCAGATACCTGTATATAGGAATTCACATCCAGATTAACTGTTCAACCCTTTCCACTGTAATACCTTTTAAAAATGAGACTTTCTCAAGCTGTAACAGTTTTAGCTGGAGTTTTCCATGCTGCATATGTTCTGACTGATTTGTAAAAGTTTCTGTGTAGTGATTCTGTTGTTTCTGAGAACAAAGCCAGCTAGAAATTGTAAGTTCTAGCCAGCTAGAATCACCTCTATGAGCAGCACTGGTTGGGTTAAATCCTGTGATTTTTTTCATTGTTGCAGGCAAAGATAGATGGTGTTTTTCTTAATCTCTCTTTCTGAAGTGATGATGATGTATGAATGCTAGCATTCATTTTTACTAAATCAAGATTTGTGACTGCAGATAATTCCTGCAAACAGGACCCTGAATTAAAAAAAGGCACATAAAAAAGGGGATAAAAATATTTTTGAAGCTGTATAGCTCTTGGTCTAATTCCATGAAAGATCTATTCAAAGATGCCAGACTTCTAAGTCTGAAAATTGGTTTTAGTCTATTCTTAATGCAGAATTGAGAGGGTGGCAGCAGCATTATTCTGAGAATCTTGTCTTTGTGGAACACACTGCATCTCAGATACCAGAGCTGCATCTGGATTTTCTTGGGTATATTCCTCTTTTAACTGTTATAAGCCATCATGGGCCCAGTTTCCAGGGCAAAAGCTGCAGAGGCTCTCACATGCTGTCAGAATGCCTCCTTCTTCTATTCTGTTTCATGCAGAAAAGGAGGAGGAAGCAATCTCAGGGTATGACAAGGGTTAAGGAACAGGTGGTTATCTACAGGACGGCTGTCTCATTTCGTACACAGGATGGATAGCTTCCTGGGAAAAAAAAAATCCCAGTTTTTGTACTGAAGGAGGTTATTGTCTGTGGTCTTCTGCTTCATTTGTTACAGAAGCTGGAAGGTGTGTAGATGTAACAGGCTCAGCATGGGTTTAACTTCCAAATTTATACAGCGGGGAAGTTTGTCATTTTTTAGCATAAGCATTCTCTGTTATTGTCACTGTTTTTCAAACTCTGTGTTGGTGAGAGCATCCTAGAACATATTTTTAAATAGCTCTTCAAAGACCGCAAAAGTGTCCTCATGAGCCAAATGTAACCTACAGAAGGAAGATTGAAAGAGGATATCTGGTTCTAAGCATCTTATGTTACCTCTCAAACTTCCCTTGTCACTCAGGACTTCATTTTCTGAATCCCTTTTTTTTTTACTTGCTGTAGCTAGACATGCTGGAGAAGTTTGCAGGCTGATTTGAGTCTCATGGAAGTAACAAAGATTATAGAAAGATAAAAAGGAGTTTTGTAACACTGGGGACTTATACCCTGTTCTTGTTCCTGCCACAGATTTAGCGCTATGCTTGAAAAAAGGCAGATTTTGTTATGCTTTCATACATTTTATAGCTGTCCCTAACATAAGCAAGAGATTTGCTCAGAACTTGCACTTAATTCCTCAGAAAATCAGGCCACAGTTTTTCTAAATTAGGCATCTGTATTAGCAGATGCTTCTGAGAGTGTAGTTACTAATTTTGCTGTGCTGTAGTTCACCCTTTTAAAATTATAGAAAAACTCTGTTCCAGGAGAGTGTTGTGTAAGGAAATGTATCAATGTTTCTGAAGTTTGGTGTATAGTACTGTGATAAGCTGTGTCAAAAGCTTATCAGAGTTTTAAGAATTCAATGCAACACTTAAATATTGTGTCTTGAATTAATACATAGGCTTATACATAATGCTGCAAAAATGGTGAGCAGCTGTCCGTTTTGTCAGCCTTAGGCAGAAGTTCTCTGGAAGAAATAATATGTCATTAAAGGCTGTATCTTAATGCATATGTATGTTGGGATGAATTAAGTTCAAGTCTGGATTTCCTCATTACTTTTTTAGTGCTTTCCTTGGCAAACTTAACGTTCTTTTTTTGTGAAGGAACCTTCTGGCTCATTGTAGGCTATTCCTGCTGCTTTTAATATCCTTTGAGATTGATTCATGAAGTGCCAACATCTTGAGCTGTGGAAAAAGAGTAAGAATCCTGAAGAAAGACCCTGGATACATGGGAATAAATTTGAACTCAGACTCTTTCTGTGCCACTTTGATGTGAAATCACATCTTGTGATTCAGAGAACTTTTTACTGTTAATTAAGGCCATTAATTCAATCAGTTCCATTTTGATTAAAAACTGACAGCATTAGCAAAATGTATAAAGACAGCATCTGGATTGGGTTTATTGGAATGATATTTTAGGAAACTGAAAGGTTTCTTGAGTAACATTTGAACATGTCTGTATGTGATAACTACTTAAAGAAAAAATCCTCCATGGGCAAATAAGCTCAAGAACACTTTTCTGTTAGTGACATTCATGTGGTTAATATCCTGGTGTAGGATAGGTCAATGTGTGTTTCTATTTCACTAAGTGACAGTTCGTCACAGGAGAATGAAGTTGTGAGGAAAGAAGAGAAAATGGAAGTGAAGGGTTCAGTGAAAGAATGTTAGAATACCGTGTGTGCCTGTAGGGGATGGTGGTGGACCCACAGTGCAGCCAGCTTGGAGTACTGCATGTTTTGAAAATGTACCAGCCATAGAGGTCATGGGGAGAAGAACCTGTGACTTTTTGGCTTCTTTTAATTAGGCCTTTGAACAGAGTGCAGGAAAGAAAGAAAATCAAAGTGATATTTCCGTATGAACTGATCAGGTGGCCATGTTTATGACTTGCTGTATGTGCTCTGAGTTGTTTCAAAGGTATATCCGATTTAGGTATTTTTTTATATGATGGCTCTCAGTATCTTTGTGGTCAGATAGAGTAGTAGAAACTGTACACAAATACGTGATAAAACCTTGTCTTTTACCTGTGTAACTTTATTGACCTGCACAAAAAGTGATAATGGCTTCTGATGGTGTTAGTCTGAGAAGCTAGGACTGAATGGAATTGGATCCTGTGGCAACACAAATGTTGAAGCTGCAGCTCAGGACTTGATCTTACCGAAGTCAGTGACCATGATACTGGACTTGAGCTAATAAAGTTCAGTGTCTGTGACTTACTTTAAGTTCAGTTAATGCTGCTGTTCTATAATAATTCTTAGTGATCTTTGAGCAGGTTACTTAGTGGATTCTTTCCAGATGATTGTAGGGGGTACCTGAGGTATGTTATTCCAGAGCTACCTTACTTAGAAAAAGAGGGTAGTGATTGAGGCCATCGGAGAGATGACTCTTGACTTTATCTGGAAGCGTCCTTGTTTCTTGCTTTATTATAGGAAGAGCTGAAGAACTTAAATGCATAGATTTAATGGAATTAATCTGTGCAGCTATTTATCAATTCCCACTTTATTGCATTCCAGTTTGTCACACTGCATGCATAAGAAAAGTTTCCCCCCCACCAGAGTCCAGATGCTAGAGAATCCCCTAAAAGTTCTTTGCAGCTGTCAGGGAGTGAGGATTCAACACACTGCAAAAAAGGCTAAGCATGTTCAAGGTCAAGAATGGGGCAGACCTGTGTGATTGATAAAAATACTGCAAGAACCTCTCCCAGTTTTTAATCTGATGAAGTTTTTAGGTCTGCATTTAAACTTTCTTTTATAGGCTCCTCCAAAGCAAGCAGTCAGACTTCCATTAAGATCTTTGTATCTATTCCTGCTAATTAAGCTGTTAAGAGTGGAGTTGGGAGAATCTATTTACGCACTTTTGAATTTAGTGGTTAATATTTTGAGAATAGCTTTGTCTGTTGTATGAAGAAGTTCCTTTTAGTCAGCATACAAAATAAAACTTTGTTTTCTGAATATCAAAGTGGTAATTTCCTTCAGTGGGTTGCAGAAATAGAGTAATAAGACACTCCATTAATTACTTCATTTTTGTTTCCATAAGACAGGAAAATAAGTGCTTAGAGAGAAAGCAAAAAAAAAGATGTCTTTTAAAGACTCAGAGAAGCCTATTCAATGGCTATAAAGTTCCTGGATATTTCCTAGAGTGCCTGTCAGTGCCTTATGTGATGATATTTTCATCTCTTTACTTACACATCACCAATGAACTATAGTGGAGGAGATGCCTTAGACAATAAATCAGGCTTTTATCCTCATACCTTTCTTGCAAGGGGGATTATTTAGATGAAAAAGAAATACTTTGTAGGCTTTTTTTTTTTTCACTGCATGAACATAGACCAGTAATTTATAGTTCTTATGGCCTGTTTCTGAAGCCTGTCTTAGTTTTCTCAGGAAACTTTTCTTACTCTGACTTTTTTTCCCCTTAAGTGTTGTCTACTAAAAATTAAAGATCTAAGGAGTTGGTGGTGTTCAAATAATTGTGTCTGAGAGCTGAAAGGCTTGTTTTGGACAGTACAGCAGTACAGTCTGTGTTTCAGAAGCACAAGCTTTCCTTTAATAAGCAGAAGTGACCTGCAGGGTTTCTCCTAAGTTCAGTGAGTGGTGTGGTAGCACAGAGATTGAATACATCATGGTAGCTTACAAAACTCACACTGAAATCCAGAATTTTAATGCAGACTGTGAACCAAGAAGCTCTGCTTCATTCAAGTCTGGAAGATGATCTGTAAAGCACATGGGACTCTGTCTGCTGTGTACATAGACAGCTCAGTATATCACCAAAACATCAGGCAGCTTAATTTGCGTCTATTCCTATTCAGACAGGCTGCCCACATGCAGATTATAAGTAGATGCATCTGCAAACATTCTGTGCTTCTTCCCAATCTCTTCACAGACATAGCCATTAAGTGCTCTGTTAGTTATGAAGGCAAGTCCACCAGTTCCATGCCATGGTTACCAGGTGCAGATTTGGGTTCTGGCCAGATTGTCCTTGACAGGACAAAGTATTGGCTCTTGTTTTATATTTCACTTGTTTTTTAAATGTGGCTGTTAGGTTGGCCAGGTTCCTATAGTAAATTATTTTTATGTACCTAATTCATTCTCAATGAAACAAACCAATCCATTAAGAATTCTGCACTAAAAACTGTAGCTCATTATGTGTTCTTGTGGTGTATGACATCAGTAGAATGCCACAAGTTAATTACATTCTTAATTACAGCTTTGTATTGAATTAGGGACCTATTATACATAGAATAATTGAAAACCTGCTGAGATCACGTCTGGTAACATCTAATTGTATCCCATGATTTCCCACCCCCCCACCCCCCAAACTTTAAATAAAAGCTGGCATTTCATTTAGCATGGTTTTAATTAATTGACATGAGAAATGTAATTAGAGCTGAGGCAACAGACCAGCTATCTCAAAACAATCACTCAAAAATTAATCATATTTTGGGGAACAGTTAACGATTTCCAGAGCAGGGGCTATTCTGCTGCATTTCTGGAAAAACCTTGAGCAGACACAATTGAAGCAAGAACTTGCTCCTCTTTGAAGAGAAGAAATATTTGAGTGTTTGGAGAAATTCCCAGTGCTCTTTCAACCTAAGGAAACTTGATATGCTTGCAGCTTCAGGCATGAGAAACCTAAGAATAGCACAGGAAGAGAACTGAGATCTAATGATTTTCATTTCAGCATCAGTGAGGGTGGATTGCAAGTTGGACTTGGACTTTCTGCTCTTGCTTTCCAATTTGCACCTGCCTATATGGATGTGGCAGAGTTGTTTTGGAAACTGTTTTGCCATCTACCATCCACTGTTGCAGGTAAAAGGGGAAAAAAAATAATTATCCTTTCTTTCTGAACATGCTTAGCTCACTCTTGCCCTTAGTACCAAGACTAGCTAGCTAAGTTAGGCAGGACCCGGTAGTGAGGATGGTCATTATTTAGTGGGGTTTTTTGGGTTTGGTTTTTAAATAATGATTATTATACTTTTCTGTTACTATTTTTCCACAGAAGCAGGGGCTTTTGTTCACATCAACCTGCACCAGGGCTTTAATTCCAGGATGAAGAATAATGTCCTCTTGCTGTTTACAGAAAGATTTATTTGTTTTAGGACAGACAGTTGTTTTCTTTCCTGTGTGTAGCCCGAGTTAGAGGATTTGACATTTTTCTGTTTGATATCTCTCAAATTAATGTGCACATATTTAGACCTGCCTATACATAAATATGCATATGCTTTGTTTATAAATTGAGAGCATATGCAAGGGTAAAACTGCTGTGTGAGAGCAGGTTTAAGAGATCTCACTGTGCTTGGACACAAGCAGAAAAACACTGGGTACCTCAACTGAAAACTGGCTGGCAGCCATAGCACACAGAATGGAGAGAATGTTTGCCTAAAAGACTAGATTGTGTCAGGCGTGACTAAGCAGGAATTTTAGCTAAAATGCATTAGCAAATTGAATGCTTAGAGGAAAATGAGAACGTTCATGGTCTTATCTTTGTTCACTTGAGACTGGATTTGATTTTTTTTAATAAGAAAATCAATAGAGGGGGTAAAGGGAAGTTCTGCAGAGTATGCCCTGAGTTTTCAGAATGCTGATACAAGTTACTGCTGAATATTTTGCCATGGCTCTGTTTACATTCTTTCTAGAATACGCATGCCTGTTAATAGCCTTGTAGCTCATGGAGCACTGGACTGTCAGGTAGTAAAATACTTTAATTACCCAGACCCTATGAGAGGAAGGGTGGGACTGGATAAAAGAAGTGCACTGCAAGCTTACTTTGACTGTCAAAAGAATGATAAATGGTAAGTCCTGCTTATTATTATTCTTCCTTTCTCTATGAATGGCATTCCTGATGGAAAGAGGTATTACTGTATATGTACTTTGCAGGTTCTGCTCTTCTAGAAATCTTTAAGGATACAGGAATGGCCACTGTGAAGTGATAGATTCTTGGACTAAGTTATCTAGCAGGTCAGGTAGTGCAGAGCTGACAGTGGAAGAGATTTCCTTCCCTTGGTGAAGGACCATTATGTGTACTTACGAAAGGGAGAGATCTTCAGCAGTTAAGCTGTGCTCATGTTGAATAAATGAGAACCCCTGTTGCTATAAGGTTTCTGAAATGCCGTCTCAATTAATAAACAGATAGGGAACTTTGTTGAAATACATGACCCTGCCTTCTCAATCTTTCATTCACTTTGTCTTTTATGGACTGCTATTACTTTGTTCATTACTTTTTTTTCATATTATCCTTACTGGATATGTATGCAAATTGGTGAGCAAATAGCCATATTCCTGTTTCCATTTTCTAGCTAGGTTTGTCATGTAAAACAGTGCTGCTCTAGCAAGGTCCTGGGAACTTCTGCAATGTGGAAAATAGGGCTGCTGGAGGCTCACAAGCTAGTTAAATGGTAATTCTGCTACCACTTCATTTCCCATGTTTCTGGGAATATATGGAAAAGAGGAATGAAACAGATATGATGTGGTTAAGTTAAAAAAAAAAAAAAAAGCTACTGGATCTAGAAACCGTTACCTGTCACTGAGCTACTGCATTCAGTATGGCCTAGAGTGAACAATTCCCATTGTATCACTGGATGGAGCTGGGATAGAGGTGAAAATCTTACTTCTGTGCTTGGAGTAGTGTTTCAGGAGTTGGTGAGAAACAGTGTTTGAAACTTCACGCAAAGCCTATGTGTAGGAATTAACATTTCCAGAAAATGCTCATCTTGTTTTCTCAAGTCGAGAAGCACATTGTAAGAATGTTGGTTATGCACAACTTGTGTTAGAGACACAGAAAATTCATCACTGAGATTAAATTTACACCCAGGCTGCTTGTGCAGAAGTGATGTTGTGATTAAGCTTTTGGGGACAGAAAGGGGGACCATCAGCCTAAATTGATGAGTTTAGTAAACTTCATGTTTCTTGACATGTGACTTCTGGAGCATTCCTGTCTCCAGGAGGCTGTAGGAATGGGCAAATGGAATGGACTGACAGTAATGGGCAACTGTCTTTCTGCTCAGCTCCCTCCATTTTTGCTGATTCATTTTTCAGTGACAATACTAAATGAAGTATTGAGTTTGGACAGCAGCCAGTTGTCAGCACATGGCAAAAGATTTTAATTCTGCTTTTAGAAACCAGATAAGTGGTGTGCTAATATAAGCACGATCTCCCTTCTCAGTTGGACAGCTTGAGAATTAAGATGATCATGACACTGCCATGTTGTAGCATTTAGTGTTAGAGCTTGTTAAATCTCTAATTATTATAACAGGCAGTGTGCTGCTTGTAATGTAACATGCTGTCTCAGTATTATAATGTCTATTTGGTTATATACAATGACAGAGCAAATATATAGCATTATTCCTTGTGAAACCTTGTCTCTTGATTATGTACCTTTTTTTTTTCAGTTGTGTTCATACTTTGATGCTGCTCAGGATTCATAACTGCTCTCATCCTTTTCCATTCCCACCCTCATAATTTCAACATTGAAAGCTGTGTTTCTTGGGTAATCATCAGGTTATGCATTTAGCTGCTTCCTGTCTGAGTTCCCTGTTTTCTTCAGATGCATTGTAGAATCATAGAATCAGAATAGTTAGTGTTGGAAAGGACCTTAAGATCATCTAGTTCCAACCCCCCTGCCATGGGCAGGGACACCTCACACTAAACCATGTCACCGAAGGCTCTGTCCAACCTGGCCTTGAACACTGCTGGGGATGGAGCATTCGCAACTTCCCTGAGCAGTCCATTCCAGTGTTTCACCACCCTTACAGTAAAGAACTTCTTCCTTATATCCAAACTAAACTTCTCCTGTTTAAGTTTTAACCCATTAACTCTTGTCCTATCACTACAGTCCCTCCCCAGCATCCTTATAGGCACCCTTCAGATACTGTAAGCCACGAAGCTTGCTGTAGCTTGAGCCCAGGACAAGCTGGGCTTGTACTTCTACAAGCCATAGCATATGTGTTCTGATGATCAGTGAAGACATCTGATTTCAGTAAGGAAATTAAGACCAGAATGCCTCTGAATGCACAAATGGACTGAAATGAGTGGTTTTAACGTTAACTGTAGTAGTGCTCTTTAGTCTTCTTTCCCATTGTATATAGATTTTAACCCCCCCCCCCTCATATCTGTGCTTGAATTGATGTGTAATCCTCCATAGAAGAGGGAAAAGACTGCCTTGCTTTATGGCTTCTCAATTATATTTTTAGATGTGGTATTACTGTAAATTTGTTTAGAGAGATCAGTGAAAAAAAAAGTGACTATGTGCGGAGTTCTTTTGTTATGAAACATGAGGATTTCTCCATTGCAATATGCCAATTGCAGGTGACACAATTTTTGGTATTGAGAAATTTTAGAATCTGTCTGGGTTTGCACAGTATAGGAGGATTTTGAATGGATAAAGAAAGGTTGGATCTCAAAGGTTCTGACTATTGTAGTGCTGGATGGGTGCATATAAAAACATGCTGCGTTTCTCACTGAGTTCATACAATACAGAACAAAGCTGTGACAGTACACTCGGAAGTGATCTTGATGAGTCCTTTGCCAGGCTGCTGTTTGCCAGCTGAATTTGGTACTCTCATTCCCCTGATCAATGAATAGATTTTCCTCCGATCTTCTTTTATTTTTTTGTTTCCTTTCCAGTTTTCTTTTTCTATGGAAGATGAAACCTGTCTCGGGGGCTGAGATTTATTAACTGCTGCCTGAGACACTTTGTGTGATGTCAGAGCAGGAGAGGAACTGATTGTGTCCTTAGAACTATCTTTAACAGAAAGGCTTTGGACTATTCTATAGATTTTTAAGATGCTTGGTTAGTTTAAATGAGTAGTGTGGAAGATTCAGAGAGACTAAATATTTAAGGCTCTATTCTGCCCTTACTTGTGCCCATGCATATCTGGGTTTTCACATTAGAATGAAAAATCTACATAATAGTTAAAATTTTGGTACCTGCTTACAGAAACTTATGTATAGATGAGTAACTTTTTTGCTTATATGTGAGAAATAGGAACAGTTGTGTGGGGATTAGATATTTAGTATTTTATTTTATTTTTATCACTTATCTACCTACCATGGACTCTCAAACCAGGCTTCTACTCAGTTATGTCCAGTTCCTTCCAATTCTTTACTAGGTGCATGGCTTATGGCTCAAACTATGAGAAGATAGTTTGTGTATTGTTTGTAGGGCCTCTGAAAGTCTAGCATTGCTACTTAGTTGGTTGGCCTAGCTTGCCACCCCAGTGTGCCTGGTGTACAGGTATTGTGGTTCTTGGTAAAAGTGTTTCAGCGCTCTCTTTAAAAATGACTGCTCAATGGTTTTCTTACTGTGATTCAGAAATTTGCCATCTGAGACAAGTGTGATAGGAATATTCTCTCAAGGTGAAATTCAGATAGTGATAGGAACTATGCAGTCAAGGTGAGAAGCTCACTCAGCCTGGGATTTACTCTTTACAGTCCCAGATGTAATGCATTCATTAGTGAAGTCTGAATTCAGAGTGGGAAGAACTGACTTGGCCTACTCTGTTCCCTTGGAGTATTCCATTAGTGAGTGCTTTTCACAGTTACATGTGTAGCTAGGCTGAGAGTTTTGTATATGCTAAGTGGATTCTAGTTATTCCCCTGACCTTTGATTCCTCTTTTGGAAGTTTATGCATCAAGAAGTATGCTTTGGTGCAGTTCTAAGGAAAGTCTGTATTTGCTGGTTTTCAGTACCTTTATGGTATGAAGATATTAGGGTATCTAGGCAGCTTGCCAGCATGACTAGACTGGATAACAGTTGTCAGGTCCTGCACACCTCAGACAAGGTATCAGTCATTGTCAGTGAAGATTGTTTAATTGCTCTATAGATGTATTTTTTTATCGGCTCTTCCACATGGTGACTCGGGAGGGTGAGGAGGTTGGGTGAATTGCTTCAGGCTAACTGCATTAGTAGTAGCCTAATGCAAAACATTAAAAAAAAAAAAAAAGCCAAACAGAGCAGCTGTTTGCCTTTTGCCTCACAGCCAGCCCTTCCTGACATGTGAGGCACCTTCATGACATGTAAGGCAGGGATTTGTGTTCTGCTGAGTTTGAAAGTGTGATCTAAAGGGATGCCGAGTATCCAGCTCTCAGCAAATTGCCAAGTACAGAAGGCCCTTAAAAGAGCACTTATGGAATTGCGTAGAAGGGCTCTTTGGGCAGTACTCAGTAGTGAGTGTAGAGAGGCCTTCACTGAGAATCGCATATGTTCAACTGTGGAACAGATATATGGTGTGATATGGCCAGACGCATGATGCAGGATGTTGTCAGGGAGGCTTCTCTCAAATGCCTTTCTCTCAAAGAAAATTGATCTAATAACTATAGTCCTGAGACAGGATATAATCTGAGCATCTAGTTTGCAATGTGCTTTGTTGTGACCTCTCCCCAGCCACAGCAAGAAAACAAGGGCAGTGGTGTGCGGTTGATAAAGGAGTGTGTTGGTTGTTGAAGATGTGGAAGGAGTTCTACTTCTGAAAAGCTTACAGGATGCTTGTATAGCAGCTTTGAAAAGCACGTTTGCTGTGGTGATTCGCTACTTTTGCCAATTTGTAATTGAAAGGTGGACTCTTCATTCAAATGGGTTGATGGCTCTGAAGAAAGCAAATTTTAGTGTGGTTTTGATGTTGGGTTTTTTTGTTTGTTTGCTTGTTTTTAAATACTTTTTTTTTTTTTTTTTCTGGAGAGTATTGCATTTCCCCCAGCTGTGCAGAAAGTGAATCTAATTGCTTTGAGTTGTTCCTTTGTGGAATTCATTTGTGTTCCCTCACAGTAACTGAGGAAGTGACAGACTTTTTCATTATGCTTTTGTTAGTGCAGATTGACATGTAAAGTCCCTCTTGATCTGTTATGAAATGGAGTCATGTTATTAAGGATAAGGAGGGAAGAGGGAAAGTCTCTCCAGGCTTTTCCTTCCTCCTGCTCAACCATATTTTCTTTTATCATACTTGTGCAATTAAGTATTTGCTACTGCTTAATAAAATTGTATAGTGCCAGGCTGGCAAATGGTAGAGCTGCAAAGCTGATAATGAATCTCTAGAGCTTTGGAGTTGATGCTGAAAAGTAGTGAGCTTTGAGGGGGGTCTGACCTCAGGAATCCTGTATCAGAGAGGGCCAGGGTTGCACATGGACCTATGGGTGAGAGTGGCACCAAGTGACACTTTGGAGTAAGTTTTAATATAATGGGGCCATTCCCTATCTGGTACATGAAAATAAAGTAAAACCTAAACTGAAAATTGACTGAGCATGCTTTAAGTGTTGCACTGGAGTAGGTAAATTTGCTATAGCAGTCTTTTTCTTTTGTAAGAAGATGAGGCTTCATGTGTCTTTAGTATAGTCAAGATACATTATGTCAGAGAAACCAGTAGGTTAATTTAGCTGTTGGGCATTTTTTATACTAAAAATACATACCCGAATTGTGTCCCTGACTTTTCCTTTTGTTCCTTTTCTTTGTGCAAAAAAAATTTTGTGTGTCTATTCAAAATATATATGTGTAAAAATACGTGTAACAATCTTGGTGAACTGCTTCTATGTCTGACTTGAATTTGGCTTACACAAGTTTGTACGTTGAAAATTAGCAGGGATGTTACTTCAGATTTGTTTGTTTAATGATGCACTGGTGTATAACCAGTAGGGATGAGAAATTGGAAGGTTGCTTTTGAACTTGATGACAGATTGCCAGGGGAACGAGGGCTATAAAGCCATTCATTTGGCTGTCCTCTGGGGATAGTCAGCCATCCATCCAGCTGAGTCAGCTGTAGCAATGAGGCAGGAGACACCTTCCAGCTAGCCAACCATTTCGAAAATGTGCTAGCTGCTTCTGGGGATTCATTTAGTTAATCAGATTAGTTTAGCAAGTGTCAAGAAGAGAACTGACCGAGCTGCTAGATAAAGTATCCCATGTAAAAGAGAAACAATCAGTGACAGCAAATACAATAACTAGTATTTTTCATGAATATATCATTTCAAATTACACTTAGCAGTGTGATTACACTTTCATATTAATACCTGTCTGTGGATTGATTTGGAAGGGTTAAGATTTCTATATTGGGTTTAAGTCCACTTCTTCCCAGGTCCTCCCATATTGCTTCCTTTCATATTGTTTTCTGTATTGTTAATCATCCCTCATTATTACTTGCTTCTCACCTTCTTTAAAGGCTTATAAGTACAAAGTAACTTCCTGATACTCTCATGTGTGGATCATGGAAACACCTGTATTTGTATCCCTTACCTCTTTTTTTTTATGCCACTTTTGTCAGTGAGGATCCAGGCCAGCTGACATCGCAGTCAATGAGGAGCAGGAGGTGGATGAGAATTTCAGGCTAAGGAGAGTGGCACTCAGAAGTGGGTTTATGAGCTCACTGGAAATTGAATTGCAAAAACTGGATTCCTAGCCAGCATCAAACCCAGGATCCATTTCTTTTCAGAAGGAAACAGAGAACAAGACATGTAATTGAGGCACTGCCTCATTTATCTGTATCTTCAGTAAAACCTTGTGTGTAATTAAAATACTAGGGGAGTTTAGCTGCTATTATATAAAAGACTGTAAATAAGACAGATCCTAAAAAGCTGGGTGATTTTAATGCTTTTTTTTTTTTTTTTTTCAATTTTAGTGGAAGAACTTTTTTTCATTGGTGTTATTTACGTGTTGTAAGCAGCAGTGAATAGTGGTTAAGCAAATGAACATTTTTGTACAGTTTTGTTTTCTGTTTTTTGATGACTTGGACCTGTTTTCAGTAAAAACTCTTCAAATGCATCCTAACTTGCTAGAAGAGGTTGCAGAGTTTGTTATGCTGCATAACGTGTTTTATGAGAACTTCAGTCAAAATCAATGCAAAATACTGTACTCATTACAAGTATTTTGGAAGTGTTTTATTAATACCAAGGAAGCTTCCCTTTTCCCCTCCAAGATCTTTGGCTTTCTTTACTTTCAAACATTCACTTATTTTGCAACATCTTCATTACTTTCACTCTGTAGGAAGCTGATTGCATGAACTCGCATACTTTGTGTTTTGAGGAATTAGCCATTAAGTAGCAACAACTTAAAAACTTCTCTGATTGATTACATGTAACTGTCTAAATTGCAACAGTGATTAAATTCAAACAGACGTTGCTTATGAGGTGCAAAGTAATTTATTTTGCTAATAAAACATCATTGTACACTTGCTAAGAGAAAATTTTAAATTAACATTATTGACTATTTTTATATCTTAATTCTGTTCAGATTTCTGCTCTAATATAAAAAAAATAGTCATGTCTTTTCATGAAGATAACTTTGAAATCCTTTGCAGTGGAAAAAATCAAGACAAAGAACTGCCAAACACAAGTTGTATTCTGTGAATGTAAATAGGTTCTGCATCATAATTAGTGATTTTTCTAGGGCTGGTCTGAAGGCCCTGTGTTTTCATGGGAAAATCCGTTTGATGTGTACCATCCCTAATTTCTGCAGTACTGAATAACCAGGCTCTAATTCTGTTGTAATGAACCATGTGTTAATGCTACAGCCTTCTGTCCAGCCAGAAGCCAAAACTCCATGTCTGACTTTGTAATGAATCTTGCAGTCATCTTGTTGACTCCATGGGTAGGCTTTTGTTCCAAATCTGTCCTCAAATATTGCTAGCTTTCATTGAAACATACAATGCAGCCTACAGTTGTGCTTGGGCTTATGCAATTTGCTAACTTTCCTGGAAAGTGTGAATACTTCATACCCTTGAGGGAAATTTGTTTATTTGTTTCCTTGTTAGTTTTGGAACAGTGGGATTTAGAGCAGTGGAACTGACTGGAGCTGTTCAAAGTTCAGTTTTCTTTTTTGTATTGGGTTTTTTTTTAAGCTATGATTCAGACAGAACTAGCACAGAGGTGAAGGTTTGCTATGTGTCTCTTGGTGGAAAGGTTTATTCTTGCAGTCCCTGCTTTCTTGGGGTGTCATTTAATAATGAGCACTTATTTCTGTGTTCTGATTAGTGTTTTTCCCCAGATTGATTTATTGTCTGCCATCAAGTTGATTTTTTTGTTGTTGTTGTTGGTTGTTTTACTGCATTTCAGTGTTAGTTTAAAACTTGCAAACAGAACACAGTTTTGCATGGGTACAGTTAGATCCAGGAAGATACTGACTGAGTTCAGAGACTATTTGGTATTGTGAATGACTTATTGAAATCCTAATCAAATGCACAGACCCTAAGTAAATGGAATTCCTCCTCCCCTACAGGAAAAGCTTGTGAGACCAATCCTGTTGTACTTACATGCTGCAATGAGTCCTACAGTGGCCTGAGCAATGTTCTTCAAGCACATTGCTTCAGTCAGCAAGTCTGCATACAAGTCATGCAGTTTGGAGTGGTAGTTTTGTTGTAGTCCCACTGAACTGACCATCCTTTGTGACTGGGAGAGATCTTGTATGTGCCTACATCCAAAATTTTGGGAATGTACTTTATAGGTTAGAAACTGATGCAAAGATTGTCAGTTGTGTGGGTGGCTCCCACAGAATTTAGATAAAGAATATGCGAGTGTAAGCTAATCTCCATGGCAAATACTGGTCTATGAGGTAGGTTTCGATGGAGTTTTGTTGATTTTTCAGGCATGTGTATAGCACCATTGGTTTACATATAGAGAGTCTAGCCCGATTCAAGTGTGCACTTGTACTCTTTGTCTGCACAGCTTCTCCCCATTAGCATAGTTGTTACTCCTGAGAGTATGTGTTCATTCATTGCATCTCAGTGTGGCAGTCAAAGAATTAATTACTCTGAGAAGGGACAGGCTTCTTCTAAAGAGTTTCACAACTTCAGCTTTTAATGGATCTCTCTCCCCTGCTGAGGCTGCGCTGCAGCTTGTCAAAGCATTCGCGGCGGCTCCACGGGTCAGTGGTTCCCAATGGAGAGACAGTGTTAGAGGAACCATGACACTGGTTCCTGAGGCTGATTTACTTGGAGTTGGGGGTGAGTGAGGGAACAGGGAGAAGGGAAATTGTAAGCCCTTGAGTCATTGTTCGCAGGAAACAGATCTGAAAATTCTCACTGCAGGTAAAAGTAGTACTTTATTTAAGCACATGTTACTTGCACACTCAAGTGCTAAGCCTCACTGCTTACTTCTGAAACTGATTGCCTAAATGGCGTGACTGCAGTGCTGCTGGATGTTCGTTTCATTATCTAATGTCACTTATTGATTTTCATTAAAAACATGTCAGCACTGATTTTTCTAAAGCACCCTCGGAAATGCATCCTGACCCTTTTTTATGTCGAGTCCACTGCAGAGTCTCCCACTGAATCAGTCTAAAGCAGGATTAATTTCTGACTAAGAAATGTTGATTAAATATTTTGATGTGTGAGTGGTTAAGACTGCTTTAAGAACAAAGCATGCCATGAGGAAATGAACTGAGACAAGGGAAAAGCTGAAAGAGAAGATGCTATAAAACAGGCGCTTGTCTGCTCATGCATTGTTATTTAAAATTAGTGATGCAGATTAGCTGAGGATCTGGTCCTGTGTATCGGCATGAGTTCACACACCAGATTGTATTGACATGAAGCTGATAAGAGAAAGGAAATATTATTTTAAAACGTAGTTAAATCTGAGTACAAACAAGTGCTTTTTCTTCTCTTACCTTGTTACCACGAATTTTCAGGGAGCCTGGCATATTTGTTCCTTAAGTCTTAAAATACTGACAATCACAAAACTTAAATTGATCATTTGGTTTTGTAATATGCTTCTGTTCCTTTTCCTACTCTCCTCCTGTGGCTCATCATGCTTATTTTTCAGAAATGAAAAATCAGTTATTAGAAATGTGTGCTGATGTGCAATGGCGTATGAATATTCTGTGGGCCTTTAGCGTAACTCCAGCTCAGCTGCCTGTGATTGCAGGGCACTAAACTTGCTGCTCCAAGACTTGTGCCTATATATTCCTGCGTTAGTTAACACTGAGGCTTCACAGAATTGTCACACTGTTGAAGTCCAGTGTCTGGAAAGTTCTGGTACTGATGAACTGGCTATTGGATTTGAAGCTGTGGCCTAATTTAGGTAGTAGTGGGCTGCAGAAATTCAAATTCATGACTGAAAACCGGAAAATGCTTTTAAAGCCAGTTTTATGTGTATCTCTAAAGATGGATAAGCTGGTTTCCCAGCTTCTGTACCATGGATTCTACTCTCAGAAACAATACTTTATGTTCATTAGGTAACTATTAGCCTTGTTTTGCTTGACTTGAGTGGTAAAATTTATGAAGAGAAATGTAGCATCCCATTTGCGGGGAAAAATGACTTTGAGGCGTATATCTACTATTGCATCTCTTGCATTTTTGCACTGCAAATCATTCACATGAGAATGGGTTACTTGAATACAAGTAACATAGCCAAACCTGGTGAGGTAGATTGGAGTGTGTTCCCAGCTGATAGAAACAACTCTTGTGTTGCTGGAATATAACCCTGACTTCTGCTTAGTCAGTAGTGTTTCAAGTTGACCGATGCACTTGTGGGTAGAAAAGACATTAAGAAATGGATGAACAACTCAGTGCATGTAAGTCTCCAGCTCTTTGAGATTCTTGCCCTGCCCTTATTTTTCCTCTTTTTAGGAAGAGTATGTGTGTGTGTGAAGTACAGTTAGAGCCTCCTGGTGGAGGGTGTTTGTATGCTTTTGAAAAAATAATGCTGACCAGGTGTGGCTTCTGTCATCTGCATTACAAAGTTGTAGAGTATAAAGCTCATGACTCTCCTTCTGGGGGTGAGCATGTTAGACAGTTGTACCATGGTGTCTGGTGGAGTAGTTCTTTGCCTTTTGATCACAGATACATATATCCCAAGGGGAAAGCCTTTGAATGCCTCTCCATGTGCACCTCTTCATGGCTGTAAAAACTCTTTGCACTGAGGGCATGTGTCCCTATTCTCTGTGGGCACTCTATTTTTTTTTTTTTTTTTTGCTTCCCATTGCCTCTTTCTTCAGTGTATGTTTTTAAGCTGTCTTCCTTTTCTTCATTCCTCTTTTAATCTGCATTCATTATACTCATTTTACTTTTACTGCTATTAGTGCTTACTGTTCTGTAGCAGAGTAGATTTTTAGGATAGACATCCTTTTGAATACTTGTTGGATTCCCCAAGGGTTTGTGAAAGCATCTGTTTAAGTGGGACCAGCTGATACATACAGTGCTGCTCAAAGCCCACTTACATCCTCCACTTCTGGAAGGTATGTAGGTCTCTAACGGCAGCAAGACTGCTGCAGCTCTCTTGTATGATATAATAGCAAGCTTCTATGATAGCACCAACTTCTTGCCTCTTCATGGTGCAGCCTCATGTAAACTTAGCTATTGTTACACGAAGCTGGCATAGAGGAACAGATGAGTGTTCCATCAAATAGGTTGTTTGAGCTCTGGAGGTGGCTTTTTTCAAGTGTCCCTGAGGAATGCAGAAGTAACCCCCTAACGTGCTGAGCCAATTGTGCAGCTCTGTATGACCAGGCTGGAGGGAGGAGACTGGATTTCTTCCTGACCCCCACCTGTCAGTCAGCTTAGCCCTGAAGGATAAGCTGATCTTTTGATGTCAAGGCTTAAAATTGTTGAGACTGGAGGGCATTTCTAATAGGTTATTGGGTAAGCAAGGAAAAGCAATGGTAGTCTGGATGGTATCAGCTTTGCTTTGATCAGATACTGTAGTCTTGTGCTCACACACACAAATTTAATAGTTACTACTTAACGCTTACCTACTCTGTCCGTGTTACTAAATGAGAAGCAGAGGGTCTCTGTGGTGCAGTCTTCTTGAGCAGACAGATCTGAGAGCTTTGCCTAGCAGTAGTGACTAACAGATCAGTTTTGTTTTACTGATAAAACAGTGAAGGAGCAATGCATGAGCTCTGACTTTCCCTATAACTGTGTGGATGCATATATGTGTGTGTGTGTGTGTGTGTGTGTGTGTGCGCAAAATACTGTAAGGCTGCCCCAGTTTGGGGATTTTAGTGCTTTTGAAATACAAGTAATAAAAGCAGAAACTGGCAGAAACCTATCCAGAGCAATGTACTGAAAATACAACTGCTGAAGGGGAAACACCACCTTCTTCACCCTTCAAACAACCATACCATAAATTTTCTCCCTCTTTTGGTTTTAGTACTGTTGTAAAAAGCCCAGGCCTGCTTTAAAAACGAGAAACTTTCTCTTACAATGGCCAGAACTGAGCTCCGAGACACTGCCACAACTCATTGTCTGTAGAAGAACCCTTGCTGGGAAGGCTGTGATTTATATCAGCCTGCCTGTCATGGGGTGAAAGGAATGCCCGGGTTTTCATTTTGATCAAATGTTAGGTTTGAAAACCACCCACTGCTGTAAACTCAGTTGGAGTGGAGAGATGAGATGGAGCACATTGCATGCTTTGTTACTGAGATAGTGTTTTAAGGCTGTCTGAATCTGTTTCCCATTGCTGAGTGCAGGGAGGAAAGATGCGGATTTAAAAAGGGAAAGCTAAACTGAGCTTTTCTGGATTTGTTTTGTGGGTTTTGTTGTTTTTTCTTCCCCTACTTTCAAAGCAATAGATAATGGGGTGAGAGCAGTTCAAGAATATGTACTCTCTTCACTGAAGACAGTAAGGAAGGCAAAATCTTTGGAACCTGAGTAGATGAACCTGTGGAAAAGATGGGGGTGGAATTTTCCAAGGGGACTAACAGAAATAGTCACCTAGTTCTTACTGAAAGCTGAGGGACCTGCCCTTATGCTTAAAACAGGGGGCTGTGGTGGGGGTGACACCAGAACAGTTTTGTCCTGTAACTGGTTCAGCAGCTTTCACATGGACTTAAAAAATAGAATTGGAGATCCTAATTAGAGTTTGGAGCAGTCCTTCTCGAGGTTATATTAAATAAAGACTATAATATGGACTCATGTTAAGAACATGAAAAATTCTATGCTCTTGAGCCCATCAGTACACTCATGATCATGATCTTTAGATCAACTGTATGATGTCAGGGAGCAATTTTTATGAATAAAGGATCACTACTATGAGTAAGAAGAACTGTCTTACCTGCCCCTGCTGGCATTACATTTGTAAATGTGATGTAAAATTAGAAGGCATAGATAACTCCCCTACTCCACTACCGCAAGATGTGTAACCTTAGGCAAATCATGTCTGTGTTCATCTGATGCAAAAAGGGATAACACAGTCTCATAGGGGTGCTTTGAAACTAAGCACGTTCAAGATTAAAATATTATAGTGACAGTGGCAAAAATGTATACAGTGCACTTCAACCGGCCTATTTGATCAGGACTTCAGGTCAGAGCAGATTTAAAGGCCATCTGTGGTATGATTCCATTGACTTACATAAACCAGGATCAAATGTGATTCATGTATTTGTGTGGTCTGACCCTTTTGAATTCTCTAGTCAAGTTGTGTTGGGAAGGGAGAGAAGTACAGAAGTTTGCTACGATTTTTATTTGTCTGTCTTGAAAACAAAACCCTATCAACAGCTAGCCAGGAGACTCTTGCTTTGCAGTTTTGATCACAGTTTCAGGGACACGAATAGCAAGCTGAAATGTGTGTTTTAAATTACAACATACAACACCTCTGAGTATTTGTCAGGGAGTTAATGTCGGTGTTGTAGATGATTCCCTCTCTAACCTACTTCCAAAATAATATACTTTATTAACAGACCTGCTGAACTAGAATTCTAATTATTTTGCAAATACTTTTTTAAGTCCTTGTTTTTTCCATCTTTCTCTTTTTAACCATACATTACACCTTTATTGGTTTTGCATTTCCAGGCATAAGAGGGGAGTTTATCCCATAGCCACATAACTGTGGTCCTAGCTGGGAATGACCAAAAGGACTGACTGATTATAGGACCTAACAGTGCTTGGTGAAGGTGGTTTCCAAATGTTGAGAGAAATACAAGATCTGTTTCACCAGGGAATCAAAGGCTGAGTTTTTGAACATCACATTACTACTAATACCCAGCTGGAATGTGTTAACTGCAACCATTGCTGTAAGAAATTGCCAACATCAGGTAACCCTGCACTGTGGAGCTGGAAATGATTCTCAGGCTTCTCTTACAGTTCTCATTATTGTACATCCTGTATTTTTCCTCATAGGGTTCAGGTCTGGATTTCTTGCCTTTTGGCATTAACTTTGTGCTTGTTCTGTTCAACATATGACTTACTTGTGGGCAGAGTACTAAATGCCAGTGCTTTAGGGATGGGTTTGAGTGGTTTTGTCAGAGATGTCTTTTTAAGATAACATTCACTTCATTATTATTTTGGTGGTATGCCTGTACTGTTGGCATCAAAGCTAAGGGTTGAGCTCTGACAGGTATGCACATTATTTGTCTGAAGCTGTATTGCAGGTAAGGATTTTATAGTTTGAATTTATAGCCTCTTAATTTTAACAGCCATTCAGAAAATGCTACACAGCTTCAATCAGTGGAAATTCTCTTGTTTGTAAGAGCAAAGGCTTCATAAGTATGGGCTGAAGTGTGTTTCTGAGTAGGAATGCTATTAGAACTGCCTCCCCAGCTCCTGTAATAAAAGTTTGCACAATGCACTTTAGTGTACCATCATAAAATAGTTAGGGTTGGAAAGGATCTTAAGATATCTAGTTTCAACTCGGTAAGATCCCATTTGATAAATCAAATTATCAAATACAAGTTCGTATACAGTGTAAGTTCATTTACAATACTCCTTATTAAGTAAAATGAATTGGAAACTTAGCTTTTCTGCATTTTACTAGGTATTTTTGTTCAATTGCTGCATTTATCACTTAGATCAATCATCTTCATGTATAATGTAATTTCATTTGTGAGCTTTCTAAAAGAAGTGTGAAACTATATTCACAGCAAAAACTGAAAAATGAAAAACACGCTTTTGAATCAGTGTGATAGAGTACTTGTTACAAACTTCAGACTGGATTGGTGCTTTCTGTTCGTATACCTACATAGTATATCTGATGTATCCAATTCCTTGATACTAGGTTAAAATGTTAATGTTAACTAGGATAAGTGGGTACTTAGAGTCACAGAAAAGAAAAACATCTGAACTTATTACTGTAATCTTTCATTAGGTAGCTGTAAGTTGGGGGGTCCTTTGAACCAGTCCAACTGGGCCCTGTAAGCATTGGGTCCTCAGTGTTTCATAGAAATGCTTAAGCCACAGCCCTCTGATGGAGAAACATCTGAAAACAGCTAGAGAGGTCAGCTCTGATCTCTCTTGTGAGACTGGAATTTGTTGAGTAGAGTTCTTATCTGTGCCGTTCCCTCCCACACCTAAGTTTTGTTGCATTTGTTGTATACATTTTACAGAGCAGAAAAGGAGTGCTTCTGAAAGCTGTCTTAAAAATGCAGGCTCTGAAGAGATTGGGGGAAAAGGGCAAATTCTTTTTAATTCCCATTTGTACAAATAATCCGTAGATTAAGGATTTCAGAGCAGAAAGAGGAGCTGAAGTCCGAAATGCCTGGCCCCTGTGTGGGATTCATACAGAGCAGCTGAACAAAATTCTTCACTTCAAAAAGCCACTGCACAGTTTCCTTCTCTGTTCTCAGGGAGATGATGAAGAAGAAAGATGACGACTTTGCAGCTGATTAATCACTGAGAAACAGTAATCACTAGTGGTGTGTTTTGGATCATTATTCAAGGACTTTGAGACAGAAATAAACTGGAGAACTACAACAGTAGCTTTCTCTAATTATTTTTCTGTTCTCAGCCCTACTTCATGTATTGAGCAAACCATTTCTCTTCTTCCAATTTATAGTCAATGATCTCTGGGGCACTGATTCAAAACATCCTGTGGAGTTTATTCTAGAAGCTGACTTGATGAGAGCACATTCATGTCTTTAAAAAAGGCTATTTATTGTGGAATTAATTCAGACTCTAAAATCGTAGCTAAGGTTTTATAGCATACTTAAATGTATATATCTGCTTGAAAAATATTTTTAAATAGATCTTTGTCATCTGTAAATTGGCACAGCATCTCCAGAGCTGACAGAAATTGAGCTGATTTATACCCGCTGAAGTTTGGACCCCTTTGATTTTTCTTTTCTCTTCCATGTGTATAATGCACAGAGAAAGAAGGCAAACCTCTCTAATCTGGAGAGAAGTTAGACACTAATCAAGCACTGAAGAGGCACCATGCCGAGGCTGAGAGCTAAAATCCTAAGGATGAAATCAAGTAGTTGCTTTATCTCTTTCTTTTCAGACATCTAGAGAGATGCTTATAGGCAAAACTAAAAGTCAATGAATGAATCTAGCCAAGTGGTTTTAGCTGCAGATGAATGTATTAAAATTCCACTGAAAGTGGCAGCAAATAGGTGACACTTAATATAGCTTATAAAGGCTAACACCAGCAGTCAGGCATCTCTGTGTTTCTCTCTGACTTAGTATATCCTGTAAGCACCCAAACCAAGGGAAAAGGTGCTTAATTTAGAAAGAAAAGGGGTTTTCATTTTGTTTTAAAGTAGCTCATAATCAAGAAACTACCATCAGTATTAAGTCAGTTAACTATCTGCATGTCTATAACTTTGCCCAGACCCTGAGCAATTGCAGCAGTGATTTAATGCTTTTATTTTTTTTCTGTGGGTATCATTTGTGAGAGACTCACACTTGGAAATGAGCAAGTGAAAAGATGTAGGGGAAGAGAGCAGGGTGGAGTTGGTCACCTCTTTTAAATGGTCACAACGTGACCATTTTACAAGTACATTCTGTTGCATCTGGTTCTTCGTACTTTGCTGCTGATTGGGGTCTGATTATTGGTACTGGAGGGAGGGATTTTTTCCTTAGCTTTTTCTTATGTGGATGGTTTCATGCTTCTCCTCTAGATTAGGAACAGGACATGCAGGTTTTCTACCAGACTTGAGTAACCGAGCTGTTCCGAAGGAAAAGGTTTCAGGCTTGGATTTTAGGTGTAGGTAATCTACAATATTTCTGAGCCCCCTTTTCTAAAATGTTAAATGAATAGTGATACGGCAAAATCAAGGTTAGTAGTAGGAGACTTCCTGGATGTCAGTTGCTTGTAATGTATGTGAAATGATTGACATCAACTTTAAACTGCCAAATAGGAAGTTCACACCACAGACTGAATTTCACTTCAGTCCCAGAGACCCAGATTTTCAAATGAGCTCAGCCCTCAGGTAAATGTGGGAAGAAATTATCATATTTCTAGAGCCCTGCAAGCTGAATTTCAGAATTGCTGCCTCTGGGTACCGACTGCTACTAGACTCCAAGTGTAGTAATGCAAGTTAATGCCTGCAGGATTGCACCCTAGGTGTGTTGCAACTTTAATTTTGGTCCCTGAGAAGGGCAATGAGCTCATACAGACCTAATGACAGCTCATCTGCACTTTAATTAGCCAGAGATGCCATCATATTTAGTACAGGAGCCATACTAAAATGCCACTCACATTTCACATTAAGTGTTCTGTGTCAAAGACACCATCACCCAGGAATGAACTGCTGCTATTAAATTTCATAAACAGTCATTTGAAATAAAGAGTTGTCACAGAAGCAGACTTAAGCAGCATTTTAATGTAGTAGCAGAGGCATGTTGTGCAAGGGACAGCATTACAAAACTCTCCTTCAGACAGAAAAGTCATTCAGTCTTGGTCATACCCACCTGAGTGGCCAGGTATGTGTGGTTTCTCTTCCTTTTACAGTGATTTTGATACCTTGGAGCAAGCTAATGAATTCTAAGAGGACCTGGCAACACCATCTAGAGTTGAGGCTGCCTGGTATTTCTTATTATTGGACCTTTTTCCTCTTGTCAATAAATACATCAGAATTCAAAGTGAGTTTTTCTGTACCAGTGCTGGTCTGTCTCTGGATGACTTTTACATTTAGAAGAGTCAAAACTATTCAGTTTGAGGAAGAAATTGGAGGAAAACTGTTTAGTCAGCCTTTTATTAATATATTTTAATTGAGACTCTTCAAAACCTTTATGCTCTTAAGAGAAGGGACTTTAAAAGTGGTGGGAAGGTTCATTTTCATGCCATTTTATGCATTAGAAACCTGCAGAGAGACTAGCTTTTTCTATTTGAATCTGGTGTAATATAAATAATAAGAAATAAGCAGTAAAATGTATGATGTGTTATGCTCTTTTCCTTCTAATCATTATATCATCCTTGAGTTCAAAGGTATTGCTTTCAACCCTCAGGATATTTCTTTTCTGCGTATCTCCTGAGCATGTCTTCCTGAAGCAAGAGGCTATTGTGTTTTCTGGGATCACTTAAAATTTCCAAGCAAACATTTTGCCATTAAAATAAATAAATAAAACAAAGTAATTAATGATGGGAGGGAACTATCAACACAAGCAGTGAATACACTGGGACAGTCTGCACCTCGTGCTGCACTTTAGAGACTTTGCTTCATTTCCAGTAACACTGAAGTCTTAACCACTGCAATTACCACTGAACCTTCAGATTCCTAGCAGCTAGCAGATGAACAGAGAAAGCAGTTATCTGAGTAACTAGGGAATTTAACACCAGAACAGCCTTCTTTTTCACTGGCACATTAATGTGCTGTGATTATATACCCAGAAGACAGAATTTAGCTAAGTTTCTGGTGGGGGTAAGAACTAGAGCAGCAGTAATCTCATGTATCTTTAAAGGAAGAAATAGGGAAATTGTGTAAATAATTGGGATGGGATTTAGTTTTTCAATCTGCCTGTTAACCTCTAGGTAGTCTTAAACCATAGGGAAGTTTTCTTGTGATACATCTGAAATGAATGAAGTTCTTCTGATATGTATGAATATAATTGTCCTTCACATAACAGAAAACCTGATCAAAACAGTCTTTTTCTTCCCGATGTATCTGATGTCTTGTGCAATTACTTTGTCAGTTCTTCCATCCTGTGCTTCTAGTAGATTTTGGTCTTGTTACTGCAGTGGGTTGGGCAAGTTTTCATCTGTTCCTTAGTTTCACCACCTGTAAAACCGTGGAAATGACACTGACTTCTGCTGGCTAGGGAAGTGATCCTGAGTTATAACAGGTATTTGCATCAGGTCTGCATTTCTTAAGTATAGCTGACGTATCTAATAGTACAATGTGTATGACTGGAATTTAACTAGCATGATTAACAGCGCTTGTAAATAAATACCAGTGCATTTACACCAACAGTAGCCATGTGTGGAGCTTGGAAAGATGATGTAAATAATGAAAAACCCAGGAAAAAAGACTAGTGTGTACTCTTTCCTGTTCTAGAATGGATCTGCATTTTTTTTTGGCTATGTTTATTAAATCTGAAGTTGATTCTGGAAAGCTGTTCATGTCATTGCTCTCTCCATCCAGCAGAAGTGAAAAAGCCACTGATTTGGTTTTAATATATTGGAGTACTATGTAGGATTTTAACTTGGTAGCAGTCTAGCAGTTAAATCTTTTTAGTATATAGGGGCGAGGTTCTACTGTCATTTGCTTTTCAGATGCTTAAGTAACGAAAAACTTAATGCTTATTTCTCAGAAATTCTTCAGTAGATGTACTGTAACAGAAAGAAATATTATTCATTTAAAGTGCCTTATTCAACCTCAAAGACACACTGAAAAAGGAGACATGCTGCGAGTTCATTCTCTCTTTATGGGGCTGGGTTTCATCTTTCTTGAAGCAATTGTCTTTTTGCTTCTTGAACTCTTCTCCTTTGCTATCGAGTGTCACATCTGGTAAGGTCTGATCCCTCATATCTGTAGTCACAAGAACCTAGACAAATCTAAACCTACTGTGGAAACATGTTGGTTTAATCATGATTTTGATCAACTGTTTTGCTTTGCTCCCCCAAGTGTTTCAAGATGCTTTCATAGTAGATGCAAGGGAATTCTGGGAGATGGGAATAAAGATTTATATGCAAAATGTGTGATTTGAGGGGGTTTAGAAAAAAATTAACTGAGTGAAATGTTTAGATCTGATGGTTTCCTGCTGAGGATGCATATTTTTTCAATTGGGAAGGCTGCTTTAAAGGACTGAAGAAGTGCTGTGTGTGTCTCTGCTCTTTCCTGCAGCATGCTGAAAGCATGAATGGAGCTATGGCTAAGATGGGTATATTAGCTCCTGTTAGCAGGAAATTTATTGTTTGCTACATGTCAGTCATGGAAAGGGTTTCTGACCATGAGACCGTGCTCATCTTTAATGATTTGTTTCAATTGACAGCGTTTCTAATGAGAACTGTAGAAGTTTAGAAAGCCAAAGGAACATTTATCTTTAGTTCCTGAGGTTTTTGTTGTGAGGTTTCTTATGGTTCAGTAGAAGCTCTTTGAGTTGGTGGTAGTGTTGAGGCTGGAAGGAAACGAATGGAAGATGTAAAGCAGGAGATTTAACAGGACAAAGTTGTTTGCTGTTATTTGCTAGTTACAGGAATTAAGTATGCTCAGGAAGTTCCCTACTTGACTATATCATGAGATGGATTCCTGCCAACTTACAATACTAATATTCCATCAAGAGGACTTATTTATGCTGTTGTATTAGGAACTTTAAAAACTCTATCAGAAAGCCATTTATTTACTTTAATAGTGCCACTAATGTTTCATAAATCTTTTGCGGCTGTGGTTTGTTGCTGCTTAAGGAGATACAATAATTCAGGTACATCAGCTTGATGAAAAATTGGGAGACTTGTTTTTCTTAAAGGAAATTAAGCTAAAACTTAGAAAATGTAGCTAGCCCACATCAGATTTAGATGCTGGTTTATGTAATAGCTAAGAGGTGGTCCTGTAACTGCAGGTATGGAACAGAGAGATTTGCCAGAAAATATTCAGTAGGTATATTCCTGTCATTTCAAGCACATACATTATCTGATACAACACTCGCAGGGACCAGGATTCTTTCTGTGCTGTAGATGAATGGAATGACAAAGGGAGAAGTCATCTATGCTGTGAGTGGTTGAGGTTGGTAGAAGTTTTCAGGAAATACAGCTCCAGTTTGTCTGTAAGTACTGGAAGTTTGCAGGTAACCCTGACAATTGTTATTAATTTTCTAGAAATCAGTAACATACTTGGTCAATTTGGACTTGCTAAGTAAGATTCACGTGTTTAAGACTTGCACATAGGTTATTCCTTACATTTCCAACCATATAGAAAAAGGATATGGTACTGGAAATAAATTGATTAATGTTTATTTTCTCATACTTTCTGCTTAGCTGCAGCCAAGACTTGTTCATTTTCTTTTTGACTTGTCAGATTCAGAGGTATGGAAGTAAACCGACCAACTTATTTTGCCATGTGGCCTGCTGGAGGGGAAATCTTGGTGTTGCAGGGAAGTTGCTGATGAAGTTACTCAAAGGGCTTTGCTACTGGCCGATAGCCAGGGCAGGACAGATTCTTGGCTGCAAAATCAGCTGTCTGTTTGCCATTTCAGTGTCAGAAGTGAATGTGTGATAGGAAGGTCTAAGATAGACTGAGGAGATAAGGGTAACAGGACAGCCATGAGTCAGCACCTTGTTTGCTGTATTTGGCTTTGGTGTTAAGGGCAGTTAGTTTTAATAATGATACTCAGTAGCTTATTCAGCAAAGAACAGGGGTTATAGCTTTCAAACTGAAAACACCATATATACTAATGAAAAGTAGCATAGGTACCTCTAAAACCTTTAAATGTAAGATAAGGCTGGTGTGAAAATTTGGAATGCTGAGCAGTAAACACTTTGCTTAAGTTTGTTTCTGCTTAAAATTGAATCTCAGCAGATTTACTTTCAGATTCTGTCCAGTACCAGTCTTTGTTCAGTCATTGCTATGTAGGTTTTTTTGTGTTGTTGTTTTTGGGTTGATTTTTTTTTTTAATTGATTTGAAAGTATTTGGGAAAGGAAAAGATCCAGTGTTTTTTCTAATTGGGTAATCTAAAGCAGTTCAGCAGTTCAGCTATCTGGGAAACATCATTTCCTCGGATGCCACGATCGACAAAGAGATAGACAACAGAATAGCAAAGGCATATAGAGCCTTCGGAAAACTCCATAAAAGAGTCTGGTGCAATAAACACCTGAAGAAAAGTACAAAGATCAGTGTCTATAGAGCCATTGTATTGTCTACGCTTTTATATGGGTCTGAATCATGGGTCATCTACCATCATGACCTGTGACTCCTCAAACGCTTTCATCAGTGCTGCCTCTGTACAATTCTAAACATCCATTGGACTGACTAAGCTCCAGTCTTGGAGTTTATAATTTTAGTAACACCACCTTCCATTACATAATGACCCTTTCAAAGGTCCCACACCATTTTTTGAGAACTAGTTAAGGCCCCAGGCATTTACTTCTGTAAAGGAACTCTTGGGGTCTCTGTGTACCTAGAAATCAGTGGTCTATGGTAATTCAGTTCTAGGAGAATTGCAGGTATGATGTCTCTCTTGTTAGGGATTGCCCTAACATTGTGGATCTCAAAACTTTCATCTTAATTCAAGTTTACCATCTTAGCATAATTACAAGTGAAAAATTACTTGTAATTATTCTTGCCTGCTTGATCTAAAGCATTCGATTTTTCTGATCACCATTGCTTCCACAAAGTCACTTCAGTTTGGATAACTGCAGGTTTGTCAGCTGTAGTTTTGGAGAAGATGGCATGTTTTACATAGTTAAAATCTCTTTCTAGCTCCTCTGCATTTGAAAGATCTTTGGTCCCATAAGAGTATTTGTACTGCTTCTTCTCTAGTTACCAGCATGAAAAATTTCAGAGGAAAAGAGCTGACAAAAACCTCTTGCAACAGCAGGTCATCAGCAGCTACCTAGTTCATTTTGCCTACTGCAGTGCTGTGGGAGGTTGAAGCAGCAAGACAGGAACCTGTGTGGAATATATTTACTCTTTACCTGTTCTACTGTAGATTAAATGAGAACAGATTTTTTGCTCTGAGCATCTGTGCATAGATTCAGTCTGAACAGGAGGGTAGTTACAAAATGAGATCAGCTCCAAAAAATAATAATAACCACAGTTTATTTTAAAAAGGGAATATAAATTGCTACCTTTTGAGCAGCCAAAGAAAATTGTAGGCTTGTGTAGGCTCTGAGATTTTGCCAGATTTTCTATTGATTCATGTTAAGGCTAGCTTTCTTGAAAGATTGTTTCAAAACAGGTATGAGCTCTGTGCCTTAAGAAGAGATATGTACCTTAATCAAAGATGACGCCAGGTACAGAATGCTGTGTAACAGCGTTAGTGTAATCCACATTACTAATACCCCCCCTTCTGACCTGAGGAGACTTTTCTGACCTTTCTTGCTGTCTGTGTCTCCAATTACATTTTCTGATGTGGGCACTGATTGTGCGCTGGCATCTGTGATCAGATGATACGGAAACAGTTATCAACCTAATGCAAGTTTCAGTTACTGCCTGGCTGGACTGGATTTGAACCAGGCATCTGGAGGAAAGAAAATCTCTTTTGTTCTGCCAGATCTTCTGAGCATGAGGCTGACTGGTGAGGAGCAGGGACCAGAGAACAAAAGTAAAGAGTACCAACTGAGCAAGGAAAAAGAGACGACTCATAGCAAGTAGTAGCAGGTCATTAAGGATAGTGCTTGCTATGCAAGAGAATCATCTTCCATGCTTCATGAGAGACAACTCTCACCATGAGAGACTCCCTATAACGCTTTCCCAAAGTGTGGTGTGTACATTGCTGGTGGTTTGCAGGCCACTTCAAAGTGAAACTCTGAACCTAGGTCTCTGAACCCATGCAAGCGTGTAGATCTAAAATATACACCATTCCTTTTTGAAATTGGCTGCACAGAGTTCCCACAGTTCTCTTTACTGCAGGGGGGAGTCCATGCAGAGGAGCTGATTTCAAGAAACCCAGCTTTCTTTGCAGTGGACTTTGTGTAACATTAGACAAATTCTTTATTCTGTCTGCACCATGATTCCTTTACTGTAAAATAAGGAGAGTAGCACATCTCTGCTTCTCATAAGCTCTTGATGATTAGAACTGTAAGATACTGTGACAGAGGGAAGGGACGCCTGATTATTGCAGACAGCTAGGGACTACCATGACATTTTATGGTGCTTATCCCAAGTCAGGACTAACGTGCACAGGCAGAGAATGTTGGAGCAAATCAGCAGAGTGCCTCCACTATGGCTGGTTCTAATTAGTCATTTTTATGAGTTCCAGAGTCAGACAAAAATGAGGAGCCCTCCCCTTGTCTTGTTTCCTGTTTGCTGGGTGCATGTAAAAGAGATCTGGCCCTGATGTATGTTAATAATGAGCTGATAATGTAAGCCAGCTGAGAGATGTGGAGTTAGTCTGGTATGCTGCCAAGTGGGAGGTGAAAGTTCAGGAACTGACTCATGTTGCCAAGACCTGGTCCTGCGGAGAAGGTCTGCTCATTAATAGATTGAGTTTCTCATTAGGGCTACACAGCATATGCTTACAGCTTTTGGGTTTCAAGCTGAAACCCAATACCAGTAAAAGCCTGCTGAACAGAGCGGCAGATTTACTGGTAAATAAAGGATTAAAGCAACACTTGGCAGGGTTGTTGGACTGGAAACCTGACTGGCCTTTGAAGATTTCTCCATATTGTAGGTCCTCCCTTTAAATTTATACCAAGAAGAAACTTGTGCTGCTCTTTACCATGCAGCCCACGAGGCAGGAGTTTTACATAGTCTGCTCTGTGTCCATCAGGGGTATAAGATGTTTATATCTGTCTTTTAAATCAAATGTATGATACTGCCTCTAAACTAAAATGTCACAAGTAAGTTAGCTCAGAGAGGGCTGGTGTAAGCAGGCTTCTTCCCTACCCCACTTGCAAGCTTTGCTTTCTGTGGAGAGCAAGTACCATGCATTTTCACAGTGAGCAGGTCAGCATTTACAGCATCTTAAAACTACTCTTAATCTGTTTTTCTGAATGAGGATCTCCAGAAAACCAGCACAACTGCCTGCTTGCATTACAGCATGTGACATTTATTACAGCTGGCCATGAATGGAGTTCATACGTGGCTAAGCAGCCTTAGCAGACTGAAATACAGACAGGTTTAAATAGACTTACAAAAGAAAGAAAAAATATATAGCAGTCCAAAAGCCCTACAGCTGACAAGAGTGTTAATGCAGTACTCTGGAACTTCAGGGTGGCATTGGCTTTATATTTATTTATTGAAAACAAAAATGATACCAGTTAAGTTTTGGCTCTTGAATTTGCATGGCACAGTGGCTGTCATACTGCTCTGCTTTAGCTACCTAGCTTTACCTGGGGAAACAAGGAGGCAAAATGAACTCCAGGATAGGCTTTGTAAGCTGGTCAGTATAGTAATAGTTTCCTTTTTCTTTTCATTAATCTGGTTCTGTTGTTTCATAACTAACAAAGGAGACAAAACTGCAGATGTGGAGGCAGCAGTGAATTTTATGTAACCCATCTTCTAACAGAAGGGTTTCCTTTGTTCCTGTGTGCCCAGAAGCCACAGGCATCTTTAATCATTGCTGAAGTCGTATTGTCTTGATCCAACAGCCATGCTAGACCACAATTTTTACTGATGCAAGACATCTGGCTTCACTAAAGTTACAACAGGGAGAAGGTATCTGGCTTTTTCCTTGCTCAGGCATGATATGACCAATTGGTCTGAGAGCTAGTTCAAGAATGGAATTTCCAGTTTATCATATAGAATGAACTGTATGTATGTGTGTGCAAATACAT
Source organism: Neopsephotus bourkii (assembly GCF_033783945.1). NCBI lineage: Eukaryota > Metazoa > Chordata > Aves > Psittaciformes > Psittacidae > Neopsephotus > Neopsephotus bourkii. Next base: position 3,013,637 of record NW_026901291.1, on the reverse strand, counting down.
ACTACATGTATGTTTGCACATGTACATATTTCATTATGATGATGCGTACTATTATTGTTACATAAAGAACTGTATGATTTCTTTTACGTAACTAAGAACTAGCAAAAGAATGTTTCTAACTCCAGAGAAGCCTATATCAGATAGCATGTGCCAAGCTTTGGTTGTGGAGCACACTGAGAACTTGATTTTACAGTCAAGTGATAAAATTCCTATGGCAGACCTCTGAGAAACAATGCCTAGGAACAAGCAGTTGGGGTCCAGTGTAGAGCAATATGGGAAAATACGTTTGGGTATGCAGAAGCATGTGACAGGCTTGTTTGTGTGTTACTGGAGGAATGCAAGAGGCCTCCCTCTTATTCGGTAGCACAGAGAATCACCACTGCTGGCAGTGGGGACAGCCGTTAGTGGTGGCTCAGGGGAGTGAGAGCTGTGCTCAAAGCCAGGGTCTTACAGTAGCCTTTTGCACTGAGTATCTCAGTCTTGTGGCATCTCGCTGACAATAGAGCCCTGAACACTTCTGATTAAATCAGTAGCTTTTATTCAGCTGTAACCTCATCCTCTGCTGCTAGTCTCTGGTTGCCTGCTGTGTGTTAGCACATGCAGTGCTGCCAAGAGTGAGTGGACAGTATTCCTTGCATTGAGATGTTAGCCAGCCACATCAGCTTTTCTGTCCCTTAGAGGGCAGATTAAAACATGCCTAATGCTTAATAGCATAAATCCTGAGGAGATCTTATGTAAACATATTCAGTGAGCACTCATTAATTTCCCTTAGGAGCCTGGCTGAATGAAGATGATTTTCAAAGAAAGGGAAAAATTAATTTCATCTTTAAGGACTGCATCTGTTGGAAAAAATTGGAGGTACTCTGTGCTTTAAGCTGTATGAATTAGGGCTCTGTGGCATGGACATGGGGGAGAAGAAAGGTTTGGAAGTTATATTAGGAAAGGACAAAAATAGAACTTGCAAAATGTATAGCAAAGCTCTATTTCATTGATTTGCAGGGAGGTCTCACTGATTCGTGAACAACAGCACTTTAGGAGTATGACACATTCAACCCCTTGTAAAGATGGTACAAGCATTTGCTCCGTGCAGTTTTATGGCACTCAGCATAACAAACTTGTGTTCATTATTGTCACTTGTCTTCTGCAATGACTTTCAGGACACTTGGGAAGCAACACTAAGGTAGGATTCCTAGAAATGGAGTCTGTTTTCTACCAGCCCCAGAATACACATTTACTCTCTCCTACTTTCAGAGGTATGCAGGCTAACTTTGCCTCTTTCATTATTGTGATCCATGATTACTTCTTGAAGACTCACCAGACTGCTTCTCTGCTTTGTAAACTGGATCCAGGTTCTTGTTAGCTATCTTCATCCTAGATGTGCCTTGTTTTCTGACTTCTGAATTTATTCCTTTGCTGCAAACTCTTGTCTTGGAAAGAGAAACCTGGTCTCAGTGGCCCCTGCATCCTAATTTCAAAACTGGAATTGCCAGATGTCTTCTCCCAGATACTTTCTTCAGGTATGGCACAGATGGTGTGCTTTGGTTTGACCCTTTCCACGCAGATTATAATGAGACAATTAGAGCAAATGAAAGAGGCTTTAGAGAGGGATTTCTAAATCATCCTCTCTACCTTAAACATTAAAACCAGAATTAAAACCACATGTACATATTTCTTCTGCACTTCCTCACTATGATTAGGCATTCTGCTGTCAGGTCTGCTTATGCCCTCTGAAGGATTCCCTTTTGGATTTTATTCTTCCTTTCGTAGTTTTGGCCTTCCCATATCCAGTACTACCACCACAACCACTGTACTGCTCTGCTTTTCCTGTCATTTCATCACCCGCTCCTCTGTTGCAGGTAAACTGGAAAGAAGAGATTAGAGAATGGCTGAGGTTCAGCTATGGTGGGGATTGGGCCTTAAGGACCCTCTTTCTTCCTGCTTCTGCCCCTCAGTACCAGCAGTCACCAAACAGATCAGCCAGTGGCTGCTGTGGAGAGCAGCCACAAGCTTTTACGTCAGGCCAGGATACATGGGAGAAACAGCAATTCAGGATTTGGGGAATAGCTGCTTACTCTGGTATCCATTGTCCCTTGCTCTGTTAGCAACAGAGGCTAGGATACATGGGAGAAACAGCAATTCAGGATTTGGGGAACAGCTGCTTACTCTGGTATCCATTGTCCCTTGCTCTGTTAGCAACAGAGGCTAGATCATCTTTTAGATGGTATCACCTTAAAACAAGCCCTTAGTGGTGCTATGACCACAGTAACAGCAGTGCTCTAACTATGCCATTTAATTAATCCCTGGGAAAGAAGGTGTTTAAGCAGATAAATTCCCACTTGGTTTCTGTCCTGCTGCTGTTCTGGTATGATGAGTTGCTTTGTGCTTTGTGACAAAGAATTACTTGGAGGTTAAAGGTGACACTGGGTTCATTTCCTGAATGGGCAAGACGGAACCCCACCCCCTCAGCCTCATTTCTCAATTAATCTCCTCATAAATCCTCATTCCATTTTTGAAATGGAGATGGGTAGCAGGGTTGGAGGCAGGATATTGGGATTTTCTGGCATGTTTGAAGTCACAGCATGCATGCATGCAAGTATTTAATACATGTAGGTATTACAAATGTGCATGCATTATGTCTGTAACTGTTCCAGATTCCTCCATGGAGGAGGAGGAGAGAGTGAAGAAGGGTCAGTATCTGTCTTCACAGATTAGATTCTTAAATTAGATTTTCATATAAATAATAAACTTTTTTATTTGCCCAGGAAGCAAATAGAAAAATATCTTTGGGGCTGGGACATTGCTGGGATAGTACAGAGTGATTTCTGACTTTTATGGAACTCTACTGATTTATACCAGTGGTGAAACTTTTCTAAGGGTGGAATTCTGCAACAGTTAAAGCTGATCTAAGTCAGTACTTCAATGGTGTTTTTAAAGTAGATACTTCACACCAAATTTGCACAGATTCCTAGAGAACCCAGGTAGTGAAGACCGAAGCATTTAGTTACTGCTTAGAAAAGCTGACAAAGTTAATCTTGGAAGCATTTGCTACTTTCTCTTGCCAAGTTTCACACACCAGTGGTAAGACTGTCATGCCATACTACCTTCCTAGGCTGTCTTGTTTTGATGCTTTCACCTGATTCACATGCAGTGTAATGCCCCTGTCTCCTGCTTCATATGCCATATATAGCTGATTGGATTTAGCTGTGTTTTACTGTGTTATATCTGCCCAGAATGCACATTTGCCATGTGGTGACACTACCTTAGGCAGTCATCAAAATCTTTTCTGTGTGACTCTGTGTGTAGATTTTGAATACCGAAAGGTGCATTGAGGGGTCTGCTACCAAGCTTGACCTTTGCAGATTCTGGACCTAAATTAAGGCAAACAAAAGGGATTCTACACATACTGGTTAGGATGATGGAAATAGTTTTTGCTAATAAAGTTTTTCTTCTCCTGAAAAGTAAAATTCCCTCAAGACCATAACATGGGAAGCTGAAAGGTTTATTGAAGGCATTTGTTTAAAACTATTCCTAAGCCAAGTCACATACCCTTTCAGTCAGTTATCAGTGCTCTTGTGTAAACATTCTCATTATGATGACAGCTCTAGGGAAAGTGCTAATGAAGAAATGAAACTGTTCTCCAGGAGGGGTTTTGCTCTGCCACAGGTATCTCACGGTTGATGATGCATAATTTTGTAAGAGCAAGGAAGACTCTCAACCATGTAAGCGCAATCTCAGAGAATCCATGTGGCAGTTGGTCTGTTGTTTGGCCTAAAGATGACTTGGATCACCTTTAAAACACAGGATACTTGTATTAAGGAACAGGACATGTAATGCTAAAAGCTTATTTCAGTATTTCCAGTGGTGTGGGACTTCATGGTGTGTTTTAAATACATGATCTTGAAATCTGTTCTTTCCCAGATGTGATACCCAAATCTGCCGTTCTCTTCACAGGTCAGGAATTCCTCTTGCTGCAATTTTCCCATGGGCTTACATGGGAGCAAGTTTAAATTGTATGACCTCTAAAAAATTTGTGCAGCTTCTGACATGTTTATTATCAATCTGTGTAAAGGAGGTTTGGAAATGGAAGGATTGGATTTGTGGATAATGACATCAAAGATGTCTGAGTTCTGTGCTTAGCTTTGATAGAAACTCCTGATTATTTAGTTACACTATGTCAGTTCCCTGTCTAGATGGTGGGAAAAAGTTTTCCATCTGGTAGGTATTTAATTGCTGAGGTGAGACAGTGGGTCTGAAGGAGTTTATTTCCTGGTGCAATCCAGGACCCTGAGAATACAGGCCTTGAAACATGAGATGCCTGTTATGAACACGTTAAGGTATATGCTAAAAGTATATTATAAACCCCAGGGAAAGCCTGCCTCAGATCTGATGATCATGATCAGCCATGGCATTATTCACTGCCAGGTTCTACCCTGGTCTTTGAATTGTGTCTCTTATACTTGCGTCATGCAGAGCACGGTGCAGACTGAATCTCAGTGTAGGCTTTTTGGCACTAATGTAACACAAAGTCCTGCTATTTCTGTCATAGAATGGTTAGGGTTGGAAAGGACCTGAAGGTCATCTAGGTTAGCTTTATTTTTAGTTAACTTCTCAATGTACCTATTTACAAGGGAAAACTGTTTGCCTTTTTTCATACTCTGTGTTAAGGGGAAAAGCTTTATAATTAGTTTGAATCCTCTCTGTCCTTTTTCATACTTATGTAGATGAAAGCTTCATCCTGCACAGATCTGAGCACTATTTGTGCTGAGCTCTGTACTCTCCTGTTTTTTGTTGATTTTTGTGGCAGTGGAGAGTGCTGAGCAAATTGCACCATTCGGGCTTTAGAACCCTAATCCCTTTTAAAACAAGGACCCTGTGCCAAGCAATTTTGTGTCTAAACAGTGGAGTGAGTGCCTATCAGCATCTAACGAAGACTTAAACAGCAGAGGAAAGCACAGTGCTATTAAAAAATAGAGAGACACAGGTTGAGGAATTGCTACATTGCCAAGGCCAGAACTATGTTTCTTGTTTGTAACTTATATTTTACATGTCCCCATTTTTATGACACTTAAAAGTCAAATCTAACTGTGATACTCATGTATGTGATCACTGTGACATTCTGGCCTAGGCTTAAAATTCCCTGGGGTTTTTATGAGCTATCTTGTAGAGAGAAATTTTCAACATCCTCTGCAGAGACCTGTCTTTCACACAACTGTGCTCCTGTGAAAATAAGGTCTCTTCAGCAGAGTCTCTTCAATGGGAGATAATCCAAATATGAAAAGTTACCGGTTAAGTTAGAAAATCCTGACCATATTGCCATGGTGTCTGCTTCTTCCCCACTCTGTAACTTCCACTGTGTTATTTTTGCATGATGTAAAGACCAAAAGAACCCCAGAACAAAACTGTTTCACCTAGTCTTTAGTCTTTGTCTGATGAACTCAAAGTGTTTTTTAATCACAAGTCAATCAAATTCAGTGACAGTTTCTCTCATTTCATTGCTAGAGAAACTGAGTTGCAGAAGTTTCCTACGGCTGCCATATGTTTTTGATGGAGCTGTGAATAAACTGTGGTGTCCTAAATACTTCTCTTCTCTACAGCTATCAGATAGGATCAGCTTAAGTGTTATTTGCTTTTGACTTGTAGCGCTGACACAATGAATGAATGCAGAATCCATGGAGTTTACCACAATAAGGCAAACAGCAATGGAATGAAAGGCCATCATATGACATTTTACCTACTGTATGTTGCTCAGAGGACACTGACATTTGCAGCTTCTGGCAAGGGGAAGAAAGCCTGAGTACCTGAATGGTGTCTATATAGAAGTTTTCCAAACCTTATCTCTCAACAAAAGCTTTCATTAGCAGAAATTTGAGTTCTGGATATTTATCTTCTGCTCTAAACAGTGAGCCAGCTTAAATATGTCAGATGGGCTCAGCAGCACAGGCAATGGGTAATGTCAGCACTGGGAGCAGGAATGAATTTCTGAAATCTTCACTAACCTTTGCATATACACTGTTGTTTTACAGACTTTTAAGGTCATCAGCCAGTCTGAGGAAACGGTTTATAGATTTCAGTCCTGAATGTCAGCCAGTCTTTGACTAACACATCTTGGTTAAAGAAATTGAGAGAGATAGAGAAGATATAGGAGGGTATTTTGGAACTTCTGCAAAGGATGAGATATATAGAACTGTGGCCATGAAAAATCAGAGCTTTGTGGTTTATCATTAAAAAATCAGAAATGCATTTCTAACATGCAGTTTCCTGAAAGTTTTTCTTGTGTTTCCATATTAGACTTTCAAGATTCTCTTTCCTGTTTGTGGAAAAGCTGTGTATCACAAAACATCTCTTTGTGACTTATACGCATGTGCTTATCGTGTCAGTAATCCTGAGGAAAATAGAACAACCTGACAGATGTTGGATAATGCTTTATAATGCAGAGGTCTAATCCTGGTTTCTCATAGATAAAACACTAAAGCATGCAGTTTTACATGTAGTTAATGACATTACTCTAAATGGACTGCATATCTTTCCAAACATTCAAATCATCAGTTTAAGTCTGGGTAAGTTCCTGGCCACTGTACCCTTCTCTCTAGCAATGAGCTCTATCACCTAATCACACACTTTAAATTCCCATCATTTAGTTTCAGTAACTGTCCCATTGTTTGTGTGGTCTAAAGTGCAGAAGTTCTGGTGTACCTTTGTTGATTCACTGTTTTACATGCTCTTGTCATTCTCCTGGCAGTTCTGAAAGGACTGTGTTTTGCCTTTGCTGGAGGAGGATGGGGGAAGCGTTCAGTTCTGTACTAAATCCACAAATGTCTGTTGAGATTTAGTGGAGATTCTGGCTGCAGTAATAGACAAAGGAAAATTTCATTAAGGATATGCTCTCAGTATGTGAGAGAAGCCTATTTAATAAATCATTGTTGCAGCTTTTAATTTAACAAATACAGCATGAAATAAGTTCATCTGTCCCACTGAAATAAAATAGGGCATTTGTTAAAAATAACTGATTAAAATGTATCCTGACAATCTGTATGTGATGTGGTTTAACTGAACTCTGATCTAGGCTAAATAAGGATCTATCTACATCTGGACTTAAAATATGTCTGGTTTGCTACCAAGGGTGCGTATACTCCTATGCAAGTAGGAATATACCATCCCAGGTCAATCAACAGAACACTGCAATTAGAAATGTATGTTTGGACTTAAGGTCTGAGTTTATGAAACCTGGATTCTAAAAAGAACTAAGAAGATAATTTTGTTAGAATAATTTGTGTGACAAACTTGCCTCGTTGGGTGTTCGCAGGGTATTTGAGAACAGGCTGCAGATTCCCTCACATGTTCGCTGTATGGATTTCTTTGGCAGATTTTTTTTCCATAGTTTATTTTTAACTTCACAAATTGCTCTCAAGCATTCACCATAAGCACTTGACACTTGACATCGCCTATGTGCAATTAGTCAAAGAGTCTCTGTTCTCGCTGGATGAGAAGGCATATCTGAAGGACAAAGCATGAGGAATAGAAAACGTGGCTTCTGCAATTGCCCTGTCATGTAGGTTTTCCCATGATGTTTTTTTTGAATGATCATAGAGCTATAGATTTTAAGCCAGAAGGAAGTGGCGGGGCTTCAGTTATCCCTGTGCTTAAGCAGTAACTTGTACTGAGAAAAAGTACCTTTCAGAGAGGATTCCAGTCTTGAAGACACGGACAAACCATTGCTCCTGTTGTTGAACAGATAATCAACCTCATAGTTAAAAATGTTCCATGTTCTGAATTTGTGCTTATTTGGTTTTTAGTTCCACTCAGCCTTTCTAATAGCAAAATTCCCTTTTCTAGGTGTTAAGAAGAGGGAGCTTGGAGAGAATGAGAGTACAGCTAAGGTTGTTTTGAGCTATAAGTGAATATATTTGCTGAGCTCTAATTCTAAGCAAAATTTATGCTACAAAGATTTTGAACACTCTGAAGTCACTAAACGTGGTGCTGGTATAGAAAATTAAGGGAAGGTGAATCAGAAAACATAACTGTTGACATTTTATGGTAAAAGGAAACATCTGTGTTGATACAAGTGCATCTTTTCTACTTTTATTCTTTCTCTGTTTCTGGAGTATATGATTTGCTGTGCAAAAGCAGGACAGGATTGTAGAAGAAGATGGAGTCACAGAAGAGAATTCAAGGGTGGGGACATTTGTGAGAGGATGGTGTGTATAATGTGCTTACAGTACAGGTAGCCTCTCTGGGTGCAGGGGCAGCATGGGAATGGGAGCCTATGTAAGGAGGGGAGGATGATATTTACAGGATTTGCAGGATATTTGGTGCTGGTGCTATAACAAATATTAGAGGTTTTGTGATTTAATTAAAACTTAGAACACCAGTGGCATAGAATCTGAAAAAAAAAAATAGGTCTGGTACAGCATTCATTCTAGCTACATTTAGGAATGGAGGAACAAGGCAGTGGCTAATCCTGTTAAATAAGAAGACAAGCCTGCATTAAAAGGTACAGGAGTCTTGATGGCAGCTTCAGCTGTACTGATGTGCTTAGGGGTAACAGGAGAGCACAGAAGGATAGAAATTTGTCTATCACTTTTCATGTGGTTTGTTTCATGGAAAAAGTAATTATAAATGTGCCTTTGTGAGGGCCATACAAGGTGCAGAGAAAGCTTCTCACATTACTCCTTTGCACAGGCAGATGTCTTCTGCTTCTTGCTGGCTTGCTCTGGCTAGGAGCCTTCTGGCTGAGGGGACAGGCAGATGGTTTCCTTGAAGGCTTAGTGGCTCATCAAACATCAGTCAGTGAAGATAATGGCCATTGGCCAGTAATCTCCCACCCACAATCTAAACCCTTAATTCCCAGTCCAAAAGAGTTGTCTCAAAGCAACCTCATAAAAGGATGGTTTAAAAATACTCAGCTTTTATGACTTGCCGTGAAGCCAGCACCCAGGGCTTCAGCTCTGTATGAATTTCCCCTCAAAGAAAATTCCTCTTACACTGGAATCCAAGAAGTAATAATACAGATTGGAATTCACCATTTCATATCCAGCTCCAAAAATGAACTTACTAGGTTATAGGAATTTGAGCTGGTCTCTCACACTGGAGCCGGTAATGTGCTTAACAGATGCCTGTTTGGGTTCAGATGAAGTGCTGCAGAAGCATATGATGCCAGAAGAAGGATTAAGAAGTCACCAGGCTGTTAGAAAGGAGGAGTAATTACTTGTAAGCCTTAACTTTTGTTCTTGGCTAATGCTAGCTTTGATGGCTTTTAATCTTTTCTATGCTGGACTTCATCTCTGGACAAGTTGCAGCTCTTGTCTGATAATGTAGAAGGATAAAGTACTTACTGCCTACTTGTGAGTCAGGCCTCCTGTAATCAGAGTGAGTCACCAGTACAGACCCAGTGTTTCTGTGTATCCTGTCTCACCCTTGGCTGTATTCTTGATTGCCATTTCAGTTTGTAAAGGCACATGAAAGGTGAGTTTCACTTGTTTGAACCCACTTGGAAGACCAACAAACATCTTTCTTTAAGGATCAGGACTCTTGAATGAATTATCCAGGGTTTTCTTGGGATGTTTATACCTTTTAGCTAAACTGAGGAAGTTCAACTTCCATCATGTGAGTTTTATTTGTATAAATGGGCTTAGAACACTCCTGTCCCAGAGACCTAGATTAATATCACTGGTAAAACTGTGCCCACATTAGGGGCTGAACTGGCAGGGAAATAATTGCTCCCACAACTTACTCTGTCATAGGGATAAAACACTTAAATTTACACCTCGCTTTAACATGAACCTTTTCAGTGGTTGAGCAGAAAAAAGTTTGAAATGGAGATAGTCAAAGTAATTTTGTGCTTAATGATTATTTAAAATAACATCTTGTGCTATGAAACTCAGAAAAAATGTGGTTTCTTGTTTAAATTCTCTGATAAATTAAAGGACTTTGTGGCTGAGCTGATGGAGCATACAGAAATGCTCTCTGGAAACATATAATTAATTATGGCAGGCCATGAAGGTTGTTGGGTAGAGATGAAGAGTATAGAATAAATCCCTTAAGTGACGGCCTGTAGTTTCTGGTCATATGGTGCAGATTCTAAAATAAAATAGACAACTTGAACTACTGATTTATCAGTAGAAGGCTTAAAGTGCTTAAATAAGTTGTCTGAAGTACAGCCATCACTATGGAAATATAGCACTCCATTATGTATGGTATGAAAATGGGTGGAAATCTTCAGACTTCAATAGAAAAGTGAAGCTTTTTCTTCTTTCTGCTGTCAGTCTGGCTGCAGAGGTTTTGCTGCTTGCCTCGTTAAAGCAGGAGTTGCATGGCTATTTTTCTTACTATTGGGCCAAGTCCCACATACCTCATCCATGGGATTGATCTGGGATAAATGGAGTGCCTGTGAAAATGAGACCACTGTCTGTATGAGGGTATGTCTGTATGAGCAAAAGTCCTGGGAACTGCAGAAAAACAGCTGCTAAGTGTCAAGCATAGATCCTGATGAACAACCCTTTGAAACTTCAGTTGTCTCTGCAGCCTGCTGAGTTTATTTCTGTTTGGGCTTTGGTTTGGTTTGGTTTTATTGAAAACTTGAGCAAAATGTACCTGTGTGCATAAGGCAAGTAATGCTGACATTCATGGAAGTGCTTATGTTCTGTCATTGACTAGAGCTTGCTGCCCTGGAACATTCCAAGGCTCTTGGCCTGAAACATGAAGATGCGTAATATAGAAATGCTAATGATTTGTGAAGTCAAATTCAGTAGCCAAACCGAGCAGTAAGAAGCTGACTTCTTGTGTAGCAAACCAGGTTTTTTGAAAAGAATGATGCTACCTGTCACGTAAATGCACACAACTGCTCTTTGCAAGGGGCTGCAGGCAGCTGATCAAATCACAGCAGGCTCATTCAGGGCAGGTGAAGGGATTTAGAGAGGAAAGTGGGACCAAACTGCTGCTGTTTCAGTAAACCGAGTTCTTGTTCTGCTTCTGGACAAGAAAAAATATGTAAGTTTTGCTGTTTTCTTGAAAGGTTCATAGTCCAAAGTGGATCTTCTTTGCACTCTTTATTGTTACAGCACTTTGGAATGTAACCCCAACAGATTAATATTTTGATTCAGCTAAGGAGAAATCTATCAGCTCAGGGGATGGTATTTGTACACTCCTTTCCAGTACAATTAAAATACGTGCCATTGGAGATGGCAGATTGGAGACTTGCAGGATCGTAACAGTGTGCTAAACTGATGTTATATTTTAAACATGAACTTGGTTGGCAGAGTGTGTTGAGCTAGTAATTCACTGTGTGATGGTGCTGTCATTGACAGGCCTGTTTCTTTTATTTTTGCCTTCTATTTTATTTTATTTTAATTTTTGCCCAGTCATGGCATTTTTCTCTATGAGAACTGATTCACCCAGTGGTGGTGCATGAATTAAACATGAGTGAATGTATCTTAATTCCTTTTTCAAATTGATGACTGCTGTCCTTTGAAAAACTCTGGTTTCCTCCTCCACCTCCACATTTGTTGCTTTCCTCTTTCCTTAACTGCCTAACACCTGCCTTCCAGAGCTCTTTGCTCTCCCTGCAAGCTACCTGTGTGCACACTCAACAGGACTGTGGTGGTGGTGTCTGTCAGCTGCAGTCATGTGGTGCAATGATAGATACTGACTATTTATTACTTGAAAACCTTTAATTAAATTTGGCTGCATAATTAGCATTCCTGGAGGACAATGAATCTGCTATTTGCAAAAATGCTCAAGCTGCAGTCTTTTGAGAAAGCTGGCAAGAGCCTGTCTCTATAGGGCTTTCTGGAGATCTCCAGGTTTTCCTGAGTTTCAGCTGAATCTGTGCATTATACATTGCCTTTAAGGTTGCCTTTCTATAAAGAGCTGAACTCTGATGGGATTCCCCAAAGACATTGGAACTGACATATGTCTGAGGGCAAGGTCTATTTTTAAGTATTAAAGACAGTTTAGCACTAGATGCATCGTATATCAATAGTTAATCTCTTTAGTGTAAGTTAGGAAGAGGGTAATGAGTATTAGGTAATCCAAATGCTATAACTGTTCTCCATTGTTATCTACCCTAATTTAGGTAATAAATTTAACCTTTAGGCAGGATGTGTTGTTAATCTTTATAACGGACCTGATATTCAGCTGAAACTCAAAATCAGCCAGTAGGTACTAATTTGTCTCTGTGCATCTTCTGCATTAGTACTTGTTGAAATACTTCTAGCCTGTGATGTGCATCTGCATTTAAATAATTTAGCTGTCAATATTAAATTACAGAGCATAGTGCTAGAAACAGTAATGCAAGAGCAAGGTTTCTTGACAGAAGAAGAATGTGAAATGGTGTGTGTATCACTTCTTAGAAAAGCAGTTTCTTTCTTTGGCTGTAGAGCAGAACCTATCTTTGATCTCCTGGCCAGTGTTCTTGTAGGGCTGGTGATTAGGAGTCCTTCGGGGGCTGTGGTTCAGTGGACCATACCGATGTACTGGATGCCTTATGCATGCTGTAACTGAACAGAAGGATTACAAAGACAGGAGGGAAGTTCCTAAGTGGGTGGAAAGTTTAGAAGAGGGTGGTATAACCAGAAAAAGGGTAGGGAAGGTGAGCACGTGGGTGGCTTAAAAGACAGCCTGTTTACTTAGGGAATTGCTTTTGGAAGACTAACTTTGATTTGTGGCAGGTCCTTAAGAGGATTGGTGTGTGCAAAGTTATACACGTTTGCTTGATGCTTTGTTAGGGAGGTGAGACATTGCATAGGAGTGACAAGTAACCTATTTATTTCTCATCCAGGTGATAGTCAAAGTATTCAACGAACATTTTCTAGATCTGCTGCGTATTAGCAAAGCACTGCTGCAGTCGAGTTCAGCCATGTAAAACGGCTATTGGAACAAGCATTGTTTCTGCTTTGTGAACCTTCCTCTTCCTACTCGCTCTGTGTGTATGAACGACTGATCGCACTGCAGACAGCCCTTTGTACATCACCTGTGTGACTAAACGTTTGTCATAGAGAAACTCAAAGCAGCACTAGAGATTGTCTTTTCTTTTTTTTTTTCTTTTGTGAATGTAATGAAACAAACGAAGTTGGCTACATCTGACCAATCAGCTACACTGTGAATATTTTTTGCATGAAATAATTCTTGTCCCTGACTTACCGGTAGCTTTGCTAAAGCTGTAGTCCCTTTGAACCTATAAGCAGATGTGATCTAATTCATATCATCTTTTCTTTTAACAGTGGCTGAGTGTAGAGGGGTCTTGAACGGTAATCAGAGATTTTCTTCATTACCAACATACTTACCTGTGAGCTATCGTATCTTCAGTGCTGAGACATCTTTCTTTCTTAAAGAAGCCAACCAGGACTTCATGAGAAATTCCAGCTTGCAGTCCAGGGTGGAATCATTCTTCCCATATAAAGCCAAGAGGCCACCTATATTAAATGCCAGCTATGGACCTTTTTCTGTTGAACAAGCTGTGCCGCAGGATCTAATGTTAACTTCCAACTTTTTTGGATCTGCCAACAAGTTTACTTATAACTGGAAACTTCAGTCCTACATAATGAGCAACAAAATTTACCTGAGCAAGCCCAAAGTGCAGGTGCTGTTCTACATCGTGGGCAGGGACTGGGATGACTATAGCACCACGGAGCGGCTGCCCT